>NW_027494258.1:0-313379 GCF_021521415.1 Bidens hawaiensis | reverse complement strand
ATTTTCACTTGGATCTGACCGGGTCTATAGTCTGGCAGTTTTGCATTTTTCAGGGGAGTTTTCTGTTCTCTCTTTTGCACTTACTTTTATATTTTTTTGTTGTACAACGAGGGCGTTGCACAATTTAATTGTGGGGAGGGAATTTTACGAATTTTGTTTGTCCAAACTTAAATTTTTTACAAAACTCCTAAGAATTTTGGTAGCAAATAATAACAACTAAGCAATTTTAATTCAACTTTAATTATTTTGTCAAAGCACAAATCTTTAAGACATTCAAGTCAAAAATCTTTAAAAGACATACCTTTAAGCATGACAAACAAATTCACATTCTTACCTTGCAAAAGTTACCCATTCCGCCCGTTTCCGTGAGTTGGCCTCATCAGATTTTTTCTCATGTTTTTGCGAGCAATTGAGTGAGCCGGGTGATTATTGTAAGATAGATCTTGTGTTTGGGATTGCATTTTAAAACCATATACATATACATGGCATAAACCATTGAGGAATTTAGGATAAACCCTTTGTCTAGCCATTTTTCCACTTATATTTTCCTTACACACATTATCCGCTTAGTAGCCCATGTTTGGCCTTTTCCCGTGTTTTTTATTATTTCGCCCTATTTTTATCGCCACTTAGCCATATAGCCTTTTATATTTTCACCCATTTTTTGTTAGAAATCCGGTTCGGCTAAGTTAGTTATTTTTTGTATTTCATTTTTATTGTATTTTATTCACTCGGGAACTTTAGAAGCACAATGCTTTCTCCCAAAGTGAAAAGTTTGTATGTAAATATTTATTACTTTTGACAAAAAAAAACGAAAGAAAAAATAATCTTTGTAAGAAAAGAAGAGAAGTTATGAAGTTAGTTCATCATATATTAGGTGAAACTTGATTTCAAAGAGCAATTTTTGGTTCATTAGCTCTCGTCCCGTTTAAACCATTTGGTTTAGTTAGTTAGATTTTGTTTTGTAGCTAACTTAGTTCCGGATTTGTGTGATCATCCTTTCAAGTAGCAATCATCATTCATCTTATTTTGCAATCTTTTGTTCTTGACAATGATTTGTAAGATTACTTTGATTTTGGCTGTTGTATTAAGCCTTATGGGCTAAATACTCTTATTACTTAGATTATGTTGAAACTTCTACTTATGTGATATTTATCTATGCATGATTTTGGTAAATTGGTGTTCTTCAAGTTTATGACATGTCATTGAATAGAGTTTAATGGTTGAATGCTTGTTTTAATTCCTAGTCTTGTTACTTTGATAGATGCTTAGCCATAATATGTTGGAAAACTATGTGTTGGGTATTTGTTTATGAACTTAGTTTGTGTATGCATACTTTGTTTATATCACTAAGTTAGGAATGACTAGTGGAAATTAACTTGGTTATGAATTTTAACAAGCATGAAACCTATCACTTGATATTGGAAAATTGTATGGTGATAATATGATTCTTTGAGTAATGTTTGCTAGAGATTAAGGCCATAATCCTTAGTTTATATTTTGCTAATTTGACTCGTGTGTTTAATTAGTGTTCTTGAACTTGTCTATGTTACATGATTCTAGGTGGTTAGTTTGTTGTTTTCATGCTAGCTTTCCTTTAATTGTGAGATTATGTAGTTTTGACAAACTTACTAATCTATGGTTATTAACTTGTTGAATACCCATCATGATGTTTTGTTGTTAGTATTAGGTTGCCTTGATTGGAATTTGATATTGATGCTTAATACATGATGTTTGCCATTATCATTGTCATTTTGTCACTAAGTTTAAGTGGATGCATGGTCTAAGTAGCTTTGTTTGGATTGATTGTTAGTTGTATTTTATTTGCTTTGTTATTGTTGTATGCTAGTTTAGTTACTTGAAAAATTATTTGGATTGTTTGTTTGGTTAAATTAATTACAAAGATTTAGTATCAAAAGTTAGCCGTGTCCATGGTCAACCACATCTACGACTGGGCAGACTTCCAACAGAAGTTTAGCCAACACTTCAGCCAGCAAAGAAAGTATACCGAGGAACAATGGACAATCCTCAAATGCATTCGAGAGGAAGATGAATCTTTGCTAGACTTTATCACTCGCTTCAACTCGAAGAAGCTAAGTCTGGCAACATTAGCGAAGATCTTGTTCGCGCTGCTTTCATCCAGGGCGCGAATGACCCGGAGCTCATCCGAACCTTAACGGGTAAAGATGGCATGCCATCCACATGGGATGCCATCATGACAGCAGCTAAACGCTTTGCGGAAACGGAGAAGCAACTGGGTAGAGATCTCCCACAGAGCACAAACCTCTACACCCAGAAAACAAGGGAAGACAACGTCCTTACCGCCCGATTAAACAAAAAGCGAAAGCTAGGCATTTGGCAGTCAAGGGTAAACTTTGACACCTCATCCGGCTTGCAACATCGGTTAGGCGGAAGGGATAACGTACGGTCGAACCAGAACTCCAGATGGACGCCGCTCACCAAAAGCGTCACCGAGATATTCGCCACTGAGGAGCTCCCATGGCCAAAGCCTCCAATAATCCGACATCGTCACAATGCTGATCGGAGCAAATACTGTGACTTTCACAGGACAAAAGGCCACAACACCGAAGAATGCATAGACGTAAAGGACATGGTCGAAGCATTTGTCAGAGATGGGACGCTCGCGCACCTCGTGGCGCAATGAACACTGAGCAGGCTGATGCGTGTAGAACCCCAGCTGGGGAAAACACGAATAAAGTTCCAGCTTCAATGTGGAGACTACATGCTGCGTAAAGAACGAGATCCCGAACCAGGTGCGTATCGGCTCGATGGCACTCCCATCCCAACAACATGGAAGGGAGCTCATTTACACAGTTTGCATGTAAATCAATTCCAAATTTGTAAAGAAAAGGCCAAGAGCCACTTCTAATGGAAATGATTCTCCTTAAAACATCGACGCTGATGATTTTACATTTATACTTTTATGAACTATCAACACGGATATGCCGGTTTTCACCGCATAATTACGTGAAAAGTCGTTGCATGGGGAAGGCGGTAAAACCCGCATAAACCCAAAAAACGGCAAACCTTCACGCAGGTCAGTTGAAGGGGAAAAGTTCAGTCATCCCAATAAATGAAAGTGCCGGTCTATCCGCATGAATCATGATAAGAGGAAACCGAACACTAACCTATTAACAACCGCGCGTCGAACGGTTAATTTATTCAACACTAATATGCCGGTTTTCACCGCATAATTACGTGAAAAGTCGTTGCATGGGGAAGGCGGTAAAACCCGCATAAACCCAAAAAACGGCAAACCTTCACGCAGGTCAGTTGAAGGGGAAAAGTTCAGTCATCCCAATAAATGAAAGTGCCGGTCTATCCGCATGAATCATGATAGAGGAAACTGAACACTAACCTATTAACAACCGCGCGTCGAACGGTTATTCAAAACAGAGAATTTCTAACAAAAGGATGAGGAAAACCTACACGCAGGTCAGATATAGGTTAAAATTTAGCCATCCTACTAAGTGCAAGTGACGGTCCTACCCGCACAATCACGAAAGAGGAAGCAAAACTTCAACCAATGATCTACCACGTTCAAAGGTTAACTTATCCTAAACACTTAGAAATTTCAAAAAAGGATGAGGAAAACCTACACGCAGGTCAGATATGGGTAAAGTTTTAGCCATCCTACTAAGTGCAAGTGACGGTCCTACCCGCACAATCACGAAAGAGGAAGCAAAACTTCACACCTATTATCTACCACGTTCAAAGGTTAACTTATCCTCAAAAAAGGATGAGGAAAACCTACACGCAGGTCAGATATGGGTAAAGTTTAGCCATCCTACTAAGTGCAAGTGACGGTCCTACCCGCACAATCACGAAAGAGGAAGCAAAACTTCACACCTATTATCTACCACGTTCAAAGGTTAACTTATCCTCAGAAAAGATGAGGAAAACCTACACGCAGATCAGACGTAGGTAAAGTTTACCATCCTACTAAGTGCAAGTGACGGTCCTACCCGCACAATCACGAAAGAGGAAGCAAAACTTCAACCTATTATCTACCACGTTCAAAGGTTAACTTATTCTACACTTGGAAAATTGCTAATTTAAACTAAAGTATGCAAGTCATATAACGTTTATAAAGCAAGGAATCCAGAGAAAGTAGCGGTCTTACCCGCACAAAGATTTATATTTCATAAATATTCATTACAAGAATGGCCGGGTAACTACCCGCCTACAAGAAAATAAATCTATACAGGCTAAATCTATCCTAGCAGTGGGAAGGGATCTTCAGGATCAGGCTTCAGGGCCACTTCCACTTGGACCAGCACCGTCAGTAGAGCGTGGCAGTTCAAGGAAAGCTTTAAGGACAGCTAGCCCATCATCAGCAGCAGCAACTTCATTCACCTTCTCCACCACCGGATGCGGGAAGGCGGCGTATTGATTCACTGCTTGGTCGTAAACAGCTTCAGTATCAACATTGTACAAAGGGAAGTTGGAAGGCGGGATGCCTTTCTCAACGAACCCTAGACCAAGCAGGAAGCCGGCCTTTTCCCCATCCTCATGAGAAGCGTTGAGGGCTGCGCTCATAGCATCATCATAAGAGGTCTCAGCAAAGACCCGATGCACAACCTACAAGAAAATATACAAGTATCAGAACCTTTTCTATTTACAAAGAAAAGCGTAAAGACAAGAAAAGCTTACCTGAGACAAAGCTTCTCGAAGAAGCCATTCCTTGGCAACCAGAGCTTCTTGGAGGGCAGCTTGAGCTTCGTTACGGGCACGTTCGGCTTCACTCTTGTTAAGGTTGGCAAGCAACACTTCTTTAGCCGCAGCCTCTTCGACGCCCTTTAGCTTCCGCACGGTATGGTCAAGCACCCCCCTCTGGTCCAAGATCTCCTGGAGCTTTTTGGCGTCTTCCATCGCCAAGGCATCATGAGCCTGCTGGAGAGCCTCTAATTTGGCTTTAAGCTCTTCATTCTCCACGCGTAGAGGCTCAGCAACAGCTTCAGCCTTGGTGGCCCTCTCGGTTGCGTTCCTCGCAGTTTCCTTAGCCAGCCGAAGATGTTCATTAACAGCTTGGGCAGCCTTGGAACGGGCCTCGAGTCGAGCCTGAACTTCAACCTCGAGGGCCTTGAAGGCCTTCTCCTTTTCCGCAGCCACTGCGGAAAGCCTTTGGTTCTCCTCTCGGACAGCCCGCGCCTGAGCCACTTCTTTAAGGTGAGCTGCTTTTAACTTGTCGTTTTCAGGACAAAGCAGCTCGACGCGCGGCTGCATCCGGGCCAGGAGAACCCGAAGCTCATTGGTTAGCCTACCCTCCTGGTAGCTAGCCATGGCTTCCCCCAACGCGCCACTGGGAGCAGCGTGACGAGCCCATTCCACGCACTCCACAGGGGTGCGAAGGGTTGTTTCTCGGCGAATGTTCCATCGTGGAACATACACTTCATTGGAATCCGACACTGCAAAAAACAAAGAGCAGTTAGGAAAAGATGATATAAAAAAAAAAAAAAAAATGAAAAGGGCCAAAAGAACCCTACGCACCTGTAGGGTCAATAACAGGCCGATAGCCGCCGAACCCATCACCTGAACCCAAGGGAAATCCATCCAAGAGGTCAGGCAAATGGGAAGGTGGCAGAGATTGGCGAGAAGCCCCATGCGTACCTGATGGATCGGCCGTCGTTGCCGACGACGGGGGCATGGTAGCAGCCGCCGTGGTCGCCGCCGCAGAATCCGCAGCAAAAGTAACCGCCGGCTCGGTGAAAGATGCAGTAAAAATCGCACTCACAGCCGGCGGTGACGTCATATCGGCTGGAACAGTCGGCTCAAAGGAGTGAGCAACTGAACCAGCGGGGGCAGGCGCAGGCGCCTGGGTCGTCGCCTCAGGTAGGCTGACCAAGCCTACCGTCATTGGCGGAGAGGTACTACTCTGCGCTCCACCCTGGAATGCGTCAACATAAACGCCTGCGTAAAGAAGATCAGTGTTAACGATATTAAACTATGAACTTAAAAGATAAAGTTTGTACTTACGGGTTTTCTTGAGCCTAAAGGTACGGAGAGGCGGGGACGAACCCGATGGAGCCGGCCTCTTTGCGCCGGTTACCGTCGTCTTCTTGGGCTCTCCGGAGGTGACGGTCGCAGCCTCCGGAGCGGTGGTCTTATCACCACCGGGATTCCCCGCCACCTCTTCGCTCTCGGTCTCCGAATCAGACCGAGGCGCCGGATCGGCAGTGGAGGCCACCTTCTCCTTTCCCTTGCCGCCGGCAGCCTTCTTCTTCCGCACCAACGGAGGACCATCTGCGGATTCCTCATCAGAACATACGATTAAAGGAATTCCAGCAGAGGTTTCAACATTGAGGGGTCGAGGGTCGAATAGCGCCTTACCTGGCCGCCTGGCGCTAAGGATCTCGTGGCCTAGCGGATAAACCTCCACGAACCGATCCGCCGTTTGTTCTAGGATGGGCAACTCGTTCTCGTCCAGAGCGCGAGTACCCATCCGAGCGGGACCGTCAGCCTCCCGCGGGTTCAGGAGCGACTGCAAGTCGTTCCCCTCTGAAATAAACAGGAAAGAAGTTAGAAGAAATTCAGAATCAACAAAAAGAACACAAAGCATACCGTAAGGAACAGAGTTCGAACCGTATTCGAGGACGATCGGAATCTTTCGCGCATCCGCCTCCTTCCACACCCGGCTCATCCCCAGCATCACCATCCCAGACTCCGCAAACCGGTAAACCGGAGATTGGACCCGGGATATCTTCGAAAACCATTCCGCCTCCTCGTAGTTGGAGGCGTGAAGGCTGGGAAGTGCTTGCCCGTTCTTGAATTTCATGGCAAGGGGGATGGCGCGAGCGGAGATGTAGAAGAACTCCCGCTTCCACGCGCGAAGACTGCGCTCGGTTGCGCAAATCCTCAAACCCTTAATCCGGGTTATCAACGTGTACCACCCCTGGATGCACCTCCAAGTGTAGAAGGTCATCAGGCGGTCAACATGGGGCTCAATGCCCAAAATCCGGCACACCCACTCGAAGTGGCGAATCTTGGCGATCGCCATGTGGTGCAACTCGGTCAAATGAACACCGTGCCTCTCAAGGACACGGTAAACAAACTTTGTCAATGGGAACCTAAGATTCCCATAGACAAAGAATGCAGCATAAACCCCGATCTTGCCTCTGGGGGCATCGTACACCGTCTGGTGGGGTTCAGGAAACTCAGGCTCGAGAGACTCGAGCATGAACTTCCTGACGACGTACCGATACAGATCGCCAGGCAGAGCACACTGGCACTCGCCAGCAGTACTCTTGTCATCGGCTGTAGATTCGAGATCACGAGACATCTTGTAAAAGAAGACGATTTCGGGAGAATGCTTACCTGAAAGGGTGAGTATTCGCCGGAAATCGCTTAGAAGATGAAGAGAAGAGTGAAAGTGTGGATTACAAAGAACCCTCTCCCCCTTTATATACTAATCGCAATTAATGCGATGAAATTAATGCGGAAGAGAGAGAAAACGAAGGTGCAATGAAACTATGACACGTGGCAAAAAGCAAGCTGGCAACAGCTGTTGACAGGACGCATACCATTAATTTCGCAGCCAGGCGCCCGAAAAATCGGGCCCACGCGCCTGAAAAAGCGTCTGGAATGACCATGTACTGTCACGTCACCATAACTTCCTGCACGTCCTGACACAGTCAGAAGAAACCGTCGCACGATGTTTCAGAGGTTTGGACTGTTCTTATCTTTCCACCAACTCTTCGAATTTCAAAATTCAAAATTCAAAAAGATTAAAAAGTAAGCGGGAAAATACCCCTTACCTTGGCAACCAAGTAACCGTAAGACGGATGCGGGTACAGTGTTAAGGCAAAACCCTTCACATACCTAGCACCCGCAGGGAATTGAAGCCAAGAAAACCTTGGCAAACAAGTAACCGTAAGACGGATGCGGGTACAGTGTAAAGGCAAAACCCTTCACATACCTAGCACCCGCAGGGAATTGAAGCCAAGTAAACCTTGGCAAACAAGTAACCGTAAGACGGATGCGGGTACAGTGTTAAGGCAAAACCCTTCACATACCTAGCACCCGCAGGGAATTGAAGCCAAGTATACCTCGGCAACCAAGTAACTATAAGACGGGTGCGGGTACAGTGTAAAGGCAAAACCCTTCACATACCTAGCACCCGCAGGGAATTGACGCCAGGAATACCTTGGAAGTAAAGTAACCGTAAGACGAGCGCGGGTACAGTGTCAAGGCAAAACCCTTCACATACCTAGAACTCCGCTGGGAATTGAAACCAAGAAGGATCTTCTGGGCAATGCTTGCGGAAACGGAAATAACATCCCCGCATAGCGGGAACGTCGAGAACTACGTTGTTTGAAGCTCCAGGATGGAATTGGTGGTTTTAACATAATTGATCACTATGTTCAAAACTACCAAAACCTCATGGAGAATCCACACAAGTGGGACTCAACGCTCCTGACCTGCGAGGAGGTTACAGACCTACCCGCATCATACCCAAAGACCAAGCAGGAAACTCGGGAATTTCTGCAAGTGACAAGGACTTCCGCGGGAGGAATCCCCATGGAAAACCTTAAAAAACCCCTTTTCAAAAACCCTTTGCTTAAGTCCAAAAGTTCACCTCACTTTATTAAACACTCATGAGAAGAACATTGGACTGGGGGGACTTGAAGAGGTAGGTCCCAGCAGAGCCCAGTTGGACCCGCAAGACTCACCTTGAAGAGGGACGTCTGCGCAGAAACCAACTGGATCCGCAGGACCAACCATGCTCAGAGACGTGACGTCCTTACGCGCAGTACGCAAGCTGTTCCCGCAGGAAATGCCTCCCGATGGTGAAGGACTCCGCCTGTTCCCGCAGCTTCGGATACAAGCCATCAGGGAAGGCCACCCGCGCAGCAAGGCTACACGCACAAGGCACTTAGCTCTCAATCGTTCAGTGTCACCTGAATGAATGAGCAAAGCCGGGAACAATCCCGCACAGCGGCGGGAGGGGGAATACTCCCGCCCAAATAAGCCAGTCCGTACGATACAGGAAGATCTTCTGTACTGTACCTGACGAGGTATGGGAAAAAGATCTGACTAGAGATACGACAGCTTATTGACAACAGTATGGCGAGCAGCATGCTCCTGTACTGTATCACTATTAGCCGCTGCCTACTCACCAACTACTGCCATACCACGTGTGTAGCCGGCAGTTGGTGGAAAAGGAATAGTACACAGCAGGCCTGGTCACTATTAGCCGCTGCCTACCCACCAACTACCAGCAGGGCACGTGCGTAGGCCACTGTTGGTGGAACAGGAACACTGTTGCAGCCGGCCACACCTCCTTGGAAACCTACCTTCGGCTATAAATACCACAAATGGTATGATCATCATATCTTATCTTGTATCATCATATTATACCTGATATCTGCTCTAGCAATCTCTTTATATACACTTATATTTAAAGAGCAATCTAGTCTGATTCTCACGCCGGAGGGTGGTCACAAGGAGGAACCCCCCCTTCTCAGTGACAAGCTCACGGTGTCTGTTTTGCAGGTTATCAGAAGAACCATCTTCTCTGGGTCTAACCCCTCGTGGGAAACATCTATCTAACCCCCAGGTTACCAGTAATCTGCCCGGGGTCCGGTTAGTGTTTCTTCATAAACTAAAAAACTTCGTAATCGAATCTAATACCATGTTCATCGTCTCATGCCCATGAAGAATTTAATACTGAATCCCATAACTGAATACTAATCGTTTTACCCGTCTCAAGCATTCTAGGTTTCAAATATGAGTGTAAACAAACCAAGCTACTTATGAGCTAATTGATATCAGCTTGTAAAAAGCTCGAATTAAGCCAAACTTAAATGAGTTCGAGCTTAAAAATAAGCTAGTTTAATAAGTTATGATGAGCTTGAACTTTATTTATCAAGCCCAAACAGGCTTGCAAGCCTAAACAAGCTTATTGTTTATATACTTTTACTTAATGTATTTCATATGTTTATATAATAATAATTATTATTATAGAAGTAAATATGACCTGTCGGTGCCACAAGCCTTCTTTTGATTAATTTATTGTTTTTTTTTTGTCGAAATATGTTTGTTTTTTTGTTTGTTTATATTTTAATTATGCCTATACCCAACGATATATATGTATATATATATTTTTTTCCTTTCAAAATATGTTTGTTTTTTTGTTTGTTTGTATTTTAAGTTACGCTTATACCCAACGAACGTAACAAACACTGACCATATTTGCGTCTGCTTGCCTTCTAACGCTCGCGTTTTACCAACGTCCATGTTATAAAGCTCAAGTGTTACCAACGCCCAGGCCTCACCGACAACACCCTGATTAACACTCGGGTTTTACCAACGTTTTCACCGACCGAATAAACGCTGCTTTATATATTTTAATTCCTTTTATATGCATCTGCTAATAGTCATTTTATTTGTTAATTTCACGAACTTACCTTTTGTTTTTAGTTATGGTACCGTAAAACGTAACCGATACCGGCTGAATATAAGTCAAGCCACCGTCGCAACGCCCAAGTTTTACCAACTGAAAAAACGTTTTTTTAAATTAATTAAATTTTTATACAATAAGTTATATGAGTGCGGTTACATTTTTTGTTTTTTTAGATATATTAATTTGAAGAATCTGTGTTTTAGTTTTAATTCGGTAACGTAATGAATGTAGCTGATACCGACAGAGTTCGCATTAGCTTACCTCTGCAACGTTCAAGTTTTACCGACTGAATTTGGCGCAATGCGCACGAGAAATCACCGCAAGTGACCGATTGGGCCACTTGGCGGCACCTTAGTGGTCAACGACACTTTGTTTTTAGTTTTGGCACTATAACGAACATAACGTAAATCGATCAAATGCCAATTTTGTTTTTTCTTTTTTTGTTTTAGTTCCGGTATCGTAACAAATGTGAGGGAGACCGACCAAATTCACGTAGACTTACCGCATTTTGTTTTAGTTCTGGTACCTTAACGAACGTAACAAAAACCAATCGAAATGCCAACTTTGTTTTTGTATTTATTTTTGTTTTTTCGTCTAAGTATGACACCGTAACAATTGTAACTGAGACCGGCCTAATTTGCATAGACTCATCGACTCTATACCGAGGATTGACAACGTTCAGGTTTCATCGACACCCAAGTTTTATTTCCGATAACATAACACACGCAACCGAAATCAATCGAATTTGTGTCGACTTACCGCCTCAATGTCCGGGGACAGACAACTCTTAGGTTTTACAACCGCTCGCGTTTTACCAATCTGTCTCGGCGCAAAGCGCTAGGTGTAACACTAGTTATTATTATACACAAAATTACGATAAAACAATTAAACAGTATATATTATGTTAATATAAAACTATAATTGAAGTATTGTATGAGAATCATTATAAATACTACAAATTAATAAAATAACTAATAAACGAGCTCGAGCTCTAACTAATTTAGATTAGCTCGGGCTTGCTCATTCGCACATGTAGTTTCAAGGTTCAAGTTTGTTTTCATCCTATGAATGCGAAAACCAACGTAGAAAAATAAATTTCTAGCTAAGCCTTCTAATATGGTCACGTGCTAAGGCACGTATGAGGACTTGACATTACTATTACTAATATATATGAAAGAGAAAGTTTAGCGACGCTGGAATATGGTTGGTCCGTTTAACAAGATTTTATTGGATCAAGTTTTGTTTTGTTTGTTTATTTTTTTTTTTTTTTGGTTTGTCTTTTGTTTGAAACTTTGATAATTATATTTCTAATTATCTTTGTTATGTTTGTTTTTTATTAGTTTAGTTCCAATACCAATATACCGTAACGGATGTGATAAAAACTGACATAATTTGCGTAGACTTAGCGCATTTTGTTTTAGTTATAGTACCATAACGAAACTGAACGAATGACAATTCTTTTTTTCAGTCCGGTTTTATAACGAAAGTGAAAAACCCAACCAAATTTGCATAGACTCACCGCGCAGGGACCAACAACGCTCAGGTTTTACCAACGCTCGAGTTTCACCGACCAACGCTATCCCAATGTTCCATCTCAATTTTTATAACTTTTTTTTGTTTTAGTTTCCGTACAATAACACATGTAACAGAAACTGACAGAATTCATGTCAACTTACTGCCTCAACACTTAGGATCGGTAATGCTTGTGTCTTACCAACGTTTCGGATTTACCAACCTGCCCGACGCAACGTGCTGGGTTAAAAACTAGTTATCTATATCAAGTAAAGTTGACAATCGGTGCCACAGAGTTGAAATTGTTTCCAAGGATTTTTCATATATATTAAATAGATATTTTTGCACAAATACAAAGGTTTGGTTCTGGCTGAATGGCTAGGGTGGTTTTGTTAGATGTTTCTAAGTCCGGGATCATTCAATACAACGGTATGAACACGATACCAAGGCAAACTCATGGAAATACCCCTTTATGAAAGAAAAAAGGCGGCAACATGCTATTGGGTGGTGGTCCCGCTTATGGGGTCAAATCAAGACGCTCTAAGAAGAAATATTTGAACGTATATGATACTTGGGCTCCGGGAGGAGGAGATGTAAGAAAAATCACCAACTTGACGCTTAGCCCAAGTATCATATTTGGTAAGAGAGGTCTGCGGAAAATTTTGGGAAAACGTCAACGGTTGCTGGCTGGAAATTTTATTGATAAAACCTTTTCAATTGTAGCCAATATCTTAAGTCCAAATTTTGAAAAGATGAATAAACAGGTTTATATAAAAAGAATGCTATAAATATTCCGAAAGAGTCATTTCGATTACTAATGGACAAGTATTCTTATCTGCCGACCTATTCAATGCTGGAATCCGACCCGCTATTAATGTGGGTATCTCCTTATCTTTGATTTGCCCGGGTTCAATTCCTTTCCAAGTCAATTTTTTCTTCCAACATTGCATCATTGTGGTGGGCTATGAAACCCGTTTAAAAACATGATTTGGTTAACCAAATATTTAGAATATAGGTGTGGAAAAAAAATTTTCTTGAAAAAATATATAAAACATGTTTATGTAAATACAATTGTTAAAACGTCCGAGTTTTACCGACCAAATAATCGTTTTTTTAGGATGGCGATTTTTTTTTTTGTGATTATGCCACCACCCTATCCAATCTGCCAGACTATGTTGTCTTAACCGGGTACACGCTAGCTTCAGAGACAGAGTTTGTGTTGGCTTACCGTCGTAACACTCGGGTTTTACCAACCAAATAAGTATGTTAATTTTGTTTATAATACGCTATATGAGTTCCGTTACTTTTTTTTGGTTTCTTATTTTAAATATGTTAATTTGACGAATTAATTATTAGGTTTAGTTCTGGTATCATAGCAAACGTAGTCAATACCAACCAAAATTGTGTTAACTCGCCACTATAATACATGGGTTTTACTGACCGGTTTCCTGCGTGACGCGCGGGTAAATCACTAGTTCACAATAAAGCATGCAAATATCAGAATACAAACTTGTCACTCGCAACCCCCTTTAAGCCCACCAATGTACACTATAACTATCCTTACAAAACAATAAAACAACACATTATGACAATTCTTTTTCACGTTTTCTTTTTATAAATTAACCACAAATAAATATCAAAATCACACCCCCTCACTGCGACTGTGAGGGTGGGCATAAAACACCATCCCAGGCGGCTGTAAAGGTGGTGGGGTGGAGGCAGGGGCCATAGACGGCCCCTGATAGACGTGCACAAAAAAACCGGTTCCGGAACCTAACTGGTGGAACCGAACCGGAACCGGTTCCAGTTCCAACCCGGTTGGTACAATACCCGGTTTGGGTATTTTTGTACCCGAAAATCGTACCCGGTTCTCCTATTTGTATGTCAGTATCAGTTCCAACCCGGTTCTTAATTGGAACCGGTTCGGTTCGTACCTGGAAAAACCGGTTCCGACGGGTTTTTTTTGAATGGTCAAACAAAAGTCAAACTAGTCGTTGGAACCGGTTCCAACGGTAATATAGCCGTTGGAACCGGTTTTTTAGACACCAATTAGCCGTTGGAACCGGTTCCAACGGTAATATAGCCGTTGGAACCGGTTTTTGAGACAATAGATCCGTTGGAACCGGTTCCAACGGTAATATAGCCGTTGGAACCGGTTTTTGATGCCCAAACCTATATATAACTTGTTTCCACCACTTGTTTCACCACCAAACTCAAAAACAAACTAAAATACTACTCCTTTAGCAAACCCGTTCATTTACCCGACCATCCAACTAAATATTATTATGGCACCCATCAAAAAAACTAACAAGAAGGCTAAGAAGAGTGCTTTTGTTGCCCCCGTTCCTGTTACGGAGGACCCAAGGGTTGTTACGGTAGTCAACCATAACCGCAACCAAGACATATGGAAGAATTGGGATTTGATTGTGGATAACGAAGGTTATCAAAAGGCTCGTTGCAAACTATGTGGTTCAATATTAAAGCACGATTCCAACTCTACTTTGAGAAAGCACATCGAGAAGCCATATTGCAAGGCGTTGAAAGGAATTGGCACGACCGATCAAATTGACTTGGGTAAAGATGGTACACTATTTCGTTACAACACGACTCAAGTTCAAGATAGAATGGCAAAGTTCGTTATTCAACGAGGTTTGCCGTTTAACCACTTTGATGACCCGGAGTTGACGTCGTTGATTCGCGAAACTCTACAACCGAGATACACACATGTAAGTCGTACTACCTTAAGACGTCATTGTATCAGGTTGTGGGAGTGTGTTAAAAAAGAGTTAATCGAGTCTTTTCATTCTTTAGAAGCCATGGTTAGTTTAACTACCGATGTTTGGTCGGCACCACACGGGTTGCCCGAATCATACATATGTGTCACCGCTCATTGGGTTGATCCGGTGACATGGCAATTGATGAAACGCACCATCGCTTTTGAAAACTTCCCGTTCCCACATACCGCCGAAAAATTGTTTGAATTACTTGATGAAGTTATAACGACTTACAACTTGAGAAATAAAATATTTTCGATTTCGTTTGACAACGCTTCAAACAATACTAAGGCGGCTGAAAAATTTATCATTAAATATTCACCACCTTGTTTCGGGGATTTTTTTCATGTCCGATGTGTTGCACATATCATCAACTTGGTTGTTCAAATAGGTCTTGACAATGAAAACATTTGTGATGATTTAAAATACTTTAGACTTATGTTACAAGATGTCTTCAAAAGTGGTAAAAGAAGACATCTTGAATATAAGAACTACTGCAAGTCGGTTGAAAGAAAGTATTTGGGGCCGAATTGGAACGTTCCAACCCGTTGGAACTCAACTTGTCATATGTTAAAGTGTGCTTTTGCCCAACGCCAAACTTTACAAGCTTTTCATAACAATCTTGTTGAAGAACGCGAGGCCGATATGTTTCCGGAAAGTGTTTGGGTCCAAGTCGGTTATTTGTTGGAGTATCTTGACGTGTTCAAAAAGTCAACAACAAAATTATCGGGAGTCTATTACCCTACTAGTTGTTGGGTTTTGCAAGAATTGTACTATATGTCTTGTGTTTTTAAAAGCTTTGCGGAGAAGAACAAACTCTTCGAAAATATTGTTGCGGTGATGAAAGAAAAGTTCATAAAATATTTTGAAAACATACCGCCGGTCTTTACTTGTGCCGCCGCATTAAACCCCTATTGGAATGTTAATGGGGTTGAAACAACGATTGAGGAAATATTCGACAACTTAGGTATGCACGAGATTGACCCGAAGTTGTCGACAGAAGCGAAGGACAAATTCAACAAAAATCTTCAAGACCTTTATGACCATTATTTTCAAATGTATGGTCCAAGCACGAGATCGTCTTTTGTGAAAAAAACAACTAGTAGGCCGTGCAATGACCCACTTATAAACTTGATGAATAGGATTCGTGAATCGGCATCTAAGAGGCAAAGAGGAAACACACCAAGTAGCGAACTTGGTCGATATAGTGGAGCAAACTATGTTGAGGGCACAACGGTCGACAAAATTCGCAATATTGATTTGTTGGCTTGGTGGAAAGGTAAACAAAACGAATTTCCCATTCTATCCGCCATGGCTCGTGATTTGCTTGCCGTACAAGCCTCAACGGTTGCTTCCGAATCGTTTTTTTCTCTTAGTGGGAGGGTGTTATCTATGCGAAGAACAAAACTAACTCCCGAGTCTCTAGAGGTTTGCATTTGCCTAAAGGACCATTTGGATGCGGTGGATCGTGTACAACACAAGGCGAACTTTGAAGACGAAATACCAATAGAGCGTCATATTCATGATGAGGAGGCGGAGGACGGGGTTTCTTCCGATAACGAAGACGAGGGTGAAGACGAGAATGAAGACGAAGAAGAGTTGTAATTATTTGTTTTGGTAAAATTATTTGTAACTTGTTCAACAAATATTTAGTTTTGATTTATTTTATTATAATTACTTTTGTTACTCATGATTAATTTTTGTTACTTTTTTAATAACGACGAACATTTTATTTATTTAAAAAATAACTATTACAAACATTATTAAAACATAAACTATACTAAACATAACAACTAAAACATAAAAAACAAAGTCCGTCGTTTTAATCCGGGAATACTTACTTTTGGGTTGTAGAGCCGGACGACTCTCCCACTTCCGTTTTTTTAGCTTCCAACCTTCTTTTCTCTCGACAATACTTATTCGTATGTTTTCGTAATGTCGAGTTGGACCCTGCTTTAAGAAACTTCGAGCAATATTTGCAACGTGCCAACTCATGTGAGTCGGTCATGAGACACAAATCGTAATGAACCTAAACATCGGGGCATCTTGTTGTTTCGATCACCATAACAACGTCATCATTAGTTGCCATTTGTTGTCGGTTTAAGGTTAATTGTGGTTTGGAGTGTGTTTTATAGTTTTGGAATTGGTTTAACAAGTACACAAACAAACCTTGCTATTTATAGTAAGAAAATAACCTATTTGTAGTTAAAAAACCGGTTCCAACGGTCAAAAACGGCTATATAGCCGTTGGAACTGGTTCCTAACGGCTATATAGCCGTTGGAACTGGTTCCTAACGGCTATAATATTTAAATTTCAAAAAAAACCGGTGGAACCGGTTTTTACGTAAAAACCGGTTCCGGTTCATACCCTACCCGGTTCTTAAAAGTTAGCATATCTGGGCATCGGTTCGGGTCGGGAACCGAACCGGTTCTTGATTGGAACCGGTTCCATTTTACAACCCGGTGTGAAAAAACCGGTTTCGAACCGGTTCGGGTTTTCCAGTTGAACCCGATTTGTGCACGTCTAGCCCCTGATGAGTCACAGGAACCATCATATAAGACGGTGGCGGAGGCATTGGCGGTGTACTGACACCGCCATACGGAAATGTGGTGGCAGGTGGTTGCAAATATTGGTGCGAAGGCGGTTGCATAAATTGAGGTTGTTGGGAGTTTGGTAAACGCGGTTGGTAAGAGACGGGAAGAGGGGTGGTTTTTGTTAGGCCTTGTTCAGCTGCGAGAGTCGAGAGAACAGATGACATGATGTATTGAGAGGAGGTTGAAGCTGTAAGTTTATCTGCAACTTGTGCTGCTATGTTAGAAGCATCAACAGATGGTGCTTTGATGTCTGTTATGTAGTTTTCGTCTTCGAGACGTTTGCGCGTGTTTTTTGCTTTCTCTTTCTGCGCTTCCGCCACCTGAAAATGTTTACAAACAACTATTAGTATTGTTGTTATTACCATTATCGTTATCTTGGTTTTATAAAGTGTTTGGCACTCATGCATTTTGATCCCAGAAGCCGATGCGCGCACATGGCATACGCCTCACAATTACAAAGTATTAAATAATTCTTTGAAAATAATATTTAAGTTGTTAACGTTTAAACAATAAAATATAAGATGTTCTCTTCATCTGTGGTTAGAATTGTTCAATTGATGGTCTAATTTGTTCAAATACTCGAAAACACCTGCCGAATCAGTGGTTAGATTTGTTCAACCGATGGTATAATCTTACCTAACCCAGAGACGATTTATAAAAGCAATATAGGTGTTTGGGGACTAAATCCATAACTTTTAAACTTGAGGAAACTTTACTAATTATTAACATTACGACTATATTTATTTAATTTTTTTTGTGTTTAGAACTTAACAAGTTATAAATATTATCCACCAAAAAAATCAGTACTTTTTATCAGGTAACGCCTTGCATACGTGGCGCACGCCTCGTACATGCATTGTGGAATCAAAACACCTCAGAGCGCGTTTAAAACGGCAGTAAACAAGTATACAAACATACCTGCATTTGGGTGCGAACATTCTCTAACTCGGACTCCTGAAAATATAAAAAAGCAAAAACAAAATATCATTTCCTATAGCATTTAGTTTGTAAAGTATAAAACAATAATATGTATTAATAATAACAATAACAAATGTAATAATAATACCTGGTCATTCAACGCGTCACGCAGCTGAGACACAAGGGCCAATCTATTCGCTTCAACAACTTTAAGTTTCTCTATGCACTGCTTCAACAGATTTTCTTCTTCCTCAAGTTCTTTAGACAAACTCTTCCTTTTGGGATCTTTACCTGCATTGACCGAGTTTTTGGTCAGCACATTTCTTGGACCATATAATAATACTTTGTACTATGTACGCATTGAAATAAACCTACCATTTTTTAATGCCAAATCAATATCTTTCTCCATTTTCTTAACACGCCGAACCGCAGATTTGCATTTATTCATCTCTTCATCTTCACCGTGGTTTTCACTCACGACTAAGTGAAAAGCTGACACAATTCTCTCTGCTGTACTTCCGATACTGAGTTTCTGAATAAAAGATAAAATTGATAAAAAGAAGTCACATGACCAAAATTGTAAAGATATAATAGATGGCAAAATGTGCAGGTAACCACCAGCAAAATTAGGTAAATTTTAGGTAGAGGTCCAATAAGGTTGGCTACATGGCCGAGCCCAAGTTTGACTCAGCTCGAGGTCAGCTCGTTTCGAGCTCTCATTCAAAAGCTTGAGCTTGGCTCGTGATTAGTTTTTTAAAGCTCGAAGCTCAGCTTGTTTATTATTCATTAATTAAGTTATATACAATTTGATTAATTTTATATATATTTTTAATTACAGTTTTTATATATAACATAACATATATTATTAAGCTTTTTAACATTATTTTAGAATTATACTTAATACATGAAATAGCTTATAAATAATAGGCTCATGAGCTAGCTTGGGCTCAGGCTCGTCTATTAGCCAAGCTTATTTCAAGGCTCGAGCTCAGGCTCATGTTGGTTTAAGCTCAACTCAATTCAGGGTTTTAACAAGCCTATCTCGGGTAGATGACGAGCCGACTTGATTCAAAATTTTAACGACACAATTCTGGGTAGCTCATGAGCCAGCTTGATTCGAGCTTTTAATGAGCCGATCTCTAGTGGCTCACAAGCCAGTTTGACTTGTTTACACTCAAGAAAATTATTTTTATAAGCAGTTGTGAGTCAAATATAATATGATTTCACTAATAATCTGAATATCTGATTATTACTGACCGTTCTTATGGAACGTGAATCTCTCTTAACAATTTTCACAGAACGAGGACGTTTTTTTGAGAACTCAAGCGGTTGAGGTGATTCTTCTCCAAGCAACACAGCTTTAATGTTCTTTGCTTTGGATCCAAACACTCTTCTTTCTTCCCATATATTAACCTGCCATTCACATCAACTCAGTTAAAAATAGATCAATTGAAGTATAGGTGGCAATCATGACCCATTGTTCAAATAATGGGTTAATATGAGCCAGGTTCATTTGGGTCACCTTAAACTAGTCAATGGGTCAAATTGGGTTGCCTTTAATTAGTCAACAGGTCAAAACAGGTAACTGTTAAAAAACTTAAAAAGGTTCAAATGTGTTAGTACTACCCATGATCATTTGTGTCTTCATCTGCACCAACACCAGCACTCCACCCCCGACGCCATCGACATTCCACCACCATCATCGATATCCCATTACAGCAGCCGTGGGGATGGGGGTGGCTGGGTGAGCACCTTTTTTTCTAAAACAACTCATTTTACCCTGACTTGGGGTGGGGAGGGGTGAGGTGGGGTTGATACTTGTTTTCTAAAACGACTCATTTTAACCTGTGGTGAAATGGGGTGGGTGTGGATACGTTTTTTTGTAGAAGTAAAACAGTTCATCTTAACTCCCGGTAGGGTGGGGGTCGGGTGTGGGGTGGAGTGGATATCATTTTTGTAAAACGACTCAGTTTAATCCAATTCCATTTTGGTTAGAATCCATTCTGCTTAAAACTCATTTTGCTTAGAACCTGTTTGGACCTGAACTCATTTTGCTTAGAACGTGTTTTGACCCGAACTAATTTTGCTTAGAACACATTCTGGCCAGTAACCTGAACCTGCCTAGTTTGCCAGGCCTATAGTTAAGTAACCAGCTATAGCTTAGGGTTTAATTCTACATCCACATAAATAGAGACAAAAAAAACAGACATATAAGAAGAGTTTAAGGATGCATACGAGTCGGGTGACAACACTTTTCCCATGATCATTGCCTTTTTCAGTAAGATCTTTAACGGCTCCCGGTAGAACCTTCCAAAACTCGGTCACAAATTCATTTCCTTTGCGTTTGCTATTTTGAAGAATATCATTTGCAAGGTATAAAAGAGGAACCTTTTGAGCCACCTCAGCACTGTGGAACTGTTTTTCCCATGTTGTAACAACCACTTCAGCTTTGCTCCGGTGAAATATACACCAATGAGACAGTGCTATACAGAGTCAAGAAAACAACAATATGTGACACAAAACTATGTACGGCCAAATAAGCTTTATTTACAACCAGAAGCTGCACTTTCGTCTGTATTACATATAAACCTATTTGTTAAGTAAACCTTTCATAATTTCTTCATTACTTATGTTTTTACACATAGCCTTGTTACCAACCCTAATTTTGACCCAAAGCCACATGAGGCAAGCACATCATGTACGTAAGGCGCAAGGTTATGTACAACCAAATAAGCTTTTATTTACAACCAGAAGCTGAATATTTGGCATCTCTTTTACATAATAACCTATTTATCAAACAAACCTTTCATAACTTATCCAGTTATCCACCCCTGAGGTTTTTTTACACATAAACCTCCTATTAACCCTAACTTTGACCAAACTTGGCCCAGAACTAAATGGCACGCACATTATGTATGTGAGGCACAAAACTATGTACAACCAAATAAACTACAAATCTTTCATAATATCTTCATCCCTGAGGTTGTTTTTAGTTTTTACACACAAACTTCCTACAAACCCTGGTTTTGACCAATTCTGACCCATAACTACATGAAACGTGCGTTTTAAAACCAGGGCAACCATTATAAGCCACAAAGCGTTGTTCTTGTTCATATGATAAAATATAAAAAATAAATGAAAACACAAGCATCATCAAGTATGGTAAGAGAATATCTTATCATGAACTGTTGCATGTCATCATATATCAGATTTCAGAACTCTCAACACAAAAGTAAAATACCTAATATTCAAAAGTCCAATAGCTATGTTCATTGCTCAATGGTTTAACCATTAAAACTGATATTCAGATCAATGATTTCAGTCTTGAGTTTCTATTGCTTCCTATAACTAGCATAATAGTGATATCATTAAATAGGTCCTAATACAAATTGACATTTAGAAGATTTTGCAGAAAGAATTAAGGCAAAAGATGAGTAATGAACAGGTACATCCCACATCGACTAGCATAATAAACATATAAAGGAGGATACTTTCAATACACTGTTGAGTACTGTTGAGCTTGGATAGCTTGTCGGCAAGTATCTGTTCACTGAAGACGCTATTCATCCCACTTCCATATACCAGCAGCAATCAATGGAATGAAGAGGATTTGAGCCCTAGAATGAATCTGTAAGATGCAAATGCCACTTCAATTATGAGGATTCGATTTGGGGGATTGAAAAAAAAAAGCCCTAGTTTTGTCTCAACGTCACCGTTGATGATGAATTGAGAGTTTGTTGTTATGTCACAGAAACAGAATTAGGGTTTTCTCTTCTTTTATTATTAATTTCTTAGGGTTTGATAAATTTAAATCTAGAATGGAAACCCGGCTTTAGTTTTCTTTGGGTTTTTGGGTTCGGGTTTTATCATGTTTGATTAGTTAGGTTTTGATTATTTGACCTAGAGAGCTAAAAGAAATTAATGAAAAATGTTTATTTAACCGAGTATTGAGAATAGAGATGGATGCAATCGAACAAAAAACTAGATAATTGAAAAAATGCGATCAAACAAAACCTATAAAATCAAATGGACTTGAAATCGATCGAATAAATCTTTAGAACTGTTCCATAATTGAAAAGTGTAGAACTCGAAGAATAAATAAGCAATTGGAACTTAGAAGTAGAATAATCATAGAACTTAAATCGATTGAATGAATAGAAGAGTCGAATGAATCTTTGATTAAATACTAAACGAATGAATGTACACTATTAGGTTATAAAAAGCGTAACGGGTATTTCAAATTTTCGGGATGACCTGAAACCCAAAAACGAGTAACCAGCAGCCGAACCAAATTAAAACTGTTCCGGATCGAGTTAACAATTTCTCACGTCGGTTTTTGGGTTACGCATGAAAGTTACAAGCCTAGTTAAAGACATACTTAAAAGGTTGAAACTTGAAAAAGTGGACGCATACATATTGTAGAGATATTGCTATAATAGGCTAGACGTGATACATTTAGACCATGTGTTATGCTTACGGTAAGGCGCATTTCCTTTTGCGTCGTGAGACGTGCCCTCATCTTGTGTGTCATTTTCTATGCATCAAATTCCCCATACACAAACCCTCTTTACTTTTGTTAGCTAAAATGATCTTTCAGCCGTAACACCTTTCGGTTATCATCCTCTCCCGCCACCCTAAAAAACTTTGCCGTAAGAGATTCTAGTTTTTTTCCTCGCTCTCATTAGTATAAAAAAAGGACGACAAACAATGTATATCCTCATCGAACCAAGCACGGAATAAATAAGTGTCGATCTCTCCCAAAATAGGCAATAGTTGGCTTTATAGTTAAGACAACTTCTCCTTAATTTTTCAGCGAGCCCATCCCAAATTATAAGATTTCTCGTATTTGCACTCAGGTACTGTAAAAAGAAGTTTATCTAGTTTACAATTAACACACTTTGCAAACGAAACTACCTCTCTTTGATCCATCCCCACTCCAAAAATGCTTTGAAGTCAAATAGAAACAATTTAAAGTCATAATCATAGTTTGAATACTCCTTGTCGACCACTCACCCAGAATAATAGCATCATCATCATCGGCATTGAACAACTATGATATAGATAAATTACCTCCTTTGATTATGGCTCATCTAAAAAACCTACTCGAAAAGTATCCTCTATCATCACATGAATCCCCTTAATCACTATAATAAACAAAAAAGACAAAGAAGATCTCTCTGATATAGGACCCTTTCAACTTGAAAATCCTCCAAGGGACTTCCTTTTATCAAAACATATGCCCTGTCAAAAGATAAACATGCGTGAATCCACATCAACCATTTATCCCCAAGCCAAAGAAACGACGTGATATAATAGAGATAATCTAAATTAAGTTAACCACAAGCCTTTGCTAAATCCAACTTCAATACAGGTAATATACCATTCGAACATTTGAAAGTATCCACAATATTATTAAGAATTAGAGGCCCGTCTAAAATTCGTCTTCCTTTGATTATGCAATACCCATTTTTATATTAGTACTAGTATTTTTCACACGCCGCGTTGCAGCGGGATGTGAAATCGTAACCAAAGAGTCTTACGATGTTCAAACGTTACCACTAATGTCCGCGCTTCGTGACAGATTGTACTAAAGTATCAATTCGAATCTCCCTAATAATCCGAAAAACTGGAAACAACAAAAGCAAAATAAATCTTCATAACATAATCTGATTTTGATTTTGATAGTAATGACTATGATAAAAAACTATGAAACAATAAAAAGTATTCATATTGTATGCTAGCTTTTTGAACAAAAAAATGAAGCTGCAACCTAAAAAAGGTTTGTAATTGTACTTCCAGCCACAGTTGTGCAGGTCCATGTGTAAAAAAAGTAGTATGCACCCAAAATAGCAATGGCATATAATATTAATATTTAGTATCTGAAAGAGAAAAAAAAAGTTAAAATTATACCATAGCTATGTAAGTATTCTAGTCATCGTAAACATTGTCAGTCAAGAAGATATACATGTTTTGAATTTCTAAGGGTCATTGTTTTCATAAAATATACAACTTTGGATACATATAAACTGCTATTTTAGAGTTTTAAAAGAAGGGGCACCTTGAACAAAACATGAGCCAAAATGGTTGCCAGTTGCCACATCTAGCAAAAACATATGATCCTGCAACAAAAATATAGAGTATGTAAGATAAATTGGTCAATCCAGCAGTCAAAAACTAAGTACCAAATGTTTACTATAGATGTTGTAGGAAAAAAATAATTGGTCACAAAAAAACCATTTGATCATTTAACTTCATCAAATACTTGGTGGGCAGAAAAAAAAACCTAAATCATAAAAAACTAAATAAACTAAGCTATCGCAAAAAGATCTATTGATGTTAAAAACAAAATGAAACCAACAAAATGTGCATTAACAAAACTTGGAAAAATCATTTCATAGAATAGGTTGCGAACATATATAACCAAAACAAAGAATATTAAACCAAACCTACCGTTAGCAACACAATAGAATACACCTAAAATAAGAAATGCATTTCATCAAACATGTTGCAAGCATATCCAAAACAAAGAATATTTTAACATTTGGAAAAAGAATTAACCATAACATACTCTTAGCAATCTGGAGCAACAAAAGCTCAAGCAAGCACCCAAAACTCCATAGCAACTTCTGCACAAATAAACATGAGATTAAAATACCTTACCTCAAATGGCAAATAACTTGAAATCATGAACAACAACCAATACACACAAACAGAAACAAATAAAATTCAAAATCGAAAAAAAAGGCTATTGGCATTATCAGAAAGAGAGTGTAGGAAGAAAAACTTTTTTGTTTATTGAAGTACTGCAAAATCCAAAATCAATCAAATTAGTGCATCGGATTGAAATTGATCAAAGTTAACTTAAATCATGTGCACAATTTTGAGGACAAAGAGTAGATAAGCCATTCTCACTTAAACCCCTAGGTCACTGATATCAAAAGTGAGTCGGTCGATTAAAAAATTAGCGACTTGAATCTACCATATCAAATAAGAGAGAGAACGGATCGAAGGTTGAATTCCCAGTCGATTGCATAACCTAAGAAGGAGACACCCAAGATTAAGAAAGAGGTGAATCAGAAGACGGAGTTAAATAATGCATGCACAAACTTTTGAGATGAAAAGTAAAGATCTGCTGCCCAAGGATAACCATTGGACGGTGGGTAGTTGTTGCTCCAATTAGAACAGAGTACAGTGTACAAAACAGTGATGCGCGTATCTCCCGAAATTGTTATATTCTAAATTACAAATTAATAAGCCATTTTTTATTTTGTGTAACATATGCTGAATGCTGAATTAACGATGGAGGAGATGGTTGAGACGACAGAAATGAAGAATGAAATATATTGGGTATATTATAATCAAGGTTTTACATACACTTTTTTCTAAAAGTGTAGTCTATTTAAATTATATAGCGAACTATTATCAAATTAAGTAAAAAACTTGTTTATTCATTTATGATAATTTTTAAAAGAATAATGAATATATAATGGTGGAGTAGTCATCCTCGAGCAATAGCTCAAGTTCATTCGGGAACACCGCCACAAGCGGTGGGGATTCGTCAATTGGGTTGGAATTCGGGTTTGTGAACCCAATGATGAAACTGAGCATTTGAACGTTGCGGGGGTGAAAGATGCTATTGGGTAGTCTTGGGCAACAAATGGCGTCCTCTTCCTTTTTGATAGTTTTGGGTATTTGGGTAAAAATAAGATACACTACGTGGTTGGTTGATGTTTTGGGTAAGTTGAATAAAAGTTAAGAGTGTCCTAAATAACAATATTGTCATCATCTTTTATATGCATGTCACACCTCAAATATGGGCCTAGGCATGTGACTAGTAGTTGGTATCTGTTTTGTAAATATATCAGAGTTGCGGGTTATTAGCAGAAGTCTTTGTTTATAATAAAATAATAATTTAATTTGAAAATCTCTTGGATAATAAATATCCAAGTATTTAGTTTACAAACCTTGTTTATTCTTGTTTTAATTATTTAAAACTGAGTCATCTCCATCTGCGAGCATTTAACTCCATAAATGACTCTTATGCCTTGCTATCGGTACTATGCTTGCTTTCCTGTAATGTGGGGAAAAATACGTCAGCGATATGCTGGTGAATCGCTGACTCTAAAAACATTTAAATGACAATTATAATACAAATATAGATTGATCAACATATCCCAGCAGTTATTTTGCTATACCCGGTATTTGTAACACTGCCCTACACACATACAAGTCTCCAAGCCACGTAGCCTAATCCGGAGGACAAGATATGACCGTTAGCCCGCGGCTACGTAGCCTTTGATTGTTTAGGCTGAACAGTTATGTTTGGATCCAGACACATGCGTATTCGGTCTGAGTTGTTTTGTTCTCTAATTTGTATTATAACGTTTTAGAGATCACGTAATCTCATGCAAATAGTTGACTGACTCAATAAGACAAACAACCTGTCTATCTTATAGAGTATAAATATGTTTGACTGTTTATAAAGGTTTAACGTATTCAGGTTATAAAAAGGTTGAACGTATTCACCTGTGATTGTGATTGCATGTCTGAATGATGTGGTGATCTCGTTTGAAAACCTTTATGAATGAATGATGATTGACCTATTATAAAATAGGTTTATATAAATACCTGGACCGTCTCTTGATCCAGCTACAGACATTTAGTCTGGTTTTGATAGCTTTAAACCTTGACTGATCATTTGTTTGAATAAAATATTTAGACCCGTAGTCCTTTCATTTGTTTACAAATCATGGGTTGAGTTTCTTCTTCAAGAAAAAACATTGAATGACTATAATCCTAGTATGTAAATTCTTACGTTTCTTAGTCACGAAGAAACATAAATTTTAAATATATCTTTTGCATATAATGTTTATTAATTATGAAGAAACTATTTCTGACTTATATTTTCTTGTATGTAAAAGCTTATGTTTCTTAATCATGAAGAAACATTACCTTAACTATAACCTGTGAATGTTATATTTCTTAATCATAAAGTTATATTATTTTTGACTATATCCTTTGTATGTGAATGCTTACGTTTCTTAAGCATGAAGAAAATATTAATTTGATCATAACTTCTATTTATGAAAAGTTATATTATTGCTTAAATATGATCAAGGTTTAGCTATATCCCCGACTATGGTCTAAGCCATGTAATATAATAATAAAATAATAAAATATTATTTAGGCAGAACACCTACCTTACGCGGGTATTCGGAGTTTATATGCCTAAGCTTGTACGGGCAGTACTTCTACTCTCTTATCGTGTATTTGAGGCTTAAACCGTCAGAACCTTGAGGCTTGGCACGTACTACGAGGTTGGCACACAAAACAATACTAAGTGTGTGTAAAAGTGTGTGATTGAGGTGTGGTATGAAATGCCGTGAGCTTCCCCTTTTATAGCCGAAATTAGGCACCATCACGTAGTGCGATGG
This sequence comes from Bidens hawaiensis, assembly GCF_021521415.1. Taxonomy (NCBI): domain Eukaryota; kingdom Viridiplantae; phylum Streptophyta; class Magnoliopsida; order Asterales; family Asteraceae; genus Bidens; species Bidens hawaiensis. The sequence continues at coordinate 285,723 of NW_027494258.1, read as the reverse complement.
TCCCTTCCTTTAGGGCATCGCGTATCGCGATATCAGAAAACGACACGTGTTATGCTGACTCGGCCCTAGCGTCTGCCACGTGTCCCCCGGTCGCGACACGTGTCTGTTGCGTCATCAAACACCATCGCGTAGCGCGATGGGTCCTGGAATTAGATTTTTAATTTTTTAGTCCCCTCGTCTTTGATAACTTGCCACTTCTTGATCATACTTCCATTTTCCAAAAATACTAAAGCGGCCCTTATGCGGCTCGCGGCGATGCGAGTGTGTGAAGTGCGTCATCAAAACGCCACATTACGCCCATCGCCCGAGTCCGAGTCTGAGTCCGTGCGCGTCGGGTGCTTCGCACCCTCCACTAGGACCATGGAGAGTGGTTAGCCACATTGAAACATTTATATGGAAACTTGCTTCCTTATAAAGAGCTTTCATTTCTTTTCTTGTTTCCATGTGGGATTAAAATTATCTTCATTATTTATACCATGTAGAATGCTTCTATTTTTTTCCATCTTTCCATGTGGGATGGAATTTCTTTATTTTCTTAACATGAGATATCTTTATTTTCCTTATCTCATTTTTTTCATTATTTGTCTTGTGAATATTTTTAATCCCTCAACTTCCAATGTCGACATTTTTAGTCCAACATAGATATAGGATTATTCTAGGATGTTACAATGCATCATTTAAACAAAGTTTATAACATAAAGTTTATTTTATTGTTTTTTTTTTTATTTTTTTAAAGTTTTTTTACCATTTAAAAAAATATTTAATTGATTTTATTATTGTACATAAAGTTACATTATTAATAAATATGTGTTAAAACTAAAAAGTATTTATAATTTTTTTTTCTTTAAAATCAAACACAAACAAAATCCTTGGAAAACTCTCAGGAGGATCAATGTTGTGAGGCTTAATCCATCTAGTGGTGTTCACCTAGGCTTAAACTCAAAAATATAACACATGAGTTAGATTTGAACCTACAACGCTAATTAAGGTCCTAAGAACCTAAGGTATGCTTTAAAGTTATTATATTTTATTTAATCTATAGTATATATAAACGAAACCCCTAAAATCCTACGTGTCGTGATGTGGTTGCTCTCTCCTTTTATGGAAGCCACCAGATTGCTTGATTTTTACCATGTAACATTTATATGGAAACTTGCTTCCTTATAAAGAGCTTTCATTTATTTTCTTGTTTCCATGTGGGATTAAAATTATCTTCATTATTTATACCATGTAGAATGCTTCTATTTTTTTCCATCTTTCCATGTGGGATGGAATTTCCTTATTTTCTTAACATGAGATATCTTTATTTTCCTTATCTCATTTTTTTCATTACTTGTCTTGTGAATATTTTTAATCCCTCAACTTCCAATGTCGACATTTTTAGTCCAACATAGATATAGGATTATTCTAGGATGTTACAATGCATCATTTAAACAAAGTTTATAACATAAAGTTTATTTTATTGTTTTTTTTTTAATTTTTTTAAAGTTTTTTTACCATTTAAAAAAATATTTAATTGATTTTATTATTGTACATAAAGTTACATTATTAATAAATACGTGTTAAAACTAAAAAGTATTTATAATTTTTTTTTCTTTAAAATCGAACACAAACAAAATCCTTGGAAAACTCTCAGGAGGTTCAATGTTGTGAGGCTTAATCCATCTAGTGGTGTTCACCTAGGCTTAAACTCAAAAATATAACACATGAGTTAGATTTGAACCTACAACGCTAATTAAGGTCCTAAGAACCTAAGGTATGCTTTAAAGTTATTATATTTTATTTAATCTATAGTATATATAAACGAAACCCCTAAAATCCTACGTGTCGTGATGTGGTCGCTCTCTCCTTTTATGGAAGCCACCAGATTGCTTGATTTTTGAATGGAGGTCTCTCATTGATTTAACCCAAATTCATGGGTATGAATCTTACCAAAACCAGATAGCTCTTAAACGGGTTATAACATCTCATTAAAATAAAATTAATCTTACCAATTATTTGATATGAAAATCCTATAAAATATGGATATACTGAAATTTAATATCCAATTTAAAAAGAAAAAAATATTATTTATAATTAATAAACAATTTTATAGTAAAAAACATAAGCGAGTCATGGGTCACCAAATCCAGGTAGCTTTTAAACGGGTTATAACATATCATTTATTTGTGAAACCCTTTCATCATCAAACTCTAAGTATATTATTAACTTTCTTGCAATAAAGAAAATTAAAATCCAAAAAATAAATATTAAAAAACGAAAAATGTAAAACAACCATTCTCTCAAGCAAACCCAGATAGCTTTTAAACCGGATTATAACATGTCATTTATTTGTGAAACCATTTTATTATCAAATCTCAAGTATATTAATTATTAACTTTCTTACAATAAATAAAATTAAAATCCAAATATACATATATAAATATTAAAAACAAATAATGTAAAACAACCCTCGTAATACGAAGGATAAAATCTAGTGTATATATATATACTAAGAAAGTAAATATTTTAACAAATTTTTTTAACATTTTGTTCTGTTTGGTTTACACTAGCATTATCAAACAGTGAAACCCGATTTTTCAAACCCTAAACCCGTTTAAATCAGTCGGTTTCAAACTCAATTGATTTTGAAAAATTGCAGCACAAAGTTCGTCTATACTGTATACCCTTTTCCGGTGCCTATCAAATCATTAATGCGAAAAGTTACTTATAATGTGAACTAATGTATGATATTTTCTAAGTGAAGTAATATACCAGTCAACTAAAACAATTGAATTCTGTGTGTGATGCAAATGTTGGCCGACATAAAAACTTTGTTACGCATTTGGTCTTATGGATTTCATAATTACAGTTTAACACTTATTATTGTTAGTGGGTTGTTCAACACCTGTTTAGTTTTTGTTTAGAAAACGTTTTATAAATTATCAGAAACTAGTCAAACTAAAGCAAGCCAAGTCTTTGATGGAAAACATGTCAGATTTCATGTATTTGAACATTAACTAACTATTCGTGAGTTATATTTGTTGCCTAAATACACCACCGATATATCGTCATTCTTATTTTCGGGTGTGTACGGGGACACGTTTGTGTGCACCTTACGGGAGTGTCTCTTCTTGTTGGACTCAGGGGACCGTGGGTTTGTTGTGGGTCAAGCTGCATTGAAGGCTGAATCCGGCAAAGTTGTTAAACACGAAAAAGCTTGTTTAAAGAATTAACACGTGTTTCTCCAATTTGCTTTTAATACATTTGGTTTTCTGGCCCGAATGCTATGAATTATTTGAGCAAGGTTCAGCATGTCGTGAATGATACCAGTGGTGAAGTTTGGCCATAGTCACAGCGGTGATCGAAGTCACGGACCCAAAAATTTTTGGGTCAGTGATTCGGTTCGGGTCGTCGATTTGGTTTAGGTCGGCAAGTCGGTTCAGATCGAGTCATACATGAAATCTAAATATCTAATTTTTCTTCATTCATTCAAAGTTCAAACGATTGCTCTTACAATAATAAAAAAACTATATAATTTTTTAGCTAACAAATACCTAGAATATTCATGATAATGCGGGTTAAAGAGTGAGTACCTTACCCGTTTGTTTATCATCCTTTAAAAAAAAGAATGAATAGTATCTTGCTTTTTGATGATTTACCTAATTAAAAAGATTTTATAAACTATAGTTAAACCAAAATTTCACCATACAATACCAATTATAAGCTTAATTGATCAATTTCTCCAAATCCCTAATTCCATAATTATAAACCCTAATTTTATAATTCTTGAACAATAGTTTGAACTTTGAATGAATGAAAGTCGTTAGGCGGTCCTAGGCGGTCGACTGGGGAGTTGCGAGTACTCGGGAGTAGTAGGGGATTACTCGGAAAATACCTAAGGAGTACTCGGCCAAGGCGGGGAGTACTCGATCTAGGCGGGAAGTAATCGGGGAGTACTCGGCCGCCTATTCGGGAGTTTTACAACATTGATCAATATAGATCCAATACAATGTCTAACAACTCAACAATAGTGAATAACAAACTAAAATTAACAATCACCTTGTTGATTAGTGATTTCCATGTGCGGTCACTAAGTACTGCGACTTGTGTGGTGTCTCCAAGGCTGAAGACGTTGCCCTATGTTTTGGCGGCTGGTGGTTGGTGGTCGATAGTGGCGGGCGGCAGACGACGGTGTGTGCTTAGTGGTGGCTGGTGGCCTCCAGTGAAACAGTGCATTTAAGTTCTAAATTGAATGAATGCCAGATGGTTTTCAAACCCTAACCCATTGACAATGCATTTTTTTTGTTGTTGTTTAAACATATTTTCAAACCCTAACCCTTCAAGTTTGAGTTTTATAAAAACAAAGCTTTTAGTATATTTGACGAGTATATGTTTATAAAAATGTGAGGTTTTATAAAAAGAAAAATCGGGGTATTATAAAAAATATCAGTGGTGACTGTTAGCTTTTTGAAAAAAAAATACAGTGGGCGTGACCGCGCTTAATACCTATAACAATTTTTGGACAAAAATCGCGAAATATACCTTATTAACCGAAAAACGGCAATGGTCGGGGTCAAGCTGGTCCCCATGAACCTTCACTACTGCATGGTACTTATTCGGCTCCCAAGTCCCAAAACTTCGTTTTTAGTAGGATTGGCTTTTCTGTTCAAAAGAAGGTTGTGACGCAGCTTGTTGTCCACTTGTCTGTCACTTTATTGTAATCGTTTTGAGTTTAATGAGAAATATTTTTAAAAAAATATAATAAAAGCAAAGTAAAAAATATATACGAGGATCGTATTAAGTACCGAAAACTGACCCATTTAAAATTTTGGATTTCAATTTTTTTATTGTTTATGTTCATTTTATAATGAGTATGTAAAATTTATGTTGTATTAAAGTAACGAATTCGTTCACAAACTTTATTTGACGTATTTTTACACTTTAATTGCATTTAATCAAAGTTTAGAGATTAAAACTGTCAAAATCTAAACATTATGTGGAAAACCTCCCTTCGTGCTATGTACGTGAGAAGTTAAGCTCAACACGTCGCGAAACGCGACGATGTTAGGGGTATAATTATTAAGTAACTACGGTAAGGGTAATACGTAAGCTGGCTTATTTTAAGCGTGTAATGCCGGGGGAATAATTCTTAAGTAACAAAGGTAAGGGTAATACGTGACCCAGGCACATGGAACGTTATTGATGGTGATCAACAATTTTGCATAGGACGATGTTATAAACTCACGGGCTATAGACGTTTAGATTGTTATAATAACTTATGGTGTTGGTTTTTAAAACAGGTTTGTTTGGTTTGATTCTTTATGAATAAAGACTTCTATGGTGCTTGAATGATGATATTTGTGTGATTTTAACAGCGTTATGCATGTACCCGAAATTTAGGATGTGACAAAAACTCTCGTATATTCTCTCTCTATTGATATGCTACTTAGGCATTAATGCTAATAAATTGTGCAACAACCATTCATTTTTAATCAAAGAAGATAAGCTATTCATGTTGAATTCGTGGGAACGATACACACCATTAAACTAAACAAAGGAAAAAAATGATACATAAAAATGTTGAATTTAATGTTATTGATTGAACCATACACATGAGTACATGACATTAAATTAAACAATAGGGAATTTGTTGAATTTAGCGATATTGATAATTATTGGACCTTACCCTTTGACATATTATTTCATTTCAAATGTGACCAAGTCAAGACACATGTGTTTGTGGTAGCCAATTGGCCATTTTATTCGTGGAATATAATTTAGTAAAGCATTACAACTTGCCATTATCGGTGGACTTCCATAAATCGAACTGCACGTTATAATTAATACCAAATCCACCGTCACAAAAAACGATATTTTATTACTTTATTGTCAATTCGTTGAGCTTGACCAATAAATATTTGATTTCAAAGGATATGGTCAGCCTTTTGACATTTTCATTATTCAACCTATATATATGAACCATGCAAACACATACTTCTTCATGCACCATCCACCTTTGAAACTAACATGAACAATATGAGTACCAGCTCAGAAGAAGTTAGCAGCAGCAACGGATCAAAAAAATACAAAGGTGTACGTTGCCGACGATGGGGCAAATGGGTGTCGGAGATTCGAGTTCCAGGAAGTAAAGAGCGGCTTTGGCTAGGTACATACTCTACACCCGGGGGTGCAGCCGTGGCTCATGATGTAGCCTCTTACTGTTTGAGAGGGAACACAAGTTTGCATAAGCTTAACTTTCCGTCTATGTTACCTCCTACCGCACGCACAGATCTATCTCCTAGGTCAATCCAGAAGGCTGAGTCTGATGCTGGCATGGCCGTAGACGCACAGTTTATTGCGTCTCAAGGAACTACACAGAAAAATGTTGCATTGGATATTTCTGTAGATGATTATCTTGGAGTTTAGTCAACTATTTTCCCACCGTTTGTAGTATACATACATTGGCAAGCACAATGTATGATGATCCCTAGAATTTTGTTTTTACCGTAGTCAGTATGTTTCGGTATTGAATGAAGATGCCATTATACAAATATATACATGTTTACATCATAGACTCTTGTTTTCATATGTTTGGTTGATGATGGTGGACTCGCAATCTTTATTCCGAGTGACGTTGAGTATCCATGAACTAAGCCATCTCTCCCGCTCATTTCGAACACTGGTTGAGTTTCTGGTTTGTTATGATAACGGTCAGAAAATAAAAGTTTTATTATTATCTTTTTTTTATTTAACAAAGTTATATCTGTCTTCTATAAATAACAAAAGAAGCTAGCATTTGAGAATTACATAACTGAGAAATGCATAACAACCTTTGGTCGGATTTAGTGGAAGATATATATCTACGAACTTTGACAACCTTAAAAGTTAAAACAATAAAGACTATATTTTAAACTGTTCTGCATTTTACGTTTATGTTTTTGTAAGTCGAAGTGACATATGTGGCAAGTATATATAGGTTCAAATTAATAATATTATAGGTATTATAGAAAATTAAAAGAAATGAATGATGTATGAATGGTTGGTATACCATATTCAAAGATGATGAAATTTGTCTCCTAAAACCTCGGTGATAACATGGCCGACCACAAACACCTATCTAAGACATTAAATAGCATAAAGCATACATCACAGGTCAACTCATTGATCACATTTATTTTTCATCTGTGGTGCCTAGACATTATGGGTGTTATTTGATATATAGATTCTTTCTCCTTCTTCTTCTTCTTCTTTTTTTTTCGCTTAACTTTGTGATATTATAATTTCATTATATATGTGAAAACATGCGACCCTAATTATTGGTTCTGCGAATTCTATAGTTTATATGATCTAATTTGGATGAGAAGGATTGTAAGATCTCATCTCGTTAAGTTATGATATTATGAAGACTTAAATTAATGAATTTCAAAAGTCAAAACTATAGAAGAGTTAAAGTTGTTAAAACAGAGGGGCTTTTAAATACTAATATATGACCAATTTACTTTCTAATTTGTCTCAAATGGCATATACATTTATGTCCACAATTTGACTACCAAGTGGATGAAATGAAAGAAATCGAATACAGACCCAACTAATTTAAGTTATGTGTTTATTTCAACTTTTAATCTATAATATAATAATATATATAAACGAAAACCCTAAAATCTTACGTATTGTGATGTGGTCGCTCCCCTTTTTATACAAAAATCGCGGGTCATGGGTATACTGATGGGTTTTGGATCGGGTCAAACAAAACTGATTTTGTTTTCATCGCTCTAAAACCCTAAATCGTCATCCTCTCTGCCGATGCCTCTCCTTCACTCTTCCTTAATCCTTAATCGATGACCTCCTTCGCACGTCTGCACCTTCCACAGATCTTGGTAAATGTTTGAAACCCTAACGACGACTGAAACAGATTCCGGCGTCACTAATTTCGCACCTACCAGCGAATGAACGCAGTAGAGACGCAACTTAGGTAAAAATACCGAATTGTTTGTTCATTTTGTAGTCGTATTTGACCTAATGTTGCACTAGGACCATGGTCTATAATTCTATATGCCTGCAGTTTGAATTATATCAGTTTACCATATTGTAGTGTTGATTGAGATCCAGTAAATGCTATCTCAGTTGTTTATTAATCTCGGTAAGATTTGTATTTGATTGGTTTATTATATTATGTTAATTACCTAGGTGGTAATCATACCCATTGATGCGTTAATCACTGTTACCACTTAATTGATTATGAATGCCAAGAGTATTATTTTTATATGTATTTACGTTCTTTAAATTTTGTATTATTGTATATTCAGAAAATGGCAAACAAAACTTTTGGATAATTGGATTTTTGATTTGAACAATTGTGGAATATAGGGTTTGTTAGTGTTTTTCTTAGAATTATGCATTTTTCAATTGATTGCGAACATTCTTTCATATCATTATGATTATCAAATTTGAGAACTTTGATGATTTGTTTTCTATACAGATAAAATAGAATTGCTTTGATTTTTTTTATAGTCTTGAACCCAGATAAAGTTGCTACTGATATTGAAACTGCAATTCATAAGCATGCTTCGTCTAATCTTACGATAAGTGCAATTAATAAGATTTCATAAGAACACCGGTAATGTATTAATGTGTGTCGGTGATAAACAAACTCTCACTCCTGACTTTTTTTTTTATAAATTTGTTTATTTAACCTCGACTCATATGCTTTCATTAGGGGCTGCGGAATATTTATTGTGTATAACTTACAACATATCAAAGGCTGTAGAAAGATGCAAAACATAATCCAGAAGCACCATTCGTAAATTTCCAAAAACGAAATGGTAGCAAAATCTCGAGAATGTTGCTGACACATGCAATGGCCTATTTGGTGATGATGAAAAACTTACAAAGGCACTCTACTCATCTTCGACAAATTGGAACGGGTAATCGTGTTCATTATAAGGTGAGTTAGTTTTAATGTTCAGAACATTATAATCCCTAATATCTTTAAAAGGAATTCAGATGATATGATTTTTTATACTTTTAGAATTTTTTTTCAGTTACTGTTATTACAATTCAGTTAAATCTTTGTTGAATATTTAAACATGTTGACAGTTTAGTGGGTGCGTGTGGTGGAACACTGAGTATTATAAGATGATGAAGTGAAACTGTAGTTTCAACAAAGTGGTTTAAAGTTCTACTCATAGTTGGATTTTTACTTCTGGTTGGTTATTTTTGGTTTTTTGTGCCCCTTTCCTTTTTTTCCATATTTTTATTTTTGTTTCATTATTTTCTAATTATCATCTAATGAATTTGCAGCCTATAGCGATGGTGGGGTGGGAGGGGGGCATTTCCCTTAATCTTGCGGAACTACAGGATCGACAAGGAAGCTACTTATCAATTTATGATCAACCTACTCTTCCTCGACATACTACAGGTGTTAAAATAGTTGATATATTAAATATGGTTGCAAAAATGATATTTTTTAAAATGTATAATCTATGAATAATGCAATTGAGAAGGTTGTAAGCTTGTAAATAACACTTTGTCCTTTTTGGTCATTTTATTTAGTGAGTGGTGACTATTTTCGTCATGACATGAACTCGACACAAAAATAATCAGGTTTTGGGTTGGCTTATTTAACCCGCATAAAAAAGGTCCGTGTGTTCATCGTTGGAGGTCGAGAATTTGCATCAGAATCTGGTTCAACCCATCTATGCAAATAAGATCAAAACGTCTGTTTTCGGTTCATCCATGGGTAACAACAAAGATAATCCTTTTCTTTGTGGAGTGATAAAAGTGACTATTGCATATGAGACATTACCAATGGAATTTTTTAATAATGTCAAGAACAACTAAAATGGAAATTTCTTTTTTAAACAATTTTTATTTTCCGATGATTGGTAATGGGCAAAGAAGTCTCCCTTGATGCATTTTACGTTTCATTTTAAATTCTATTTGTATTATATTCACTTACTTCTTATATGTTATATATTATCATCAATTACCCGTTCGAACACATGGAAAAGGTGTATGGCAAATTGACAACAATCCTTTTCTTTCACCTTGGGTTTATTTTGACATGCTCCCTTTTTAACAGTAATATTTTGATTCCTTTTTAAGAGTAACATTTTAGAACTAGCTTTTGAACCCGTGTATTACACTAGTTTTGTCAAATGATAAAGATAAATAAGGTCTGTTATTTTAGTTTTGATTCTCAAAATATTTGTGAATTCATTTAATGTAGACTTAATAGAAAAAACAAACAGGGTTAACAAAAAGTACTAAAATAGCATGAATTTGGAAACATCAGGTGTTGATTTGCAAGAAATTTAAAAAAAAAGGCACTAAAGTTGTGTAGTTGGTTAAACCTTATGTATGAAAATGACACTTGATTCAATAATGAATATAATCCACACTATCTTATAACCTATTTGACAAAATGGTTTTGACTCATGACCCATGAATAGCTAGAATGAATGAGATGAGAGATTAGGAATTAGGTGAAATGTGGGCTTAACACCTAAGCTTCAACATTTTCTTTTATTAGTATTATAAGATAAGATAAGATAAGATGTAAGATTACCCGCTCAAGATGAAACATAACCCGAGCTCGACCTGTTACATGTATATTTAACATATATCGACCGTTAATGACTTGGTAATTGATGACATCTCCATTAATAGTCCATACATTTGAACCGTTTTCTTTTGAAGAGTAATAAAACATAAGCTGCTTGACCTGTGAGAAATAAAGCACCGGTTACGGGCCAATTTTTGGTTTGGTTATTGTGACAAGTAAAAAGGACGGTTGTGCGAAGTTGAGGATAATAAACATATTTATTATATTGAATAAAGGTAATGATGCTTATATTATGATACATTTATTTAGGGTCTTTGCTTGCAAACGTAACAAAGCTCATACCCGTTTCTCAAATGAGCATATTTCTAGGCTCAAGATTGTATAAGCTGATTTGATTCGATTTTGAGAACAAGTTTATACAACTTAGGTTAATTAATTCTTGATTTTAATGAAAAATGCCAACTTTTACAAATTTTGTAGAACAATGGAATTGCTGCTTTGTTGTGAATGTTGCCTTTTAGTAATACTCAACATGTTAACCATCATTTCGTACTGCATTGTTACCATATGATACCGCCATTCAATTGTTCATTTAACAAATGAATAAAAATTAAAAAACAAACATTTTTTATGTAATTAAACTCAAATTGCTTACTAAGACTACAATTATGGCCAAAGGCCAATGCAATGTATAATTTGAACATTTCCTTTTTTATGCTTCGTTGGTTCTTGTCTAGCTCACTCATTCGGTCCGGCCATTTCGTCTTTTCTTGAATCCGATAAGATGAAAAACAAACAAACAAAAACATTGAACCACCTTGACTATAAAGAACAAAACTGTAGATATGGTACAACCAACAAAAACAACTAACATTAGCCCGTTACGTATTATAGAAATTAAACTCCACCCCACCAATAAATGTAGCCCATCTTGGTGGAATAAAAAAACTACAATCGAAATGACATTATTAAAAACGACAAACATGGTCCATGTAGATTAATTAAATTAATATAATAAATTATATCTTCAAAATAATACTAAAAAAACCTTAAATAAACCCGCGTAACACGCGAGCTAATAGCTAGTATTTAATATTGTGATCTGACTTTGGTAAAATATAAATTTAAACAGGAAAAGTTAAGACGTAGTCAAAATGGGCCCAATAACAAAATCGAGAACATACTAATATTATTGTGGATTTCTCGTCCTTGATTCCTTGTCTGACCACAATCAAATCTCTCGGTTCGCCAACCCTTCCTTATCCAAGATTTTATCATAGCTTATTGTGATTTGTCGACATAATTAAAAAAAACCAAAGTACTACGTACTATTCATTATTCAACATCAAATACTCATGAGGACCGTTTTCCATTAAAGCACGCATCGATAAACAATTCAATGTTGACTAGTTATTCAATTTCTTCTTCTTTTTTTAAAAAAAATTTTCTTTCTAACGACCGACAAAGTCCGACCACCATGGTACACGACTACACTCTTTGGCAAAAGGCACTCACTCTCACAATCTCAGACAAGACAAGACAAACCATCAATTTCAGAGCAAACCCGTCGTTTGAAGGCCCACCATGGTTATACCTTGGCTCGAGAACAACATTTTGCCAAGAACAAGACTCAAACAGGCAACCTTCCCTAAAGAAAGTCATGGGGTACCACTAGAGCAGATACAAATGGTGGCGCGGGGTATGTGTTAAAAATATGCACTTTGTTTCAATTCAATTATTTAAAGTTTTAGTTAATTTATTAAATTGATCAGTTGTGTTTTTTTTTTTAAATTATTTCTGGCTTTATTGTGGAGGGTAAAGCAATTCATGGTTCAGTTGGCTAATGCTAAATGCATTGGAGGAAGCTACTAATGCTCAAAACAATATAAACAACTAACTCCAACTTCAACTCCAACTCAAATAAACTTTTCACATGTAAGATGTATATTTGGTTACTTTTGTTTCGTCTCTCTCATTTCAAGTTAACATATTAGGTCCTGTTCGTTTCAAGGATTTGGAAGGAATTCTAAGGAATGAGATTTTAAATCCCATGAATTGATATGTTCGTTTCATTAAATGAAAGAATAGGAATGAAACTAAATCCCATCAAATCTCACATTTCATAGGATTTAAAATCCCACCTATTTTATAAGGATTGTTATGGAAAATAAAGGATTGTTTTATTAACTGTGACATTCGTAAATTTCAGGTCTTGTTTGTATTCGTTTTTGTATTTGTTTATTATGTAAACCGACCCGATTTGTAAACCGAAGCTTATGTTATAATCAAAATGATAGATTTATGTTACAATATTGTTTCACACTTGTTGGGTCTTGAAAACATTCTATTTTTATTTTTATTTATTTATTTATTTTTATTATTATTATTATTTTTTTGTTTTGTGTTTTTGTCTTAATCCATTTTGCATGAAAACTCTTGTGTCTCACACCCATATTTGACCACCAACATTACCCTATATATACACCACCTTTCCTCTTCATTTTTCCTTGATACAATTCCAAAAAAAAACTCTCTCAAATATCAAAGATTCAAGGTTATCTTTTTAAGTGTTCTTGAAGGTTTTTAGCCTTTCATCTTAATTAGTTTATGTAGCCTTATTAATACTTGTTTATGGTTGTGCAACATATATATATAATATACACCCCTTGTTTACCTTTGGTAGTTACTTCTCCGATTCCGGTCGGTGAGGTTTCGAACCTCATAAGCCAATGCTTTATGGAGGACTTCGTATCCTTGATATATATACATCTATATAACTTGTTCATAAATATTAATCTTGCTTATTTTAGTTTGTTGGTCATGTTTACAAGTTCCATGGTTATGGGTTTTTAAAAGTCTATGCTTCGGTTTAACCGTAAATAGCTCTAAACCGTAAACCGAACTTTGTTACTAGTTTTGTTAAATAATTGTTTAAACATACTTATTGTTATATCTAAGTTTCTAAAATCATTTTTACAAATTCTATGGTTATGGATTTGTAGAATCTTACCTCGGTCTTAACCCGAAACACGATCCGAACCGAAAACCGAACTTTTGTTTAAAGACTTTATTGTTAACTTTTTGTATTTTTTTATTTGTACATTATTATACAAGTTCTTTAGTGTTTGGACATGTGAAAACCATCTATGAACTTGTTGTGAGATGGAAACCGAACCAAACCGATTCTTACTCGCTTAAGACACACAAGTGTGTTTTTTTAGCCATCAAGACTTGTATATTTCTTTAAAAATAGTTACAAATTGATTTTTAAATATTTTCTTAAGTACTTGGAAATGTTGGATCCAACTTGATCTCATAGCAAAGTTTGGACCGACAAAACCGAACATTCGCTTAACGTGCGTTGTTAGTTCTAAAACAATGGAACTACATACTTGGTTAAGTCTTATTAAATTTTATTGAGTTATCTCATAACATTCAATATTTTGGAAAGTTGACTTTGGGTTTGACCAATTATCAAGACCCGTACCGACAACCCGAACACTCGATAAAAAAAAACCCGTTTTAGTATCTTTATTCCAAAGGTATTTGCATTCTTGCATTTTACCCACCTTATTACTTAACATAGGTTGAGTAAATATTAAGGTTAGATACTTTAACCCGGTTTCGAGCAAACTTACATTTTTAAAGGGTTATTATAATAAATTCTTAAATAATTACATTTCAAAACCTTGAACTTTAATTATTTACATTTCTCAACATTTATTTTGTTTAAAGACCTTCAAGACAACCTTTCTAAATTCAAGACTTCTTTTCTTTTTAGGCATTGTGCGTTAAACTCGTCGTTCCGACAAATCTCCAAATTATCATCTTTCAAGTTTACCACTTGAATGTAAGGCCCCGAACCCGGTAGCCCTACTTTAGCGTCGGATTTACTCATAAACACAGTTCTTCAAATCAGAGTTTATTAAAACTTTTCGCGGAATATAAAACATCAATCATTTGTTACAAAACGTTAAACCTTTTCTTTGATACCATAACACAAAACTTTATATTTAAAACATCTTTACTTCTTTCTTCAGATGCCAGCCGTTCAATCCATGCCGTGTGTCATCCTCATGCTAACTCTGTAATCAGCTCACCTGCGTGCATACTAAAAGTCAGCTACGCTGAGTGAGTTCTAGTTAATCGAACGCCATACAATACATACACATACATACATATCCGTAGATACATATCCATACTTCACTAGTTACCCTTCTGTTCTACTTACATACTTGCTACCATACATACATACATATCTACAATCACTAACCTCAGTCTACCGAGAGTACGTTCATAGTTCACCGTCTATACCTGTACTCAAGGTCGTGAACACGTACAAAGGTCCGCAGTCCTTACCTATGTTCACCCTTTATGGTACGTGTAAGGTCCGCAGTCCTTCCCTATACCATCCTACATCCACAACACGTACAAGGTCCACAGTCCTCCCCTATGTTGCAACCTAAACCATAGCACGTACGAGGTCCGCAGTCCTCCCCTATGCTACCACAACACAACTACAGCACGTATAAGGTCCACAGTCCTTTCCTATGCTGATGCCTATCTATAATACGTATAAGGTCCGCAGTCCTTAACTACGTTGTCGTCTAATATCTGTAACACGTATAAGGCCCACCGTCCCTATCTACGTTTACATCTATCATCTACTTTACGTATAAGGCCCGCAGTCCTTAACTACGTTTACATCTATCATCTACTTTACGTATAAGGCCCGCAGTCCTTAACTACGCCATCACCAGCCGAGTCTATGTCCGACAAAAGCTAGAGGGATTTGCCATCCTAACTTACTATGTCGAACGTAGAACTCACATACCATTCGTGTACCTGTATACACCTACTTCACATATACAATAATTACATCATAGCATAAGAACACCCTAGGCGTTCTTTACATCATTCATCTAACAACCATACCTCTTGTCGATACGTGCAATATCCGAAGATCGTTCACGCCCCGACAAGTATTCATTTGTAATGTTCATACATCTTCGATGTATAATATTCGTACCTTTATTTTTGACCTGACAGTACGCGCAATATCCGAAGATCGTTCGCGTACCGACAAGCAACCATTCATATCCATCACATATATCACATATGGCATACACTTATCACTTAGGATAAATGTATTAACAACACATCGAGTATGCACACAGCCCCGAAAACATAACACATAAATGGGGCTAGAAACTCACCTGAATACTGTTACGCTCTCCGTTAATAGTTATTCCCCTCTTGAGCTGTGCACGGCTAACTGTATAATATTTACACGTATCAATTAGCTACTACTACTTATGTTGCGTTTCTATCTTTATATGACCCACAATGAACGGGGGTCCGGGGGCAGCGCCACTGGTAGCGGGGTTCTAGGGGCGGCAGCCCCTAGCGGGGTCCAAGGGGCAGAGCCCCTGGCTGGGGTTAAGCTGCCAGGTCAGCTTGGAAAAATTTTATTTTCGATAACTGCCTTAACACATTTTCCATTAGGTTTTTAATTTATTTTCTAAACGAACCTCACTTCAGGCGAAGTTAAACCTCGGGCGAACTTGGCTTCAAGCGAAGTTAAACCTCGGGCGAACTTGGCTTCAGGCGAAGTTAAACCTCGGGCGAACTTGGCTTCAGGCGAAGTTAAACCTCGGGCGAACTTGGCTTCAGGCGAAGTTAAACCTCGGGCGAACTTGGCTTCAGGCGAAGTTAAACCTTAGGCGAACTTGGCCGTAGGCGAAGTTATCCTTAGGCGAAGTTACGCTTGAAGGCGAAGTTACGCTTGAAGGCGAAGTTACGCTTGAAGGCGAAGTTCATCAGGCGAACTTAATCTTGCAGGCGAAGTTGTCGCGCTGCAGATCTGTTTGCCCATAACTCCTTCGTTTCTTAGCCAAATAACTCGATTTTGGTACCCACGGAACCGTATGATCGGCGCCTACAAACCCCAACCATCAAATCGGCCTAAAATCGACGTTTTAGGGGTCCGATTTGGGCAGTTGGGTTTCGGGTCCGGTTAACCCATCCAATCCTAACCATTTTCAGTAATAATAGCTTTGTTAGATTAGTTCTTACCTTACCAACTCAGATCTATCAACAAATCTCGGGTCTCGGCTTCGAATCTAGATCGGTTAGAATGTGTGTGTTTTGAGGGTGTAAGGAGTGTGTGTTAGGGAGTTTGGTGAGAAATGAGATATTTTGGGATTTTGGGGGTATTTATATCCCTGAAATCCCATTCTCATTTAACCTATCTCAATTAACCCAAGTCCATAACCCACTTCCATTACCCGACATTAGCCCGACCCATACCAACTCCTATTCTTATTTATTTCCTGATAACCCGAGTAAACTTCCCATCTATTAATAAGTAATATAATTAATATTACCTTTGAAATTTCGGGATGTTACATTGAAGGTGAGTACTTCATACCCCATTTTCCATCTTTTATTTTGGGGGTGACATTTCATACTTATTCAACAAAATGCTTTATATTTGAATCTTAAACCACAAACGTAGTTGTATACTTTACCTAAATAATTGCTCGATTTGGTGTTCTATGCTTATATGTCTATGTGTTTATCGCTTTTGGTTGGTGGAACTATAAAATCCTAGACTATTTGGCATCCCCTTATAGCAAGGTGTCGTTAACGTAATGCAATTAACGATAACTATAAAATCCTAGACTATTTGGCATCCCCTTATAGCTAGGTGTCGCTAATGTGTTTAGCGATATCTATTTATCCAAATTACCACTTTTATTTATCGTTTCGTATGCAAGTTTTGTGGCTATCTTTATTATATACTAATATGATTAAACTTGTGAATTGCTCACCAACCTTTGTGTTGACAAACTTTATTTTCTGAAATGTTGCAGGTTTGCATCTTGGTTGATTTAATGTTGTGAAGAAAACGACATCAAAGACCTTAGGATATTAGTAAAAATGAACAATATCAAATTTGACATATTTTGTGATATCTTGTTTATGGTTATTTTATGGATAAGTGTTATGTGACATTTTCGATGTTGTGAAATGAATGAGTTTATTAAATACCGTCACTTTAATTAGTGTCATGTGCTTATGGACAATCGTTACAACTCGGCATGTTCCGCCGCCTTTGGTCGGGGGGTGACAGATTGGTATCAGAGCCCTAACAATAGGATAGGTGGTTAGACGTAACGACCTAGTATTGTTATGCTTAGGGTCCTATACGTGTGCTCATACGTGTTTACTCTATTTTGATTCTTCATATCGCATATTTTTTATAAACTTGTTTAAAATTCACCAATATCCCAAATGTTCACATACACACACTTTCATAGTATTTCCAAGGTATCCTTACCTTAAAACGCAAAAAGTAGATTTTCGTTGTGTTTTATGGATTACAAGATTAACTTGAATCCCGTTGTTTATAATCTCTTAAAGGTTGCATTTATATCGGGTTCGTAGCCCTCATAGGAAGCGAGACATTATAAAACGACCATTTGACAAAAAGATTCCAAGAATCGAAGGTGATTTACTTACCTGGAATGGTGGGATTACAGTGCTCGTTTTCTAGGCCACAAACCGTGTTATACATGTCAATACTTTAAGTAGTCGAATGCGAGCGTTCCGGTCGCCATCCTAATTTTTCGGTGTCAAAACAATAGAACTACAGTGATTCATGGACTAGTGCTTTGACATGACATTGTATCCCGATTTATGGTGTTATTATCGTTATTTGAGTCGAAAACATGAAAAAGTTGCGGTGATTCGTGCACATGTTTAGACTCCAATGTTGTGTTTTATAAATTTTTTTTTTGAGTTGGAATATCAAATCATGGTGGTTGATGTACGATTTTCCAACTCTATAAACCTCAAAATCTCAAATTTTTAAGCTTTAATCCCTCAAAATCTCAAAATCATTTACGATTGTTTCCGGCTTGTTGTTTATATACAAAGATTTATATTTTATCTAACACTAACATCTACTCCTCACTAACTCTAGGATTCACAATCAAAAAGAAAATTTAACTTCACCTTATTCTTATTTTATACACTCTCATATCAATTTCTTTTTACCTAAAACTTATCCCATTTCTTTATAATCTTTTAGCATGCATCCACTAAGACCGCGCAAGAACACCAACTGACGTATGGCTGCTTTTATCATTAAGCAAATGGCCGCTGTGATTCCCGAACTTGTAACTCAAATCCAAGCTACCCAACCTCCTCCACCCGTTTTTGCACCCGTTGAACCCAAACCAGTATCCTACCCATATAAGCAATTTACTAGTGCCAACCCAACCGAATTATGGGGTACGAACTGTGCGACTACTTTGTTGCAATGGTTCGAGTCTATGGAGAATGTGTTTAAATATAGCGAGTGCCCTGAAGCGAAAAAGACAAATTTCGCTTCAAGCATGTTTAGAAAAACCGCTCTAACATGGTGGGGTAGTTGCATGCATCTCCAAGGGTCGGAAACGGCTATGGCTCTTCCATGGTCCGACCTCAAGGCACTCATGATGAAGAAGTTTTGTCCCAAACACGAACTTCAAAAGCTTGAGGAGGAATTTTGGAACCTCAAGCAAGATAGTGGTGATAACGCCGCTTATTCACTCCGTTTTCACGAGTTGAGCATTCTCGTCCCTCATTTGGTTACCCCGGCTGAGTGTGAGCTTGACAAATATATTGGGGGTTTACCTATACAAATCCGGGACTCAGTCATGAGTAGCAAACCCGTGAATCTTAAGGATGCCATTACTCTAGCCGGTGCGCTATCGGAGAATCATGTGAAAGCGGGTGCCCTAACCCTCAAGAAACCAAACGAAAAAGCCAAACCCGAGCCCTCACCACAAGCCAAGGTTGAACCCGCACCACAAGCCATTAACTACTCCAACTCTTCCCGTCACAACAATAACAACAAGAAGAAACCCAAAACCAACTACCGCTATGCCGTTACCCAACCCCAATCTCAACAACAAACCCAAATTCCACCCCAAACCCGAAAACCCTATGCCGGTACCCGCCCCACTATGCAACATTTGCCAACTCCATTACCCACCAAACATGCCTTGTCGCTATTGTACCATTTGTAACCGACTTGGTCATCTCAACACCACATGCCGATCCGCACAACAAACCCAACCTAACCAACCAAACCAACCAAGAACTTTTCCCCAAAATACTCAACACCGATATGCACCCTACCCACCAAACCAACCTCAACAACCCCGAGCTTGCTACAATTGCGGTGACCCTAACCATTTCCGCAGCAATTGTCCTCGCCTCATCCTCACTAACCAAACCATGACCGCACCTTACTACCAAACTCAAGCTTACCAAGTTCAAACCTACCAACCTCAACTTTCCCAACTCAATGCACCACTCATCCAAGCCATACAAGCACCACCTCCTCCACCACCGCAAGCACCTCAAGTCAACCAAGGCAATCAAGGACGAGCTTTCATGATGAATGTTAATCAAGCTCAAGCGGAAAACGATGTTGTAAACGGTATGTTTTTAGTGAACCAACATTTGGCTTCCATTTTATTTGATACGGGTGCCGATAGAAGTTTCATTTCTTTGAAATTTGAGTCGAAAATTGCCTTGTCTCGAACCAAGCTTTCCCGATCGTTTTCTGTTGAAGTCGCCAATGGGAACTCAATCACCATAAATTCTGTCGTCCGCGATTGTACTCTCGTTCTTGCTAACCATAAATTCTCCATCGATCTCATCCCGATGCAAATGGGAAGTTTCGATGTCATAGTAGGCATGGATTGGTTATCTTTGCACCGTGCCGAAGTTGTTTGCTTCGATAAATTCATTCGCATTCCACTTGTCAACGGTAAAATCCTTAAGGTCTTCGGAAAAGCTACTTCGAGAAGGCTTAATCTCATGTCATGCTCTCAATCGCAAAAATACTTACGCCAAAAGTATGCTCCGCTCCTAGCTCTCTTGGCGACAAAAGACAAAAAGGAGAGGAGAATCCAAGATATTTCTATTGTTCGTGATTTCCTCGATGTCTTTCCCGACGATGTCACCGGTCTTCCACCCGTTCATCCGATTGAATTTCGAATCGATCTTGTGCCCGGCACGATGCCCGTGGCCAAGGCTCCTTACTGTTTAGCCCTCGTCAGAAATGCAAGAATTATCGAACCAACTCGAAGAACTTTCCAATAAAGGTTTCATTCGTCCTAGCTCTTCTCCTTGGGGCGCTCCTGTTCTCTTCGTGAAAAAGAAGGATGGTTCGTTTCGTATGTGCATCGATTATAGGGAACTTAACAAACTCACCATTAAAAATCGTTATCCCCTGCCACGAATCGACGACCTATTCGACCAACTTCAAGGCGCAACTTCCTTCTCCAAAATCGATCTTCGATCAGGTTATCATCAATTGCGTGTTCGTGAAGAAGACATTCCAAAAACCGCTTTCCGTACTCGATATGGTCATTTCGAATTTTTGGTTATGCCCTTTGGGTTAACAAATGCACCCGCGGTGTTTATGGACCTCATGAACCGCGTTTGCAAACCATTCCTCGATAAATTCGTTATTGTCTTTATTGATGACATTCTCATCTTTTCCAAATCCAAAGCAGAACATGAGCATCATTTGCGTTCCATTCTCGAACGTCTTAAAAACGAACGACTTTATGCCAAGTTCTCCAAATGCGAATTTTGGCTCGAGCAAGTTCAATTTTTGGGACATATCGTAAACAACAAAGGTATTCATGTTGATCCCGCTAAAATTGAGGCCGTTAAGGATTGGAAAACTCCAACGACTCCCACGGAAATTCGATCTTTCCTCGGTTTAGCCGGATATTATCGACGTTTCATTCGAAACTTTTCTAAGATCTCTTTGCCTCTTACCTCCCTCACTCATAAAGGAAAACCATTTGATTGGGGTTCGAAGCAAGAAAAAGCCTTTTGTACTCTCAAGGACATGCTTTGCAATGCTCCCATTTTAACCCTTCCCGATGGAAACGACGATTTCGTGGTATTTTGCGATGCCTCTCATCAAGGTCTTGGTTGTGTCCTCATGCAACGAGGTCAAGTCATCGATTACGCATCAAGGCAACTTAAGGTTAACGAGAAGAACTACACGACTTATGATCTCGAACTTGGTGCCGTTGTTTTCGCTCTCAAAATCTGGAGACATTACCTTTATGGTACGAAATGTGTGGTTTTTACCGATCATAATAGCCTTCAACACATTTTTGACCAAAAAGATCTCAATATGAGACAACGACGATGGGCCGAATTACTTAGTGATTACGATTGTGAAATTCGTTACCATCCCGGTAAAGAAAATGTTGTCGCCGACGCCCTAAGTCGAAAGGTTAATGTTAAATCCATTCTGCTTCTAAGCGTTGTCGTTCAAACCGATCTTCAAATTCGAATCTTCCAAGCTCAACGTACCTCCGTTGAAGAAGGTAATATGTACGATGAAATGTCATGTGGAGCCGAACTTCAACTCGAAACCAAACCCGATGGTCTTTTGTACTTTCTCAATCGTTTGTGGGTTCCAAATCGCGATGACCTTCGTACTTGTATACTCGACGAAGCTCACAATTCGCGGTACTCCGCTCATCCCGGTGCGGATAAGATGTACTTCGATCTTCGTGCTACCTTTTGGTGGCCGGGTATGAAAAAGGACGTAGGGTTATTCGTATCTAAATGTCTTACTTGCTCAAAAGTTAAAGCCGAACATCAAAGACCTTTTGGTCTACTGAAGCAACAACCGATTCCCATTTGGAAATGGGAAGACATTGCTATGGACTTTATCACTAAATTACCCAACACCCAAAAGGGCAACGATAGCATTTGGGTGATCATCGATCGTTTGACCAAATCTGCTCATTTCATTCCGATCCGCGAGAAGTATTCTGTCGAGCAGCTTGCTCAAATCTATGTTCGAGAAATCGTGTGCCGACATGGTTTACCATTGACTATTATCTCTGACCGTGATGCTCGTTATACCGCTCATTTTTGGCGTTCACTTTAAGAAGCTTTGGGAACACGTCTCGATCTTAGCACCGCTTATCATCCCCAAACGGACGGTCAATCCGAACGTACAATACAAACTCTCGAGGATATCATGTGTTCTTGATTTCGGTGGGAATTGGGATTCTCACATTCCGTTCATTGAGTTTTCTTATAACAATATCTACCATTCGAGCATTGAGATGGCTCCTTTTGAAGCTCTTTACGGTCGTAAATGTCGTTCTTCGATTAGTTGGAACGAAGACGGTGAAGCTAAAATCACGGGACCCGAAATGGTTCAAGAAGCCACCGTCGTTATTGATCGAATCCGTAAGAACCTCCTAGCCGCTAGAAGTCGTCAAAAGAGTTACGCCGACAAACTGCGAAAACCGATCGAATTTAATGTTGGCGATCTTGTCCTTCTAAAAGTATCTCCTTGGAAGGAGGTAGCCCGTTTCGGAAAGAAGGGTAAACTAGCTCCTCGTTTCGTTGGTCCTTTTAAAATCCTTGAGCGTGTTGGAAAAGTAGCTTATCGACTCGAACTACCGGAAGAACATACTGGTGTTCATCCGGCATTTCATGTTTCAAATCTTAAAAAGTGCTTAGCCGAGGGTAATCTCCATATACCTCTCGACGAAGTACATGTCGATGAGTCGATGGTCTTGGTTGAACGACCCGTTGAGATCATGGATCACAACGAGAAGAGAACCAAGCGTAGCCGTATTCGGTTAGTCAAAGTTCAATGGGAATCACGGCGCGGCGCGGAATTCACTTGGGAACGAGAAGACAAAATGAAAGAGAAGTATCCACATTTGTTCGCAGCGTCGTGTTCGTCTTAATTTCGGGACGAAATTTCCTAAAGTAGGGGATACTGTGACATTCGTCAATTTCGGGTCTTGTTTGTATTCGTTTTTGTATTTGTTTATTATGTAAACCGACCCGATTTGTAAACCGAAACTTATGTTATAATCAAAATGATGGATTTATGTTACAATATTGTTTCACACTTATTGGGTCTTGAAAACATCCTATTTTTAATTTTATTTATTTATTTACTATTATTATTATTTTTTTGTTTTGTGTTTTTGTCTTGATCCATTTTGCAAGAAAACTCTTGTGTCTCACACCCATATTTGACCACCAACATTACCCTATATATACACCACCTTTCCTCTTCATTTTCCCTTGCTACAATTCCAAAAAAAAAAACTCTCTCAAACATTAAAGATTCAAGGTTATCTTCTTAAGTGTTCTTGAAGGTTTTTAGACTTTCATCTTAATTAGTTTAAGTAGCCTTATTAATACTTGTTTATGGTTGTGCAACATATATATAATATACACCCCTTGTTTACCTTTGGTAGTTACTTCTCAGATTCCGGTCGGTGAGGTTTCGGACCCCATAAGGCAAGGCTTCATGGAGGACTTCGTGTCCTTGATATATATACATCTATATAACTTGTTCATACATATTAATCTTGCTTATTTTAGTTTGTTGGTCATGTTTACAAGTTCCATGGTTATGGGTTTTTAAGAGTCTATGCTTCGGTTTAACCGTAAATAGCTCTAAACCGTAAACCGAACTTTGTTACTAGTTTTGTTAAATAATTGTTTAAACATACTTATTGTTATATCTAAGTTTCTAAAATCATTTTTACAAATTCTATGGTTATGGATTTGTAGAATCTTACCTCGGTCTTAACCCGAAACACGATCCGAACCGAAAACCGAACTTTTGTTTAAAGACTTTATTGTTAACCTTTGGTATTTTTTATTTGTACATTATTATACAAGTTCTTTAGTGTTTGGACATGTGGAAACCATCTATGAACTTGTTGTGAGATGGAAACCGAACCAAACCGATTCTTACTCGCTTAAGACACACAAGTGTGGATTTTTTAGCCATCAAGACTTGTATATTTCTTTAAAAATAGTTACAAATTGATTTTTAAATATTTTCTTAAGTACTTGGAAATGTTGGATCCAACTTGATCTCATAACAAAGTTTGGACCGACAAAACCGAACACTCGCTTAACGTGCGTTGTTAGTTCCAAAACAATGGAACTACATACTTGGTTAAGTCTTATTAAATTTTATTGAGTTATCTCATAACATTCAATATTTTGGAAAGTTGACTTTGGGTTTGACCAATTATCAAGACCCGAACCGACAACCCGAACACTCGATAAAGAAAAAACCGTTTTAGTATCTTTATTCCAAAGGGATTTGCATTCTTGCATTTTACCCACCTTATTACTTAACATAGGTTGAGTAAATATTAAGGTTAGATACTTTAACCCGGTTTCGAGCAAACTTACATTTTTAAAGGGTTATTGTTTTAAATAGACACATTTTAAACCTTGAACTTTAATTATTTACATTTCTCAACATTTATTTTGTTTAAAGACCTTCAAGACAACCTTTCTAAATTCAAGACTTCTTTTCTTTTTAGGCATTGTGCGTTAAACTCGTCGTTCCGACAAATCTCCAAATTATCATCTTTCAAGTTTACTACTTGAAGGAGAGTACTTCATACCCCATTTTCCATCTTTTATTTTGGGGGTGACATTTCATACTTATTCAACAAAATGCTTTATATTTGAATCTTAAACCACAAACGTAGTTGTATACTTTACCTAAATAATTGCTCGATTTGGTGTTCTATGCTTATATGCCTATGTGTTTATCGCTTTTGGTTGGTGGAACTATAAAATCCTAGACTATTTGGCATCCCCTTATAGCAAGGTGTCGTTAACGTAATGCAATTAACGATAACTATAAAATCCTAGACTATTTGGCATCCCCTTATAGCTAGGTGTCGCTAATGTGTTTAGCGATATCTATTTATCCATATTGCCACTTTTATTTATCGTTTCGTATGCAAGTTTTGTGGCTATCTTTATTATATACTAATATGATTAAACTTATGAATTGCTCACCAACCTTTGTGTTGACAAACTTTATTTTCTGAAATGTTGCAGGTTTTCATCTTGGTTGATTTATGGTTGTGAAGAAAACGACATCAAAGACCTCAGGATATTAGTAAAAATGAACAATATCAAATTTGTCATATTTTGTGATATCTTGTTTATGGTTATTTTATGGATAATTGTTATGTGACATTTTCGATGTTGTGAAATGAAATGAGTTTATTAAATACCGTCACTTTAATTAGTGTCATGTGCTTATGGACAATCGTTACATCTCGGCATGTTCCGCCGCTTTTGTTCGGGGGGTGACATTAACCCTAATCTAGGGGTGGCAAATGGGTTGGGTCGGGTCAAAATGGGTCATGGGTCGGAACGGGTTAGGGTCGGAATGGGTCAACTAAAAAAATGGTTGTTTTGGTTCGGTCGGAACAGGTTAGGGTCAAAAGGTTCGGGTCTGAACGGGTCAAAACGGGTTTCGGGTCGGGTTATTTTATTTTATTTTTTTTTAAGAACGAGGGCAAAGACGGAAACGTTTTAGTTTTTTTACATTTTTCGTTTTTGATTTATATTTTGAGTTATGATTTTTTTATTAATTTTTTTGGAAGGGTTTTTATTGTTAATAAAAACCCCTCAAAAAAAATTCAAAAAAATTAATAAAAAAATCATAACTCAAAATATAAATTAAAAACGAAAAATGTAAAAAAATAAAACGTTTCTTCGTTGTCCTCGTTTTTCAAAAAAAAAAAACCCGAAAATGAAGAAGATTCCAATTCCAATACATATTAACCAACCAAACACATGAAAGGGATTCTCAAAAATTCCATTCCATTCCATTCCATTCCAATTTCAAATCCTTTAAAAAAAGTCCATGAAACAAACAGGCCCATAGGGTTTATGTATTTAGCTCAAGATTAGGAAATCGAATAAAAATTATTAGAGAATTAGAAAGTGATAATGGATGGTTTGGAGTAATAAATAAAAACGCTAGAAATAATTGGTAACTTTTGAAAACGAATCCTCATAAAAATAAAAACAATCTTTTTTTTTTAATATTTTGATATCGTTTGGAACGACCCCGAATACTCGAGTGAGTCTTCCTAAGACGGGATGCCAACCATCCATATTGACTTTGACGTTTCAGACCCGACTCACCGCTAACACGTATACTAGCACAAACATCACATCTCCTTGAGTTGTTGTACACTTACACTACACGATCTTTGAAAATAAATACAAGAAACATACATAAAAGAATCACTACTTTTAAACTATATAAAATAAAAAAGAGAGAGCAAATTAAAACGAAAACAAGAAGCTTAAATAATAAGAGGCTCCATCGAATAGTCTGAACTTGTGTCAACTTATTGGACTCATCGACAAAACTAGCACTACCTTAATCTAATTTAACTAGAAAATTCTATGCCTAAATCTCACAGAATTTCCCTAAACTCTACAAAATGATCGATATGTGTGATAAACTCAAACTGATCAACGAAACCAAAATCCCGACCACAAACGGCCTTCTAGCCATGCCACCGGACTTTGACCTGTAAATTATAATAGTCATAATTATAAATATAACGAAGGGTTATGACATATAAACATCATGCCCAAAAGTGTGCACTAGTGTACTTAATCACATCATACTGACTGTATGAGAAGTCTTCACAATGAAACCGAAAAAACCGATCCAAAACCAAGATAACCGAACCCAAACAAAAACCAACGATTTGGTTTTATGTTTTCATAAAAGTTGAACTTTTGGTTTGGTTCAGTTTTGCATGTAATTAAATCCAAAAAAACCGAACCGAACAAAATTCATGTATTTCAAATTTTACTTTTGAATCTTTAATCTCCCATAAGAATTTTAATAAATAGTGTAGCCCATGTATTATAGCTAAATAATTAATTATTAACTTACAATTAAGATCTAGACCCAAATTCATTAACTTGGGCCAACCTTTTTCAACCCAATTTCAAGCCCATATGGCAAAACCGAAATCAAATAGTTTTCAAAAACTCAAAATCTGAAATTTTGGTTTTTTGTTTGGTATGAATCAAAAACCGGCCCATACACACCAAAATGGTCATACGGGGCATCATGACTTTATTAGTGGTCACATTAGCCGTTTTCTTTGTCAGTTATACTTCATACGAGTAGTGTGATTTTCCCCTCATATATATAACTATTTTATGTCAGTGGTGTGTGGATAGTGTGTAAGTAGTGTTTGTATATCTCCAGCCTATTACAAATTATTTATTAATGAATGGTTATTTACCTTTCTATAACTGCTTTCGTTGTGAGTCCAAACCCATAAGGAAAGAGTGGATCATAATGCGAATCACCAATATTCATCGGAAGCTGATCAACACTTTTAAACCAAGTTCTCGAAAGTTTACCACTAAACTCAAAATCGCCAAACAAAACATCCGCCACGCCTTGACCCTCGGTACCCGGTAACCAGGCTGCAACCAGAGCATCAATAACTGACAAATACGGTTCAATCACAACGGGCCGACCCGATACAACAACCACAACACACTTCACATTCCCACAAACATTTTTTATGATGCTTGGGCCCGGGTCCGCAATGGTGAGGTTTGAACTATCACCAAACATCTCGGTGTAAGGATGCTCACCAACCACAACTATTTGCATATGAGAAGTTGCTGGATTTGATGAAATCAGTATTTGGATTCTCCATGCCCTGCTGGCGGTGCACGCATATAATGTATATATGTGTGAACTCTCGGGTGGGCAAAAGTAAAATTACACTAATTTTGACGTTATTTTACTAATCTCGTGAAAATAACGTTAAAAGTGGGGGAAGGTTAATCAGGCATCATGTGGTGGCGTTGATAGCCGAAAGACAAGGGCACATGCACCAATCAGCCGGTGTCCCGATGATTGAGTGCTATGTGCCTTATGTCCAAGGCTTGATGCAAAACTACTATCGAGCCGGGGGTCTCATCGGAAGCAGCCTCTCTATCCCTATGGGGTAGAGGTAAGGTTGTCTACATCTTACCCTCCTCAGACCCTACCATAGCATTGCTATTGGTGGGATATACTGAGTACGATGATGATGATGATGATGATGATGATGATGAGTATTTGGATTCTCCATGTAGGTTATTTCTGTTTTTCGGTCAACTGCTGATTTTATTCCGGTGAGAATAGTTGTTCCTGCATATATTGAAGCAAAAATATAAATCAAAGGGCTTTTGTACCAATACCGATGAACTTATAAGAGAATGTATTTTTTTACATGTATGATTATGATTGTTGCTCTTCAGTTTTTGTTCAATTGCATTGACTTTTGAGTAGGTATTAAAGTATCACCACTTTTTTATCATGCAAAACATGAATTTGGAACTTCAGTTTTGCAGCTAAGTCGTTCTTATTCTAACATGTATTGTTTGTGGTGAATTGTAATTTGTTTGCTGTTCATTAACTCCATGTCTGAATCTGTGGATAAATTATTAATTATGTTATTTTCTAATACGAGCCAAGCCACTTGTGAGCCACTTGTGCTCGGCTTGTTAAAAGCTCGCATAGAGTCGAGCTTAGACAAGCTCGAGCCTAAAATAAGCATCGTTATTTAATGAGCTAGAGCTTTACTTATTAAGCAAGAGTAGGCTCGTGAGCATGCTATGTGTATTTTTTCTTTAATAAGTTAAATTTACATTGAATTAATAATAATAATTATTATTGCTATATATAACTGAGAGGGGCCCACAATTTTTTCTTTAATATGTTACATTTACATTGAATTAATATTAATAATAATAGTAATTATAATTATATATAACCAAGTGGGGGCCGCAAGATAGTCATACCAGTTGTATTTTCATTCCCACTAAATCCTTGCCAACCAATCGTCCACCCGCCACACTGATACCCCAAATTATCCGCATGACTGCCCACAACCAAAACCTTGGATGCCGTTTTGGGCAGGGGCAGCATCGGTTCTTCTGCCCGTTTCCCATTTTTCAACAACACTAACGATTTCCTGACTGCCTCCCTTGCTATATCTCTGTGTGCCTATATTTTCCAACAACAAAAAAATAATTAAATAAAAAATTAACAAATCCTATAAAAAGCAAATAACAATTAACTGACCTGGCTTCCAACCTCGTTAACCTTACTGAAATCAGCAATCGGGCTCTCAAACAAACCCATGGTAAATTTGACTCGTAAATTTCTGCTCACAGCATCGTCAATACGGTCCATTGGGATAAATTTGTTTTTGACCAAATATTTAAGGTTGTTAATGAACTCAATATAGTTATTCGGGACCATAACCTGTTTTAAGAAGCCAATTTTAATTTAAATTAATATTCATGAAACAATTTCATTTATACAACAATGTGAGAATACAAAGTTACAAACCATGTCAATGCCCGCTGTAATGCTAGCCAAAACAGAGTAAGTGTAGTTGGAATGAGGCGGGGAAGTTATTCGATCAATTCCCTCCCAATCTGATATAACAAAACCCTAATAATATGTGAAATCACAAAACACAAAAAATAAAATTATTCTTGTTCAAGATATAATAAGAATTTGTTTTAAAACCGAAATAATATCAAACTGTAATAGAAATAGCCGACATAACCGAACCAAAATAATCAAACCCAATCTAAAACCGAGGGTTTGGTTTCAGATTGTTTCAAAAACCGAATTTCGGTTTGGTTCTGCGCGTACTGAAAATCGGAAAAACCGAACCCGTAAAAATCGAAAAAACAACCTTTTTTTTATTGATTTTATGGATTACAATTTTTTAAGCCCAAAAATATTAGGCCAAAATGTGTAAAAGTCAATTAATTATTAATTGACAAAAAATATTTGGTCCATCTTTTTTGACCAAAAATTTCAAGCTCTAATGAAGAAACCAAAACAATTGTGAAAACCTAAAAGAATCAAAACCGAACAGTTTTCAAAAACTGAATTTTCGGTTGAGTACAAAACCAACCTAAACCGATTACCAACCCATGCACATTCCTATTACTCGGTATGTTTGTTTAAAGAAATAAAAATTTATTGGTTATAAATGCATACCTTGAAATTAAGCTTGTCTTTGAGGTATCCAGTAATAAGGTCACGATTGGCGTGCATTCGTTTACCATTCCAGCTAGAATAAGAAACCATGACAGTAGATACACCCTTAATGATAGAGTCATAATAAGGGGGCATGTGGATACTTAATAATTCATGTCGATTCGCCACAGTGTTATTTTCATCTATTCCACGAGTCGTCCCACCATCTCCCACAAAATGCTTCGCACATGCAGCTACCTTGTCCCTGATGATGGGCAAGTTGATAATTTTAATATTAGATGTGCATATGAAACCAGTTAACCAAATCGACGACCTGAACTGAAACCAAACCACTTTGGAATCGAAAATAACCAGCGGTTTGGGACCGGTTTCTAGGATTTGAACAGAAACCGGCTTGGAACTGGTGGTTTTGGAATCGATCACCAGGAACCGGTTTACAAACCGAATCTGACCATTGGAAATTATTAACCATTGGGTAACGGAGTTTTAGCCATTTTAGGACCATTACCAATTTTGGGACCTTTTTTTGGACCGTTTTGCCCCCATATGCTAGTATAAATAGGTACTGAAAATGCACTAATTCCACTGAATGTGTTGGTTAGTCACAACATTCAAAACTGCAAAAACACTCACAAAAATGCAAAAAAAGCACACTCAAATACATAAAAAATGCTCTTGTTTACATATGCTCTAAAAGATTTTTATCCACTATGGCAACCGAAAGTGGGAAATCACAATCATCCGTTGGTGTTGATGCATCCTAAACTGGTTCCTACACAAACTTTTCCCGAGCCGAATCTAACCAGTTAGATCGATTTAGGTTTTTACACTTCGAAAAGCGGTTCCAAACTGAACCGATTGCACCCACAAACCGGTTTTGACTGCTTTGACCAGAAACCGGTTCGGTTCCAACCCGAACTGGTTTAGGGTTTCGAAGTCGATTGTGCACCTCTATTCAAAATAAGAAAAACTGAAAACATTAATCAGAAGGTAGGTACATACTTTCCAGCAACATATGGAACACCGAGACGCGATCCATTAGGAATTTCACCCTGTAACCCTAAAATAATGTCGGTCATGTTTTGAACAAGTTTGGTATCCTCACTGTAACTCTCATAACATCGACCCCATCTTGGATCTCTGCAAACCTATGAAGAAATTTGCAATAAGTGAGTAAAGCATTCAGTGAACCATTCAGCGGAAGTTTGTTTATGCTTGCTTATTTAATAAACGAACGAACATGAAAAGATTATTTGTTCATTTAGTTAAACAAACGAACATGAGCAGATGTCCCCGACAGTTGATTTATGTTCGTTAGTTTATGTTGGTTTAAGTTCATTTGTCTATGTTCATTAATATATTCATTTAAATTTTATAGGCTCATGATTGATGATACAGTAGTAAAGTTTAATTAACTATTTAGGCCCAACACATTGTTGTTCACAACTTCACATTTAAGTTCAGTTGGATTTAGCTCAGTTATGTTCGGTCATCTACGTTCAGTTATGTTCATTCGTGAACCGCTCATTTATACTGTTATGGAATGAAGATAAACAAGCGTGAACACGTTCACTTTCTTAATGAACGAAAAGGAAAACCCGTCTGTTTAATTCTTCCTGTCCAACCGTTTGTTCGATTAAAGTTAAACTATAAGATTTTTTAGTGTACTTACAGCAATACAAGGAGCAAAAGCATATGGAATTCCAGTTGCTCTAACTTCAGTAGCAGTTGCAGCACCAATTCTCTTCACAAGATCGGTGTCTCTGAAATTAACATTTATGAAAATATTTTGTTTCAACAACTAAAAGTATATATACAACGTTACAGTAACATGTACGTTTTATAAGTTTTCACTTGCCTGGTGGCTCCAAGGCCAATGTTGTGTGGAAATATGGTAGCATTAATAACATTATTGTGACCATGAACGGCATCAATTCCATAGATCATCGGAATTCCTAAACGAGTGGAAAGTGACCCGTTTTGGAACTCGTTTACCATATTAATCCAGTCAGCGACAGTTGCATGTGGATTTGGAACACTCCCTCCTCCACTTAGTAAGCTTCCTGTGATTAATTAAACATATGATCACTTAAATTCACCCTAAACCTTAACACAATCCTTTCAAGACCAAATTCTTCCCTAACTTGTTCTAGCGTGTGCCAACTATATGCCAAAGAAAGAAAAAGACGATTATGTTGTCTGTTAATATGCAGAATGAGCTGATTCAATAGTTAGCAGGCTCTTACGTGGACCAGCTTGACAGGGAAAACTAGGCAGAAAAGACCCAAACTTAAAAAAGGCATAACCTGGGTTATGAGCGGAATTACAGAGCCCATTGCCAGTCGACATAAAGGTCTCGACAAGCCGGGCCATGAGGCAAAGTCGTCAGACCCAAAATTTACCTTTAAAGGTGTTCCGGTTTCACTTATAAAGATTTTCCCCCAATTTCGCAAATGTGTTTCTTTACGTGCTTATTTTTAGTCGTAATTTCAGTATTTAAGAGCTGATTTGTAAATTTGGAAAAATTGGCAAAAATCTATTGGTTTTCATTTAGGAACTCTTGTCTATATTTGTTATCATTAATATTATTTGCTTCCGCTCTGCGTCAAGTTTAATAACAAACTTTATGAATAAACAACTATAGTTTATATGCATACCAATGAAGTAATTGGTGATATTATGAGGAGTAGCTGAAATCCTTTCAATTTGAACCATTTGACCAATTTTCTCCTCCACAGTCATTCTCCCCAACAGATCCTTGACCCGTGCAGCAACCGGCTGCTTCGGGTCTTTATACTTAACAACATTGTCGTCTGCAACAACCAACGACCGTAATAATAATAATAATATCATCACCGGCATCCCCAAATAACACCTAACCATATTAAACACTGCAACAAATTAAACAAAAAAGCATTATTATAAACAAACCCTAGAACGAATTCAAACGGAAAGGACATAAATAAGTTGAAATGAAATGAAGCAGAAGATACCAGTAGAGAGAGAGAGTTGTAGTTGCCGTTGCAGAAGCTTTTTATTTAACTTATAGCTGCTGCTTACTGCAGCTGTATAGCACTAGAGCATGTGAATGTGAATGTGAATGTATATATGGATATATATACATTCACGTTGCAGAAGCTTTTTATTTAACTTATAGCTGCTGCTTACTGCAGCTGTATAGCACTAGAGCATGTGAATGTGAATGTGAATGTGAATGTGAATGTATATATGAATGATATTTGGATATATATATGCGATTTTTATTGGATTCTGGAACACGATGATGATGATGATGATGATGATGATGATGATGATGGTTTTGTTGTCTAAGTTGCATTTTTCACCCCTCTACTTTTAACTTTTATTCTTTTACACCTCACTTACCATATCACTTTTACATCTACTCGCCTAGTCTTTCATAATCACCTGGTGTCGTCGAAATTAAATGATAGGGCAGTAATCAAATCTGGATCACATGAAATATAAGTCTCTCCCTTATCACTCACCACCATCTCGTTGGCACAAGTGAAAGAATACCTATGTTATTTGGAAGCTATTTATATTTTCATATGTGGTCAAATTTATGCAGTTTCGACTAGCAATCAAATGGCTCAAGAACACAATGATTCCATTCAAACGATCCGAACCGAATGATTCGGTTAACAAAGCTTAAAATTCTTTATTAAAACCAATCAACTGCTAAACAAAAGACCTAACAACCTTATTTATAAATAAAAACCAACTTGTGAGCCGGACCGACTTAATGGGCCGGATGCTCCTGCATCACAAATGAATTACGCAAGATGGTTAACTATACATTTTGGTTCTAGATGTCATTTGCCAACAGAAAGCCTTTCGTTTTGAACGTTTCTATGTTTGCCTATTATATTTTATTTATTTTATACACATACATAGGTGTATATAGGCCAACCAAATATAAAGTGATAAGATTAGGTAATTTTATTATATACCTTTAAACGTTTTCTTTTTTTCTCTAATAGAGCAATTTTACCAAACATACCATTTGATATGTTGATCTCTAAAAAGACATATGATGTATCAAATGTCATAAAGCATAAAGTAAAAGGGACAATAAATTACATAATCTTAGTTACTTCTGCATTTTTGTATGTTAGAATATATAAGAGGGTTATTCTTTAACCTTATATATAGGCTTTAGTAACATAATAAATTATAAAAATATAATATAAGATTAACATCAAAGGAACATGGTTTAGTAACTATGTGTTATAGTAACTAGTTAAATTATTCATCACGCTTATCTCTAGACCTTTTTCAAATCAAATTAGAATAATTTGATATTCTAGGATGGTGAACAAAATGAAAACTTATTCAATATTAAAATTCTGGTCAAAAGAATAAACGTGTGTTGGGGGTTAAATGAAAAGTAAGTGGGAAAAAAGAAGGAAGAAGAAACAGAAAAGAAAAGGAAAGCTAGCACAATAGAAAAGAACAAAAAAAGAAAAGTATACAATAAATTAATTTAGAGGCAATTTCACGTAAAATGAGGAAAAGAAATATATGATGTACATAATAAAAAAATTTATAAGGAAAAAAAAAAAGAAGTTCATTGCATATTTGTGAAATCAAAGTTCAACTTGGTTAATTTCTCTAGACATGGTAGATTAATTTGTCCATCAACTTTTGGTTTTAATTATGTTAGTGATTCACCAAATATCATCTTCTTCTGACATTGTTGATCTACAGTCAAGCTATATGTTTATCGAGCAAGTCTCCTCTTTTCTTTAAGTTTAGGCTTTTGGCTTTGTTTTCGTTGAGCCAATCAAAATCTAAAGTATCTACAACCCAAGTCCTCCATCAAACATGATTTTTTTTCCAGTATTTCATGGTTGATTGCTTTATTGCTTAGGTTGTTTGATCTTCAACAGTCTTACATGAACATATGAATTATATATTCATATTTTTATTCTAATTAAAATAATAAGTTACTTTACAATGCTGAATTTTCATACATTAGCACATATCATGTTATTTATCTATTTTAATGCTCACAAAATAATTGGGATGATAAGAAAATCAAAATTCAAGGTGGTTCAAAGGTCAATTTTAAGCATAACCATGGGTGTAGACTTCTAACATTAGAATGAGTCATCCCACATGGAGCATTGTGGGTACTTTATTGTAGTGATGTCAAGTTTGCCTTTTTTGGATTTATCAACTACATTAACTTCCATAATTCATCATGTGCTTTAGAGCATTCTCATCCTACCCTCTATCCCTAAACCAAAAATTACACTAAAACTCAACACCTTTTCTCTCTTTATTTCAATTAAATTATACTTTTTATACCTTTTATCATTACTGAAGAAACACTAAGTAACCCCGGGCAGATTATGGATAATCTGGGGGCTAGATAATGTTTCCCACGAAGGTTAGGTCCAGCAGAGTAAGTTGTACTTCAGGGAACCTGCAAAACAGACACCGTAAGCTCGTCACTGAGAAGGGGGGGGTTCCTCCTTGTGACCACCCTCCGGCGTGAGAATCAGTCTATATTGCTCTTTGAATATAAAAGTATATGAATACTATAAGAGCAGTTATCAAGTAAGTTATACGAGATTGTAGATGATCTTACCATTCCAAGATATTGGAGTATTTATAGCCGAAGGTAGGTTTTCTAGAAGGTACAGCCGGCTGAATAGTATTCCTGTTCAACCAACATCAATTAAATTATACTTTTTATACCTTTTATCATTACATTTTCTCTTTCCTTCACTCACAACCACTTTCAAAATATATTAAAAAATTATAGGGGGTGAACAGTAGCTTTTCAAATATACAAAAAATTCACTACTTTTTCTAAAATATAAAAACTCTTCACTCACAACACCCTGAATCACTCTCTAAATTATAAAAATACCCCTCACATTAAATGAGGGGTTGGATGAGAATGCTCTTATACCTCTGTCCACTTTCCTTATATGCAATCTAGTTGCAACTTGCTAGTCATGTTATAAACTTATAATTACAAAATTGATCTACATATTAATCAATTAAATCATCATTTAAAGTCATGCGGAACGCATATTACATGATTGAGAAAATAAGTATATATATATTTTACTTACGCATTCTATACCTTTTAACCTGAATTAAATCAATGAATGCTTTTATCTTCTTTTATAGTAAGATGGCTCAAACTTTCTTTATAATAAAATTGGGCCCTTTTTGTATTTTTTTTGTTTTTCATCATTTGATTCTTATATCATCTGTGCATATGTAGAAATCCAACGACGCCGACAATCCGAAAGTCCAATCTACTTTGAGGGCCTGTCTCACATGATCACCCAAATCATTGGTCTTTTCTATCATTTTGACTAGTTCATTAAGGAGCTACAATTTACGAATTTGAACATAAAAACAAACTTTGTAGTATATATATACTTTTTATATGTAGAGTTAAAAGATTGTATGTTATAAGTTTTAAATTCAAATGCTTAATGCTACAAATATTAAATGGTTTGAAAAACTATATAATTCATTTGCAAAATAAGCAAAATATGTATGTACGTTTGAAAACCATTTGTTGTTAGTTAAATTGATGTACTATTTCTAAAATATGAAAATACTTGTAATTCTTTGTTTTTTACAAGTATACAAATAAGTCATATAACGATTTGATTAGAGGACCACTTTAAATTTTTAACTTTTATCACCTAGTTGTTAACAGCTTGTATATTATAAATACAAAACTAAGTTGATTATGTATGACCCAATTTAACTTTTAAAATAGATGATTAAATATAAATGTTTTAGTCGTTAAAAAGTTGCTGGATTGGGCTATATACTGGTGGACTGGGAGATGTGGCAGGCTCCAGTCTACCCGTTATTTGATATTAATGGAACAATGAAGAACATGTTACAAAAATGTCACTCGCCTTTTAATTTTCCTTACAGAATTGATTATATCTATAGTTTTACAAACATCATAATTTTGTTTTGTTTTATATACTCATATTGGGTTTTAACAAGATTATCAAAGTCATAAAATCCCAATTTTATGAAAACGCAGCGGAAATAAGTTTTAAATCTTGTTAGTTTATAGTTCATAAAACCAATTTTACACATGCAAAACCTAAGCCCGGATCCAAATACGAAATACATACTATCAAACACATGCATGACACTAAGAGTCCATGCATGTAAAGACTACCTTTCAAGTAGCAAAACCGGGTGATGAAGAGGATGGTTGGAAGGCAAGAACTTCAAAGGGAAGGTCCTCAAGCTTGCATACCCCAAGCCTCCGATAATACACCTTGATTAGCTAGGATTTACACTTGAAAGCATCTCCTTCTTGTTCCTTGTTCTTTGGCCGAATTCAAAGAGAGGAAGAGAGGGAGAGTATTTTTGATATCTTGTGTAATAGTCTATTGTGTGTGAGAGAGAGAGAGAGAGATGAAAGAGTTATGAAACGCACCACCAAGGCAACCAATCAACCCTCTTGCATGCACCCACTAAGTTAGATTAAATAATAAAATAAGAGAAGAGGGAGGGGGGGGGGGGCATCCTCCTTCCTTTCTTGTTTTTATTATTTTTCATACTTTCCATATATATATGTACCTTGCATTATGTCATACACAATGCTTTGTGTTATACACACTTATATTGTGTCATACACAACAATAACACATTATGGGTAACATGCTTAGTATATTGTTACTTAACCATCTTAAACAACAATATGGAATGCTTTCTCTCAAAGTATAAATCACCCATATGATTTATTTATTTCACAAGTACATTTTATTTGGAAACCCCTTTCCAAATAACTTAAGTGTTAATATTCATTTGTTATGATCATATCATATATAAACAAATATTATTGGTGTTTGTCTAGCTTGTTATTGAGTATGACCCGACTTGGATCATGGCGTACTAGCCACATCAATATGAATATGTGTTTTGGGCCTACCGAGTCCAACAATCTCCCACTTGCACAAGATACATAGAAGATTGATGCAAGTAGCAAATACCGCCTAACTACGGTTTGCTACCCCTAATACGCATGACAAAATGCCATTCAATAACATCATCCCCTTCAAGTCCCTTACTTGAAATGATTTAAGTGTATCTATCATTTATCCTTTTGCCACAGATGTCATGTCAAATCTAAAGACACAGAGTGATCATTCTCTGTTGATTTAACTTATCATGCCTTAGACATCTTACTCTCAACGAATAAGATGGGCAAATCCTCTATTGACTACATACGTCTCTCACAATCACCTTGTACCAAACCTGATCCTAGCCTTATGTACTGTCATATTTCAGAGCAGCGAAGAACTAAGTCAAAGTATAGTATTTGGTGAATATCAAGACCCAATATGTATCTCAGGTCGGAGGATACTATGATATTCGCCTTTACTCAAATTTACTTATGATCAATCACAAGGATTCCATGTAGTAACATTTGAGAGCTGGGCCAGTCCAATATTTATATCCCATAAATATGTATGAACCTTGGCAGCAACCCTTGCTCTATATTCATACCTTATGAATATCCACCAATCCAAGTTCATAATAGTCTTACCTTCATATTTGTTCCCACAAATATGAGCGACTACAGACACATGCTAAAATGGAACATAACTCAAAATGTCATAATCATATGAATGAGTCAAAATAACAATTGTTCCGATATCCAAATACAAAATTCGATCATATCCAATCACTAGAATATCGAAGTCCTAAGGCACAAGTATGACCCTCATGCTTTGGCCTTTCAAGGAGCTTCATGAGTGGATCCGCAATGTTTTGATCGGTGTGAACTTTGCGAATACAAATATTTCCTTTCTCAACTTCATCCCTTATGTAGTTGAACCTCTGCTCAATGTGCCTCGTCTTTTGATGTGCACGAGGTTCCTTGATTTTAGAAATCGCTCCCTCGTTGTCACAAAAGATCTCTAGAGGTCCTTAATGGTACGGACTACCCCTAGGTCGGCAATGAATTTCCTTATCCACGCAGCTTCTTGAGTTGCCAATGAGGCGGCGATGTATTCCAATTCCGTGGTGGACAATGCTACCACATCTTGTTTTGAGCTCTTCCAAGAGACTGCCCCACCATTCATAACAAAAACATATCCCGATTGTGATCGAGAATCATCTCGATCGGTTTGGAAACTCGCATCTGTGTAACCCTTTACAACGAGTTCCTCCTCACCCGAACCGTATATTAGAAACATGTCCTTAGTTCTTCTAAGGTATTTCGATATACTCTTAACCGCCATCCAATGGTTACTTCCCGGATTATGTTGGAATCTACTTGTCATGCTTAAAGCGCATGATACGTCCGGTCTAGTGCATACCATTGCATACATGATGGATCCAATAGCCGATGCGTATGGGATCCTATTCATTCTATCTTGCTCTTCCTTCGAGCTTGGACATTGAGACATACTCAATATCGTTCCTCTTTGAATAGGTACCAAACCTTTCTTAGAGTTCTCCATCTTGAACCTCTTCAAGATTTTGTCAATGTATGCACTTTGGTTTAAACCTATCAACCGCCTTGATCTATCCCTATAGATCTTTATTCCCAAAATATAGGCGGCTTCACCAAGATCCTTGATAGAAAAACAACTTCCAAGCCATGCTTTTACACCCTCCATGGTTGGAATGTCATTCCCAAATAGTAGTATGTCATCCACATACAATACTAAGAAGGTAATGATGCTCCCACTAGCTTTCTTATACACACAAGCTTCATCACCATTCTTGATGAATCCAAATTTCTTAACTTCTTCATCAAAACGGTGATTCCAACTTCTAGATGCTTGTTTCAATCCATAGATTGATTTCTTTAACTTGCATAGTTTGTTAGGATGTTGTGGATCGACAAAACCTTCGGGTTGAACCATATAGACATCTTCCTCAAGATGCCCATTTAGAAAAGCGGTTTTGACATCCATTTGCCATATCTCATAGTCATAATGTGCGGCTATGACAAACAATATCCTAATAGACTTTAGCATTGCTACGGGAGAGAAAGTTTCATCATAATCAACCCTTGAGTTTGAGTGAAACCTTTTGCTACAAGTCTTTCTTTATAAGTATCCAAGTTTCCATGCATATCGGTTTTCTTCTTGAAAACCACTTACTTCCAACCGGTTTGGAATTAAGAGGTGGTACAACCAAATCCCATACTTGGTTGTCATGCATGGATTGCATCTCAACGTTTATGGCTTCAAGCCATTTCTCACAATCGGATTGTGACATTGCATCATGATATATGGTGGGTTCATCCGAATCTACCACATAGCATCCATCCATGAAAAATCCATATTTCGAGTGGATGACTAATTCTACCGGACTTGCGAACGTTTTGTGTGTCTTGATCAACCATTTGATCATTCTCAACAACCTCTTGTTGATTGCTAGTATCAACCAAACGTGTATCGGCTTGTGGTTCTCGATCCTTCTCGAGTTCCACCGTTCTACTAGTACCTTCCATAAGGAACTTAGTTTCCATGAACTCGGCCTTTCGAGCAATGAACACCTTTTGCTTGATTGGGTTGTAGAAATAATATCCCATGGAGTCCTTGGTATATCCTACAAAGATACACTTAGTGGATCGACTTTCAAGTTTGTTTTGGGTGTTGTTCTTGACATAAGCCTCACAACCCCATACCTTTAAATATGATAATGATGGAGCCCTTCCATTCCATATTTGAAAAGGTGTCTTGTCCACTTTCTTGGTTGGGGCCATTTTAGAATACGAGCCGCGGAGAGCAAAGCGAAACCCCAAAATGAAAGAGGCAATGTGCTTCTAGCCATCATAGATCGAACCATATCCAATAGAGTTCGATTCCTCCTTTCGGACACACCATTGTGTTGTGGTGTTCCGGGAGGAGTAAGTTGTGAGATGATCCCACAACTCCTAAGATGTTCTTGGAAAGCATCACTTAGATATTCACCTCCTCTATCCGAACGAAGTACTTTGATGGTTTTATCGAGTTGATTTTGTACTTCATTTTGGAAGACTTTGAACATTTCAAAGACTTCATCTTTGTGTCTTAACAAGTACACATACCCATAACGACTATAATCGTCGATAAAAGTAATGAAGTATCTTTCACCATTCCTTGTTGTCACACCCCGACAAAAGGCGGCGGAACATGCCGAGGTGTAACGATTGTCCATAAGCACATGACACTAATTAAAGTGACAGTATTTAATAAACTCATTTCATTTCACAACATCGAAAATGTCACATAACAACTATCCATAAAATAACCATAAACAAGATATCACAAAATATGGCAAATTGATATTGTTCATTTTTACTAATATCCTAAGGTATTTGATGTCGTTTTCTTCACAATCATAAATCAACCAAGATGCAAACCTGCAACATTTCATAAAATAAAGTTTGTCAACACAAAGGTCGGTGAGCAATTCATAAGTTTGATCATATTAGTATATAATAAAGATAGCCACAAAACTTGCATACGAAACGATAAATAAAAGTGGTAATTTGGATAAATAGATATCGCTAAACACATTAGCGACACCTAGCTATAAGGGGATGCCAAATAGTCTAGGATTTTATAGTTATCGTTAATTGCATTACGTTAACGACACCTTGCTATAAAGGGATGCCAAATAGTCTAGGATTTTATAGTTCCACCAACCAAAAGCGATAAACACATAGGCATATAAGCATAAACACCAAATCAAGCAATTATTTAGGTAAAGTATACAACTACGTTTGTGGTTTAAGATTCAAATATAAAGCATTTTGTTGAATAAGTATGAAATATCACCCCCAAAATAAAAGATGGAAAATGGGGTATGAAGTACTCACCTTCAAGTGGTAAACTTGAAAGATGATAATTTGGAGATTTGTCGGAACGACGAGTTTAACGCACAATGCCTAAAAAGAAAAGAAGTCTTGAATTTAGAAAGGTTGTCTTGAAGGTCTTTAAACAAAATAAATGTTGAGAAATGTAAATAATTAAAGTTCAAGGTTTAAAATGTGACTATTTAAGAATTTATAATAATAACCCTTTAAAAATGTAAGTTTGCTCGAAACCGGGTTAAAGTATCTAACCTTAATATTTACTCAACCTATGTTAAGTAATAAGGTGGGTAAAATGCAAGAATGCAAATACCTTTGGAATAAAGATACTAAAACGGGTTTTTTTTTATCCAGTGTTCGGGTTGTCGGTTCGGGTCTTGATAATTGGTCAAACCTAAAGTCAACTTTCCAAAATATTGAATGTTATGAGATAACTCAATAAAATTTAATAAGACTTAACCAAGTATGTAGTTCCATTGTTTTAGAACTAACAACGCACGTTAAGCGAGTGTTCGGTTTTGTCGGTCCAAACTTTGTTATGAGATCAAGTTGGATCCAACATTTCCAAGTACTAAAGAAAATATTTAAAAATCAATTTGTAACTATTTTTAAAGAAATATACAAGTCTTGATGGCTAAAAAAACACACTTGTGTGTCTTAAGCGAGCAAGAATCGGTTTGGTTCGGTTTCCATCTTACAACAAGTTCATAGATGGTTTCCACATGTCCAAACACTAAAGAATTTGTATAATAATGTACAAATAAAAAAATACCAAAAGTTAACAATAAAGTCTTTAAACAAAAGTTCGGTTTTCGGTTCGGATCGTGTTTCGGGTTAAGACCGAGGTAAGATTCTACAAACCCATAACCATAGAATTTGTAAAAATGATTTTAGAAACTTAGATCTAACACTAAGTATGTTTAAACAAACAAAACTAGTAACAAAGTTCGGTTTACGGTTTAGAGCTATTTACGGTTAAACCGAAGCATAGACTTTTAAAAACCCATAACCATGGAACTTGTAAACATGACCAACAAACTAAAATAAGCAAGATTAATATGTATGAACAAGTTATATAGATGTATATATATCAAGGACACGAAGTCCTCCATGAAGCCTTGCCTTATGAGGTCCGAAACCTCACCGACCGGAATCGGAGAAGTAACTACCAAAGGTAAACAAGGGGTGTATATTATATATATGTTGCAAACCATAAACAAGTATTAATAAGGCTACATAAACTAATAAAGATGAAAGACCAA
This sequence comes from Bidens hawaiensis, assembly GCF_021521415.1. Lineage (NCBI taxonomy): Eukaryota > Viridiplantae > Streptophyta > Magnoliopsida > Asterales > Asteraceae > Bidens > Bidens hawaiensis. The sequence continues at coordinate 242,134 of NW_027494258.1, read as the reverse complement.
AATCCTTCAAGAACACTTAAGAAAATAACCTTGAATCTTTGATGTTTGAGAGAGTTTTTTTTTTGGAGTTGTAGCAAGGGAAAATAAAGAGGAAAGGTGGTGTATATATAGGGTAATGTTGGCGGTCAAATATTGTTTCACACTTGTTGGGTCTTGAAAACATCATATTTTTATTTTTATTTATTTATTTATTTATTTATTTTTTTGTTGTTTTGTGTTTTTGTCTTGATCCATTTTGCATGAAAACTCTTGTGTCTCACACCCATATTTGACCACCAACATTACCCTATATATACCACATTTCCTCTTCATTTTCCCTTGCTACAACTCCAAAAAAAAACTCTCTCAAACATCAAAGATTCAAGGTTATCTTCTTAAGTGTTATTGAAGGATTTTGGTCTTTCATCTTAATTAGTTTATGTAGCCTTATTAATACTTGTTTATGGTTTGCAACATATATATAATATACACCCCTTGTTTACCTTTGGTAGTTACTTCTCCGATTCCGGTCGGTGAGGTTTCAGACCCCATAAGACAAGGCTTCATAGAGGACTTCGTGTCCTTGATATATATACATCTATATAACTTGTTCATACATATTAATCTTGCTTATTTTAGTTTGTTGGTCATGTTTACAAGTTCCATGGTTATGGGTTTTTAAGAGTCTATGCTTCGATTTAACCGTAAATAGCTCTAAACCGTAAACCGAACTTTGTTACTAGTTTTGTTTGTTTAAACATACTTAGTGTTAGATCTAAGTTTCTAAAATCATTTTTACAAATTCTATGGTTATGGGTTTGTAGAATCTTACCTCGGTCTTAACCCGAAACACGATCCGAACCGAAAACCAAACTTTTGTTTAAAGACTTTATTGTTAACTTTTGGCATTTTTTTTATTTTTACATTATTATACAAGTTATTTAGTGTTTGGACATGTGGAAACCATCTATGAACTTGTTGTAAGATGGAAACCGAACCAAACCGATTCTTGCTCGCTTAAGACACACAAGTGTGTTTTTTTAGCCATCAAGACTTGTATATTTCTTTTAAAAATAGTTACAAATTGATTTTTAAATATTTTCTTTTGTACTTGGAAATGTTGGATCCAACTTGATCTCATAACAAAGTTTGGACCGACAAAACCGAACACTCGCTTAACGTGCGTTGTTAGTTCTAAAACAATGGAACTACATACTTGGTTAAGTCTTATTAAATTTTATTGAGTTATCTCATAACATTCAATATTTTTGAAAGTTGACTTTGGGTTTGACCAATTATCAAGACCCGAACCGACAACCCGAACACTCGATAAAAAAACCCGTTTAAGTATCTTTATTCCAAAGGGATTTGCATTCTTGCATTTTACCCACCTTATTACTTAACATAGGTTGAGTAAATATTAAGGTTAGATACTTTAACCCGGTTTCGAGCAAACTTACATTTTTAAAGGGTTATTATTATAAATTCTTAAATAGTCACATTTTAAACCTTGAACTTTAATTATTTACATTTCTCAACATTTATTTTGTTTAAAGACCTTCAAGACAACCTTTCTAAATTCAAGACTTCTTTTCTTTTTAGGCATTGTGCGTTAAACTCGTCGTTCCGACAAATCTCCAAATTATCATCTTTCAAGTTTACCACTTCAAGGTGAGTACTTCATACCCCATTTTCCATCTTTTATTTTGGGGGTGACATTTCATACTTATTCAACAAAATGTTTTATATTTGAATCTTAAACCACAAACGTAGTTGTATACTTTACCTAAATAATTGCTCGATTTGGTGTCTATGCTTATATGCCTATGAGTTTATCGCTTTTGGTTGGTGGAACTATAAAATCCTAGACTATTTGGCATCCCCTTATAGCAAGGTGTCGTTAACGTAATGCAATTAACGATAACTATAAAATCCTAGACTATTTGGCATCCCCTTATAGCTAGGTGTCGCTAATGTGTTTAGCGATATCTATTTATCCAAATTACCACTTTTATTTATCGTTTCGTATGCAAGTTTTGTGGCTATCTTTATTATATACTAATATGATTAAACTTTTGCTCACCAACCTTTGTGTTGACAAACTTTATTTTATGAAATGTTGCAGGTTTGCATCTTGGTTGATTTATGATTGTGAAGAAAACGACATCAAAGACCTTAGGATATTAGTAAAAATGAACAATATCAATTTGCCATATTTTGTGATATCTTGTTTATGGTTATTTTATGGATAACTGTTATGTGACATTTTCGATGTTGTGAAATGAAATGAGTTTATTAAATACTGTCACTTTAATTAGTGTCATGTGCTTATGGACAATCGTTACACCTCGGCATGTTCCGCCGTCTTTGGTCGGGGTGTGACACTCTTGTCCCACCCATTCATGTTATAATTCATAATAAAAGTCTCAAACTTCTTGGTTAGCCCATTTAGGATCAAATCTGTGGCTAACTCTTTTGAGACGGGACAATTAAGGCGCTCGAGACGATCAATGTGGCTTTTCATCTTAAGCACATAAGATGAGACCGATTGGGTTTCTTCCATTCGACGTGCATGAAGCGCTCGAACCATTTCGAAGCGTTCCACCCTAGCTTGTGTAAGGAGCATTTCCTTAAGTTGGGTGATCATGTCGTATGCCCCATGAAGTTCAAAATCCTTTTGAATCTCGGGAATCATAGTTCCCAACATGAGGCAAGAAACTTGCACCGAATCCTCATTGTGCTTAACCCAATCGTTATGATCTTGGACATCGTCAACGCTAGGTTCATCGGGAATAGGATCCTCTAATACGTAGTATTTCTTTTCTTGCTTGAGAACGATTCTCAAGTTTCGATACTAATCCATAAAGTTGGTATAGTTTAGACGATCCTTATCGAGAATAGATCTTAGTGATAGGTTATTAACGGGTGGGATAATGACGTTAGGTGGATTATTGATTGCGGCCATCTACAAATATAACAAAGTTCAATTTTAGTATTCTCGATATCAATTAATTTTAATATTTAATACCCTTTATGTCTCCAAGACAATTAATGATTAAAATCTAGAACCCAACGTTACATTCAAATAGTAGTTAGGTGACCTTTATCCTACTATTTAAATTAACATGGTAGTCAACGTTTGACGATTGCAACCGTTTGCAACTTCTAGTTTTATGGGATCGCTTAAACATCTTATGTTTAGTCGGCATGTTTAATCCCATCAACACCATTGTACGCCATGCTTCGGTGACCCTATTCACATGGTTTCCAATTTAAGTCGTCCTACTTATGCACACATGTGAGTTTACACATACAAGTGGTTAGGTGACCTTTATCCCACAAATATGGCAAACCCACCTCAAACTCACAAGTTTCCTCCAATGCGGTTAGGTGACCTTTATCCCACATCGAGTTCCCAGGTGATTCGAGTGTTGTATAAAAGGACAGTGTTCAACTTATTTCATAAAAGGGATTTTAGTTTTCTAAATTATAGATTGGAAAACCTTTTATGTACCTTCCATTTGCATGCATTCAAATGTATGGTACTTAGTTGAAAAACCTATTTTCAAAGTTCCTATTAATAAAAGCCATTTTATTATGAAATCATTAGCCTTTAATAAAACCAATTTTTATTACCTAACGATTTCTAAGGAACCAATTTTATGCTAGTTGTTGATTTTAAGTTGTTAGCAAACCACATTGCAATAACACAAACAAAAGTAAATCAACCATGCAAGCATAAAACATACAACCACAAGTTCATAACCATACCCTTCTAATGTTGACTACACTTGTTGACCGAAGACAAGTGTGTCAAAAGGTCTCTCCTAAGGGACTCAAAAGGGCATGAGCTTGTGTCGGTGAACTCCCACTTGATCCCGCATCCAAATGCTCCAAGTGTTCACCCCCATGTTGTGGTCTCCATCATTTTATTTGGGATCTCTTCCTTGCATCTTCTTTTACAAAACATATCCTAATACATTTTTCTAGTAAAAGAAATGCACCTAATCTACTTATTATTACAAACCAATTGAGATGAATAAATAGATTACAAACCCAAATAAATATTACAACCATATCGAATGAACAAACAACCATTTGAATGAACAAACATAACAACACAAACATTCAACCAAACACAAGGCCATGGCTAAGTTATGAACATTTATTACATATCCAAATATGCAATAACACAAGACCCAAATGGTTCCCCTTTACCCCTTGAAACTTTCGGCCAAACTTGACAAAACCGAAAGTTCAGGGTTTTGTTCAAACAACACAATTAATCATCCAAATGACTTAGTTTTTCAATATTACCACATGCATGTAAAGTATAACCTTGAAAACCATGGGGTAACCAAAACCCCTAAAATTTTCGGCCATATGGTAAACCCCACCATAAACCCAAAATTTTTTGGGTCTAATGAAGCATGCATCCGTATAAGCGGCTCTTGATGCCATTGTTGGGTTTTAACAAGATTATCAAAGTCATAAAATCCCAATTTTATGAAAAACACAGCGGAAATAAGTTTTAAATATTGTTAGTTTATAGTGCATAAAACCAATTTTACACATGCAAAACCCAAGAGTCCATGCATGTAAAGACACTAAGAGTCCATGACACTAAGAGTCCATGCATGTAAAGACTACTTTTCACGTAGCAAAACCGGGTGATGAAGAGGATGGTTGGAAGCAAGAACTTCAAAGGGAATGTCCTCAAGCTTGCATACCCCAAGCCTCCGACAATACACCTTGATTAGCTAGGATTTACACTTGAAAGCACCTCCTTCTTGTTCCTTGTTCTTTGGCCGAATTCAAAAAAAGGAAGAGAAGGAGAGTATTTTTGATGTCTTGTGTAATAGTCTATTGTGTGTGTGAGAGAGAGAGAGAGAGATGAAAGAGTTATGAAAGGCACCACCCAAGGCAACCAATCAACCCTCTTGCATGTACCCACTAAGTGAGATTAAATAATAAAATAAGAGAAGAGGGAGAGAGAGGGGGGGGGGATCCTCCTTCCTTTCTTGTTTTTATTATTTTTCATACTTTCCATATATATATGTACCTTGCATTGTGTCATACACAATGCTTTGTGTTATACACACTTATATTGTGTCATACATAACAATAACACATTATAGGTAACATGCTTAATATATTGTTACTTAACCCTCTTAAACAACAATATGGAATGCGTTCTCTCAAATTATAAATCACCCATATGATTTATTTATTTCACAATTACATTTTATTTGGAAACCCCTTTCCAAATAACTCAAGTGTTAATATTCATTTGTTATGATCATATCATACATAAACAAATATTATTGGTGTTTGTCTAGCTTGTTATTGGGTATGACCCGACTTGGATCATGACGTACTAGCCACATCAATAATAATATGTGTCTTGGGCATACCGAGTCCAACAATATATACATAAACGATTAAAACCTTATCAACATAAATGTATTCACATCCCATTTTTATAGTCCTATGCGCAGAGTTTGTACAAGCTGGGACACGCATGGGGTACTTGATCTATAAAAGGTTCTAGCTAACGTATAACAACAATGATGAAAGACTACCATGATCACACATAGGTACACCAATTAACTTTACATTACTACACAAATGAGTATCATCCAGTAAACATCACTAGCGTATGTATTGTTTCCATCTGCGATTACTGATGGAATCCAATATGACAAGAAAATATATAAATTTAAAAGGACCACCAACAATCCATCAATGATTACCACCGGATAGAATACTCCGGGTAATCTATCGGAAATCAAATTACCCATGACCTGATTACCAAGGTACTTTCTGTTGAGTTTTAACAAGATTATCAAAGCCATAAAACCCTCTTTTATGTTAAAATGCAACGGAATAAAGTTTTAAATCTTGTTAATATGATATGAATAAAACCGATTTTACACATGCAAAACCCAAGCCCGGATCCAAATACGAAATACATACTTACCATAACACGCAACCATAAGAAATTGATGCATGTTAATATACCTTCCTAGAAAACAAAATCCAGGTAAAGAAGAGGATGATTGGAAGGCAAGAACTTCAATGAGGAGTTCCTCAAGCTTGCATATCCCAAGCTCCCGACAATACACCTTTATTTAGCTAGGATTTACACTTGTAATCTTCCTCCTTGTGGTTCCTTCCCTTGGCATATTTCAAAGAGAAATAAGAAAGGAGGAGTTTTGTTACTTGTGGGTTGTGTTATGTTTGAGAGAGAGAGAGAGAGTTAGGAGGTCATTGAAGGCACCTCCCAAGATACCCAATAATAACCCTTGCATGTACCCACTACTTGAAATAATAATATTAAACAAAAGAAACTAAGAAGGAGAGAGGGGGGGGGGGCTTCTGATGGTTGGGTAAAAGTTAGTTATTATTGTATATTAATTAGTTATATTTAGGTTAATAAACGAACGAACTATGGTACTTCAAGCATTGCTATGTGTTTTCAGGAACTTGGAAGTTATGGAGCCTATCGAGGATATTTATGGGCTTGGAATGAAAACCTAGAAGTGCAAGATTGGAAGTGCACACATAACGAGGCATTATGGAGAATAAAATAATAATTCTTGTGAAATTGCATCTTCGCGATACGCAAAGATGCAGGAGGGGCAACTTCGCGATACGCGAAGTTGCTGAAATCAGGCCCGACTATTTTGTCCTTCGCGATACGCGAAGATGCTTAAAGTCGGCAAAAATTAGGTTTGCCTTATATAAACCCATTAACCCCACCATTCGGCAGATAACAACTTCCAAAGGCAAAAGAGGCTGTGTTGGGCGATTTCCTACCATTCCAAGGTTTCCGGTTCATCTCAGGTTTGCATGTTCATCAAAGATAAGTGCTTTGGCATCATGATCATGTTCGGCTAAGTTGTTCGTATTCGTTCTAGGCTAGGGTTTGTGTAATTCTCCTTAAGACCAGATTCATGTGCTTAATGATTATGAACTTGATTTAGTTTATTGCTTTTATCTTGTTCAATTAATTGCTTGGTTGTTTAAACAATTTGTATTTGCGATTCTTGACTAGTACATCACTTGTTTGGTTTGTTCATCAACATTTAGGGTTAGGCTCTTGTGTAATTGAACTAAGAATCATCGGTTAATGTTATTTAATCAGCTATCATAAAACATAAATTGGTAATTGTGTAAATCGAGTTTAATTGCGTCAACAATTCGGTTAGGGTATCGTTGTCATCACAATCAAACTACTAGGTCTAGTAATTACTGCGCAATCAAGACAAGTGAATCTAGGATTAAATTGAAGAACACATTACCCGAACCTAGAATGAATGCTTTTTATTAATATTGTCTACAAAGTTTTCCTAAGTAATCATTTAGTTTAAGTAATCTTTTCTAAAAACCGCTTGACATCGTATGTCCACTTTAGTTAATAATTAATTAGTTAAAAATATAAACTTGCACTTTCCTTGAGTCCCTGTGGAGACGACATTACTTACCCGTACTAGTTTATAGGTATTTAAGTCTTTAAATTAATTGTTTGAGTAGACCGCGACAGCCTACGTCACCTTCCTTCCCTTTCTTATTATTATTATATTATTTTTCAAAGTTTCCTTATATAACTTATATTGTGTTATATACACTTACATTGTGTTATACACAATAACACAGTATAGGTAACATGCTAGGTAACAATTTTCACATATTGTTACTTAACCATCTTAAATAACAATATGGAATGCTCTTCTCTCAAAATATAAATCATCCATATGATTTATTTATTTCACAAGTATAATGTATTTAGAAACCCTTTCCAAATAACATAAGTGTTATTATTTATTTACTATGATCATATCATGCATAAACAAATAATATTGGTGTTTGTCTAGCTTGTTATTGGGTATGACCCGACTTGGATCATAACGTACTAACCATATCAATAATAATATGTGTTTTGGGCAGACCGATTCCAACACTTTCTTCGACATATGTAACCATTGGTGAAAGTAATTATTTTAGTCAGTATTAATTTCGATTGCACAAGTTGTAAGATTGGTACCAATTTTTTTTTTATGCATTTCAATAAACCATGGAAATCATGTAGGTCTTTATGCATTACAATTGGGTCAAGTCTAGTCGAGGAAATATGAACCAACAAGCATTTAATTAAACTCCCAAGCAAGAATACATACCCCCTACATCAAGCAAACATTTTGGAATACCTTCGCCCACAAGCAAACATAAACCCTAACCAACAAAATATCTTTCATACATATCAGCTAGCTAACACCATATATATACATGCATGGATGTTGACACATATAATATACACAACCCATTTTCCTTCTGTAAAAAACATTAAACTCAAGCCAACAATTTAATTTACAACAATAATGGCAATGAGAGGAAGGGGTGGTAGGGTTAATCCAAGCCGTCCGCCTCAGTTGATCCCCGGTCGAGTTTACGAAGACTTCAAACCCATGTCTGAATGGAGACAAGAAGATGATTATGACACTCTTCTTTTATATCTTCCTGGTAATTTTGCCAACTTTATTTTATTTTTATTTTTTTCAGTTTATTTTCATATTTAATTTAGTTTTTCTTTAATTACATGGAATACGTAATGACTTTTAAAATTCTAGACACACGTTTTTATTTTACTTCTTTTTATGTTCTGGTATGATATTTTATTAGAAACCGAGTTTTATTCAAATAACCTACTTTTGGTCTCGTAATTTAAAAAAAACACGTTACATTGAATAAAACTCGGTTTTTAATAAAACTTATATCGAAACATAAAAGAAATAGAAAACTAAAAGGGGGGAAATAGAAAATAAAAATTGAAAAAGTTTTAAGATGTTACCCATGTACAATTATACAAAGAGACCCCATTTGTGTATTTAAAGTGTAACTAAATCTTTGAAGGTTTCCAAAAAGAATACCTTGAGGCGACAAATGAAGATGTGAATATCGTTAGAGTTCGCGGGGAGCATTTGATTGCTGAAAATAAATGGAGTCGGTTTCAAGAAGATTATCGAGTTCCTGAAAACTGTGAAATGAGGCGTATTAGTGCAAAATTTGATGGTGGCATACTAACAATTACAATGCCTAGGAAGATCAGCACTACACCACCGCCTCCGCCACCACCACCTCCTCCTCCACCACCGCCACCGCCACCGCCACCTCCTCCTCCACCACCACCACCTCCTCCTCCTCCTCCACCACCGCCACCGCCTCCTCCACCACCACCACCACCTCCTCCTCCTCCACCACCGCCACCCCGCCTCCACCACGGTCGATGGACACCACCATTAATGCCCAACTTCCACCTAAAATAAATGAACAGCCATTTAGAAGAACAAAGCAGGAAGAAATTATATTACCGGTCAAACAAGAACCGTCAGAAAAACCAGTTAAAACCAAACAAGAACCGTTAAAACCCGCTTCTTCATCCACAGCAATCAAACAAAAACCTTTAGCACCCGCAGGAGTAGCCAGGATGAATAATAAGAAGGTGGATGAGGATAGAAAGGCGCTAGTAAATGTGGGTGTGAGTGTTCTGGTGATTGTTGCACTTGGTGTTCATGTCTCCTACACCATTGGCCTCCTTGCCAAAGGCAAGTAATTAACTTGGCCATGTATGATCTATTATATATGACTTATGTGTAATATAAGTACTATCTATATATATGCTTGGTGTAATCTGGTGAATAACTTTGAGAGCTTCAGACCAAATACTTGTAAACTATATACATATAAGATTAAATTAATGCAAATCGTTATTACCATGGAAAGCTTAATTAAATGCATGACGCATCCAAATATTAAAATATTTGCTGTTAGAATGAACTATTAGTTTAGTTGTTCCCCATCTATCGTGTATAAGACAAAGTATATGTTATATATATATATTACGTACCAACACGTACGTGTTTAGTTAACCAGTACAAAATTAAAACATATATATAAATAAATAATTTATTACCTAAACACGTGTACGTAAGTAACAATGTCATAAGTATAACGTTTAAAACATATGAATCATTGTTAAAAAAAACAAAATGGTTTAGATTAGATGGAGGATAATCAGATAAGAAATAAGAAAGTTGTACCAAGTGTACGAAGTGCAATGGCGCAATGTTTCCTGTTTTTACAAAGGGGGCGGTGGAGGGGGTAGCTTGGTAATTGTCTGGACACATTTTAACCTAAGACGTTTTTTATTCGTACACAATAGTAACATATGTTGCCTAATTATAAAAGGAATGTTGGATTTTAATAATCTTAACTTTCATGTATTGGCCAATAATAATCCTAACTTAAGAATTTCTCATCAACAGTCCCAACTTGTAAACTATTTTCCTCCATTAATCCTTTACTGACTGGGGCCTAATTCCGTTAGTTTGTGATGACGTGGATGCCAACATGTAAAAAAACTAACAACATGGATCTTATGTGTTTGCTTACATGTAAACAATTAAATTTTTATTTAAAAAAAGAATTCTAGTAGGATTCACATAATAAAATTTTCAAACCCTAATCTTTCAATCTCTCAAAGATCGACGATCATTTGAAGCCCTAATCTCTCAATCTCTCTTCACTCCGATTGTGTATGGTGGTACGTTCGTTTATGTTCAAATAACATACTATAACACTCGAATTTTATAAAGGCCTTGATAGTGAATTATAATGCAGACAAAATGTTCCAGCTTCTTTCTTTTTATTTTATATTTTCCATAGACAGCATAAACATTTTGTCATTTACCTTAATATAACATATTAACAATGAACCAACGTTTCAATATTTACTAGGAAAGCTAGATTTTAATAATCCAAACTATATTGACCAATATTAATCCCAACTAAGAATGTAACAAGTGGTAATCCCAACTTTCAATTTTATTGCCAATAATAATCTCACACTATCAAAATGTTAACTCCGTTTATTTTTAATTACACAAATAGTCCATCTACTTAACACATTTTCCAAATTTGATACAAAAAGTCAAAAAACAAAACTCTTTAAACTTAGTAGTACTCATTTACTCTGCATTTCCGGCGACCACAACACTAGCTGCAACAATCTTCGACACCGTGCACCACCATCTTTGTTTTGCCAACACCACCATCTTTGTTTTCTTTCTTTTGCCTGAGCCACCATGTACCACCAACCGATGAGATCAACCACCAGTGAAACGACTTTTCAGGCGAATGAGTCGATTTTCAGATCTGTGAAATTTCTTATGTGTTGTAATTAGTTGTTATCGTGTGTTAATAGCCCTTTGCTCATATATGTCACTCCTATACAAACCTGCTGAAGGGTCATTGCTCATTTATGTCACTCATGAACAAACAAAAACCATCTACCCATCCCCAAGAATAATATTTGATTTTACCTCTACAATTATGCTAGCCATGCTAACAAAACAGGCAACATTCCTTTTACAGTTTTACATATAATACCTACCAACCAATTTCTAATGATCTACGTTTTCCCTATCATGGATCTCCATGCTTGCTTCCTCTTCTCCTGCATCCGTTTAACTCGTTTTTCTGATTTCCACCCTCGAAACTTATCACGACCCTTTAGCCAATCCTCATAGTCCTTGTCCTTTTGGCACTCTATAAAGTCGGCTAAATCATCGACATCACCACACACGTTTCGGGTCTTCAGGTACACCTCCCCATTACAAGTTTCTCTTGATGATGATGTCATATCTTCTTCCTTTGCACCACAAGCATTTCTAGGTAAAAAAACAAGTGTTAAGTCAAAGATATGTAAAAACAGGTCAAACTCTTGTTTAAGGTAACCAACTATTTTAGTGCCAAAATTAAAGTTTAAGATTCTTAATTTTAATGTGCCAACTTAGCCACAGGTCTCAGCAGGAGTAGCCGCTCTATCCCCTAGGATAGAGGTAAGGTTTGGCCAAGGGTGTAGATGAGCAGAGCCGCTCATGAGTTGCTCGTGTTCGGCTTGCTGCAAACTAGAACCGAGCTTAAATGAGCTCGAGCTTTTATTAAGGCTCGTTTAATAAACTAGCTCGATCCCAACCTTCACATACCGAGCTCGAGCCGGCTTGCGCGCCTAAACGAGTTTAATATATTTAACACATATTTATATAATAGTTATTATTATATGTAAAATTATGATAAAAGCAACTGATAAGTATATATATTATGTTGTATGTAAAATTTTTAATTATCAATACAAACAAAAAATAATTAGAAATGCATATAAATAATTAATGTATACAAGTTGGGGTGTGCATAAAAAGGGGAAATCGAACCATATCCATTACCGAAAAAAACCGAACCGAATTGTGAAGTCAGTTTTCAGTTCCACAAATCTTACTTATTTGGATAAGCAAACCGAATTCAATCGAATAAACCAAATAATAACGGTTTAATTGGATAACCAAATAAACCAGTTTAATTGGATAACCAAACCGAATAAATCAGTATGATTTGGTTAGACATATTTCTAATTCGGATCGGTTCAATTAGGCACATTTCTAATTTGGATCGGTTTGGTTTCAGTCAGGGCCAAAATGAAAAATTCAAAACCGAATAAACGGATATCAGAACCAATGAACACCCCTATATACATCTGAGCCCAATCCAAGCCCGATCTTGAAAAAACTACTCTCGAGACGAGCTCGAGTGTTAGAAATAAAGTTCGAAAATAGCCAAGCTTGAGCTCGAACTTAGGTAAGCTCGGGCTCGGCTCGGCTTGGCTCTTTACACCCATCGCTCTATTGATTGAACATACTCAGTATGTTTGATTGTTTGTTACCTCAAATATGATGCCCTCGTCTTCTGAAACTTCGCAGCCACTCCAACACTATGATATTTTCCCACAAAACTCTATATCATTCGTTAACAAAATTAGAATAATATTAAAAACCCGTTAAAACAATAAACACACAATGACACAAAACAAACAATAAACGCACCTGTTTATAAACAGTAACCGACCCATCAGATACTAACGATTCAGACTCGCCTTCAACTAACATCCTCAAAACATCCACATTACCCTCTTCAAAAGCAACCAGATTACACAAACCCATTATAACTGAAACACAACTCTTCACCAAAAACCCGAGCCCACTATCAAAACTCAACGATAACAACCCAAGAAAATGCAAAAGCATCAGTTTTGATTCGTTACAATTTATCAGATTCTGTTCCAACAAGCTATGGGTTGATTTTTGAATAGGAAGACGAACACTAAACTCCTTGAAACAAGCCATGATTCCCATGATGGCATCATGCTTGTTGCGCGATGACATTACTTTTAAAGCTTGAATGAGTGAGTTGCTCATTAGCATTAATAATGATGCTAGAAGACTTGTATCTTGAAGACTAGCTTCACAACCAAGAGGGAGTTCGATGACGTTAACATCATCAGCAGCTTTTAATATCATGTGTTTTAAGAAAGATGAAATAATATCTTGATATTTAACATCAACTTTGCATATATTCTGTTGTGTGTAATCCATCGAGGAGGATATAAGGTCGGATTTTATCTCAAAAAGCTTCACTCTCAAATTTGACTTCCATGAATTGTTCAATTTGGCTATCATCTGACTGAGTTTCTCAAATTTGTCTGCATTGATACACGATTCAAACGACGGGTGCTGACTTCTATTGACCAAATTACCCATATCATCGGTTGTTCTGCTATCGGTTTTCAAAATGGACATGTGTTGTGTGTAGAGTATAACTGAGCTTTCAAATACCGAGAGGTAACAATCTGGCGTGTAAGTTTCATGTTCTGTGCCAAAAGTGATGACATCAGCAACCAACGAGACAATACGAGCTTGCAATAATTTGGGTGAAGAAAGGAAAATAGGGTTTTGAAGCAACGTTTTGGCAGAAATGATTCCGAGTGATGATGGTTTGGGAATACCAGAACGGGCCCACGTCAACCGGTTGAGAAATTCGTTAAGCGCCATGTCATCGGAGACTGAGAGTGAAAAATGAGAGCATATGATGTCCATTATTAATCCAAAGTCAACGCTATCGGCATTAACGTTAAATAAACATTCGTTTGTAGGAGAATAGGAGTCAATTATTTGCAGATACTTTCTTAACTGACCGTGTACCAAAAGCTCATCTATGATCACCTGTTTTAAATTTGCACATAAGTTAACATCATATATTCCGATTTTCATGATTAAACATAAGTTATAATAGGGATTTAAACAAAAATAAATGTATAAAGCTGAAATAGGGATTTAAATGAGCCAAGTCATTCGTGAGCTACTCGATATCTGCTCGCTAAAAGCTCAAATCAGCCAAGCTTAAACAAGCATTTTCTTATAGAACTTTTATTTATTATACTTAATATATACTTTTATAGTAACTATTATTATTATTATTATTATTATTATTATTATTATATAAGCTTGTGATAAAAATAACAAAATAATGCATATTATGTTATATATAAAAATCATAATTAAACTTTAAATGTCTATAAAAGTGTATATAAATGTACATAAATTAACTAATAAATAAAAAAACAAGTCGAGCTTGAGCCCAAGCTTCACTTATCAAGCAAAAGCTAGCGCACGACCCTAAATGAACCTATTATTTATATAACTTTTATCTAATTTATTTAATATATATTTTAATAAATTATTATATAAAATTATGATGATAAATAACTAAGCAATATATATTATGTTGTATACAAATAACTAAGGTATAAATTAATTAACAAACAATAAACGAGCCGAGCCGAGATGGAGCCTAGACGAGCTTGCGCTCAGGCTCCGTTCGTTTACACCCCTAATCTAAATTACCTCAAGTAATGTTGTGATAGAAGGAAGACAGGTGTCAAAGAGCTCTAAAGACGATAATGGCGCCACCTCCGCAGAGTAATCAGAGGTAATTTCGCCACTACACATACATTGACAAGAACCCGACTTCTTAACATCCGCTACTTCAAGTAAACTCAGCTTTTTGAACAATAAAAGAAGAAATCTCCCACTTTCCAAAAGATGTTCTTGTGGCACATGAAGTGTCAATGTTACCATACAACATCTTAACAACAGATTCAATTCTTCCAATTCAAGAGTACGAGTGGCAGTGACATCATGTTTTGAAGAGTGCAACTGCTTCAACCGATTTTTAAGATTTTTGAAAAGTGTGCGCGAGAGTGTGTATGCTTCTCTTAAACTCACGTTAACTTCACCTTCGGTAGTTTCAATGACAAATTCGTTAAACTCGGATCCTTTACTTGTACAAATTGGTTTCTTTGAAGATAATTTAACGAGTATATAATACACATTTTTCAAAACTTGTGTCTTGATATCCTGTAAACGAACCAAACGTTATACAAGAAATAGAAAGTTAAGTTGGAATTAGTTTAATAATAGTGTTAGGCCTGTAAATGAACTAAACGCTCACTGAAAAGTTTGGCGGGAAGTAAGTTTATGTGTATACATTCAATAAGCGAACGATCATGAAAACATTTTTTTGTTCATGTAGTTAAATGAATGAAAATAAACACAAACCTCATTCTATCAGTTATGTTCGTGAACGTTTGTTAATATAATTATTTTTGCATTCATTCGCTTACATTTGTTTAAGTTTGTTCGTCCACACTCATTAATATATTCTTTTAAATTTTTAGGCCCACAACCTTTAAGTCAGTTTTAGTAACTTCTTAGGCCTAACACATTGCTCGTTCAGTTATGTTTTATTCATATGTGTCCAGTTATGTCCATTCATTTAGCTGTTTGTGTTTGATATCTAGAATGTTTGTTCGGTTAAAGTAAAACGAACGAACGCATTCACGAGCATTTTGGTTTGTTTATATTGCAAGCCTAATTATAGAGAATTAGTAATGATGGTATAAAACAGAATAAGAAAAACGTACCGCACGAGATTCAAGGGCTGAGATTAGGTATTTGAAAATGTTGGGATTTGGCGGGCTTATGCTGTCATCTCGGGTGGTTTTGTTATGTGGTTCTTTGAGTTTGTGTTTCATCCTTGTACAAACCATTTTATACCTGCATATAACAACAACAGATATTATTATTATTATTAATTAATTAATTAATTAAACCACAAGATTAACAAGTCCCTCTTAAATTGTTAATCAAATTCATAAATGATCTGGAACATGACAGAGTAATACAACAAATATTAGCTATCAGTGTGTTCAAGTTTCGATGTAAACACTACTTTTCAGCTTCAAATTTTTTATGTTAATAACACTGGTAGAAAATCATATGAGGCTGGTTAATGTTAAAAGGATATTTAATTTAGAGGTTACAGCAGAAAGCATAATAATGTAATTGAATAAGTTAGTTATGAAAATGAATTAGGGCAAAAGACTGACCCTATTAATAATTAAATGGAAGTGACGTGATTGGCCGGTGACGACGAACTGGATGGAAGCTTGCCGGCGAACAATTCCGGCCACATACGCCGATCGACGGGAGAAGGGTTTCCAACTTTTGAATTAGTGAAAGAGAGTAGTTCGACTGGACTAGGTTTTACACAAAACTACTCAATTTAAATTTATTTTTACTTTTTAGATATTTTTATTTATTTAAAAATAAGTTTTAAATGAAATGAACATGTTTTACAAAACAATTAAACACAAAGCAAACTACTAAAAAATTACAAATATTATAGTTGTCGTCATTGGACTTGGATTCAACCATATGTGTTCTAGCAAATTCGTTCCAACGGTTTAAATATGTGTCCTTATGTCATATTATCATCAAAACTGTTGATTTTTCATCGACGTTTAGTTGGACGGTCGACAGTCGGACATCATTATAATGGTTTTCACAAATGGATTCGCCCAATTCCTCAAATATCATATTAGGTAATAAGCCAGCAAATGTTTACTTTTGATTCTTTTATAAAATGTCAATGCTTGCTAGTAATAAGGACCAAAGGCTAGCTTATTTTATTTATTTATTTAGTTTTTTTTTTTTTAAATCGATGTCTTTCATAATAGTCTGTTGTCCACATACGTTTAAACAAAAAATTATTTATTTAAGTGGTTTGTTTATAAATATCATTTATCAACACTTGATAGTTTTCACTACCAATTTAATTACATGTATCCCATGAGCTATAGAAACTTAGAAGCGCTCTGCTAGTTGTGGAAACTGTTGTAGCAGCCATGTCACACCTCTAATGGCAACCTGCACAATATTATTAACTTAGGGTGTATGTGACACAAATAAGAAAAAAAGAAGTAAACATCAAGAAAAAGTAAAAAGGGTAAATTTAATCAAAAAGTCGCCTAAAGTTTATTCATAAGCATATATATTATTATTATTTTGATAGTGATTATTGGATAGAGCTAAACAGCGCCACTACACGCTATTTAAACACCAGTGGCTGCGATGCTTCATAGGGCCTAATGGCGGTGAAAATTGGTCAAACGGGCCATATAATAGTTATATTGGTCGTATAATAGGACGAAAATGTCATTTGGGTCGTAAATCATACAACCTGTATGATGTGTTTGACTGATAAAGAAATGACTCATGTTAGAGTCATACGGGCCCGTATGACCTTTTTCGTCCTATCATATGGCACATGTGATTTTGTATTTTGACACAAAAGTGACTAGCATGGCCAATCAAAAAGTAATATGGCCCCGTATACCATTTTTCGCCTTGTCATGCCGCCCGGTATGATGACATCATCTGGTCTGTATAGCATCAGTGGTGTATCTATAGCACGACCCAAATTAATTAGTTATAAAAGTCAAACAATAGAAGACAAATTAATTGATGCGTATTAAAAAGTTTTCACATGATATTGGTAATTTTGTAGAAAAGGAAAATTACAAACCAAAGCAAAGTCTCCGGGCTTCACTGCAGGCTCCACGATGTCTCTACCGTAACTGATTTCAGAAAGACAAAAACAGCATCAAACCAAAACTTAGCATCTTTTGTACAAGAAAACATTAAAAAAACTTGTCGATTAAAGCATGCAATAAAACACTTGCACGTACATTATTTGGCGACGCCCATCCACCACTTTTAACCGATAAAAACTGCATCCTTTGCTAAACGGAAAAGGCTTTCCTTTCCATTCTGCAGTAATTTTAAACCGTCAAATTTAAAGAAAACATTTTTATAGGAAGAATGAATATACCTAAGTGCCACGTGACTCCAACAGCTGATGTATCTTCACCAGATATATCATCAATAACAAACTGTAGATCTTGGCTGATTGTATATATGAACTTTTCAAAAAATTCTAGAATAGCCTGCAACCTCAAACAAGAAAACTCTAATGTGTGTACTTATAGAAATATAATGTGATTTTACATTAGGATGTGGCTTATGAAGAAACAGCACGGTACTCAAGGGTGTAAACGATCCAAGATGGCTAGTGAGCTACTCGAGATCGGCTCATTAAAAACTTGAATCGGGCTGAGCCTAAACAAGCCTATTGTATATAACTTTTGTTTAGTGTACTAAATACATAGTTTATAAAGTAATATTTATTATACATAAATATATGACAAAACTAACAAAATAATAAGATATTATGATATATATATAACAACTATAATTAAAAAAAAAGTATATATAAAAATAATTAAAAGTGCATATAAATTAATTATTAATTAACAGTAAACAAGCCGGGCTCGAGCTTTAAAAAACGACTCACGAGCTGACTTTGAGCTATAGAAAAGGAGATCGAAACGAGCATCCTGTGAGTGAAAACAAGTAGAGTATGATCCTAGTCGAAGTCGGGTTTGCTTGTTTACATCCCTAAAGGCACTGCTGGCTTGATTAAGATACATATCAATGTTGTGGTTTATTTAGGCTTTGGCAATGACACACTATCCATACACAGGCCTAAGTTTGCTGCTATAAATCCATTGTAAAAGTGAAGATGAAATGAAGGTGGGTTGGATTTTATTAATTACCTTGCGACCGACAAGGGGTTGGGGGAAAACAAGGTCCTCGTAAACGCAGTCGTGGGCAATGAGATCAACCACCGTGGAGAGGTTGCGGGAGTTTATTCCTCCATAGAACCTTCTAACAACATCACAAGCTGAATCCAACGCACCAAACTCTGTGAATTCTGACGATGAGAGTAGGAGGTTGTTGTCTGTCGGGGTACTTCGCAGTGGAAATTGATCGATTCTGCTACTGGTTATCAAATGATTGAAAGATGGAGCTGATGACCACAATGAGAATGGAGGAATTGGGGTTTTAGTTGTTGCTGTTGCTGTTGCTGTTGCTGTAAGGGAGGATAATATCATCGTTGCCGCCATTTTTGCTTCACTTGGTAAAGGTGAGATGAGATGATGAGAATTGAGATAGTGAACAACAAGTGTACCAATTCATTGCCGTGCATTATTATTTTGTGTCCGGGAATAACACACCGTAAGCTAGTTGTTACTGTCACTGTGTCACACAACTAACTAGCCATCTACTTAATTTAATTTAAATCATGTGGGTTAACTAGCCGCTACTTTCATTAAAGTTAAAACAATAATTAAACTATTTACAAGAAAAGAAAAGAAAAGTTAATAATTTATGATTGATTGTTTTCTTGATTTCCAAAAAAGAAAAAGGATAATGACGCCATTATGGGGTGGGTGCCGAGCCTATACTTGGTATGGAGGGCGCAATCATGCTCACATGGCACTAACGGTGCCTTCACAACGCACAACCTTAGAGTTAATTTCAATTTAAGTTAATGAGGTTTGACCATAATGACTAGTTGAGTATCAAATCCTAAGATTTTTATATTTTATCTATTGCATTCTTTTAACCAAGTTCGTTATTTTTTTTCTGTTTGTTTTAATTGAAATGACCAAAATGTTATAGAAAATAGAGGCAAATTGGATTTTAATAATCCCAACATAATGTCATTGGCCGATAATAATCCCGACTAAAAATATTCCCGCCGGTGGTCCAAACTTTTAAAAAATTTATTCTCGTAGTCTTATTGGACCTCTGTTAAAAAAAAACTTGACGTCGCTAAATTTATCCACATTTTTAAACTGATGTATTAGGACTTTTGATTGAAATAAGCATACAAGTTAATTGATGTAAAACTTACCTCTAAATAAATATATGATTTCGATATAAGTGTTGCATCAATCGACCATATCCTCCTTCTAATCAAAGCCATAAAACATCAGTTTGAAATTTGGATAAAACTTAAACCGTTAAGTTTTTTTCTACCAAATGTCCAACAAGAGTAAATTTTTTAAAAGTTCAGACCACCAGCGAGAATATTCTCAGTTCGGATTATTATTGGCCAATGACATTAAGTTGAGATTATTAAAATTCAATTTACCAAAAATAAACAACTTGGTTATCCATAACTTGCACAGACAGTAACGAATGAACAGGAACATAGTATCACATAGATTCACAAATTCACATATTCAGAACAACTTGGTTCTTCCCAACTGAAATGGAAACTGGAACCTGGGTTTAAAAAGGTGTTTTGGTCCCAAAAGCATAGTCCAGGCGCGCATCACGTACTCAAGGAGCCGTCTACATACAACCAAATAAGCTTTATTTATAACAAGCGGCACTGTGTTATACATAAACCTATCTAAGAAGTAAGCATTTGATAATCTTTTCCAGAACTAAATTGACGCGCCCCTTTTGCCCCTGATGCGTTTTTCTCAGCACGCCGCGTGACTTTTTATTTTCTAGACCAAGACATAAATAAACATACTAACATGTAAAAGAAAAACAATCAGGTAAATAGTAGTGCAAAAGATTTTATGTCAGTTGCAGTATCAAAATCCTAAAACAGATAAATAAACAAAATCATATTACAGCAGGAACGATCATTCAACTCTAAATTTAGCAAATTTCGTTTTCAAATCACTCGCTAAATCCTTACTCCCGGTCATCCCTAACGCTTTAACTGTCTCGACGTAACTCCTAAACTCAGGCTTCAACCCCCTCTCCATCATCTCACCAATAATCCTCGCCGCAACATCCAAATTCCCGTTCACCCGATACAACCTCGCAAGCAAACTAAACATCTTATGCACCTGCGGCATCTTTTTCACTTCAAAGTTGCGCACAAACTCATACGCCTCCTCATACCTTCCACTATTAAAATAACCTCATACCATAGCTGTATACGTTGAAAGCCTAGGAGCCCGACCCGTATTGACCAACCGGTCAAAAGTCTCTTTTGCAACCTCCATCTTACCGAGCCTCCACGAGCTCGAAATGAATATTTCAAACGTTATCCCATCTGGTTCAACCTCCATTCGTTTCATCTCTTCGAGTAACGTCAACGCCTCGTCAAGCTTATTGTTTTTGCATAAACTACCTAAAATGTAGTTGTATACTTTCGTGTCAGGCTCACATCCTTGCACGCACATACGATTGATTACATCACACGCCTGTTCTATACGCCCTCGCTTCAATTTTTCCCGAACTAATATCGCGTAATAACCAGCCTTCTTTTCAGTAATCTCAATCACATAATCAGCTAATTCAAAACAATCACTACCACATAACATACCAATCAACGCTTGAACACCCGAGCTACGGACCGAACCCCCAACTTCACCCAAAACATTAACCACCAACGAAACCGATTCCATCGACCGAGCTTTACCTGAATCAAGAACCGGCAAGAACCCAAACGCGCTATCGTTCAAACAAATATCCTCGTGCTTAAACCGCTTTAACAGAGCCCGCATCGTGTCGTAATCGTTTAACCGCCCACAGTTATCGATCATTAAGCTACAAACGTTGCCGTTTCGGTAAACACTCGGGTTATTATCCTGAACCCAGTCGAAAAACTGCAGTGCGAGTATCTTCTCGCAGCTCAGAACCCGAATAATTTCACAAATTGAAACCTTTGAGAGACGTGGGTCCATTGAGTTTAATTCAGATCGGCACTTGCCGTTGGTGTGTCTGATTAAATTGAGTATTTGAGAGACTGATTTGGGCGATACATATCGGGATGAAATTGGTGGATTAACTTGGGGGTTAGTGGAAACTGATCGATGAGTGATTGGAGGTTTGAACTGAGGAAGATAAAGAGGAGGCGATTGGTGAGATTAGGGGATTAGGGTTTAGGGTTTTGAGAGAAATAGGGTTTGTGAGGAACCTGGTGATAAGCAGCTTCTTCATCGTCATGCCGGAATCATGTTATTGGTCATCGTTGATGCGACAATGCCATTTGATTTGAATTCCGACACAACATAGAATCACAGCTCCGAGGCTTGATTTTGGATATTAAGCAGTGTTTCCGACCTCATTTATACCTTTTCTTTTTTCATCACCACTTTCATTTTAATTTTCTTTCCTTATTAGGTCTTTTAATTTGGAAAAATACAATTTTTTTTATTTCACTCCTTATTTTCTCTTCCCAACACCTTTTTTATATTTTCATTTCCTTCCTTAAATAAACTCAGGAACACAACAAACATTTTTCATCCCTTATTTTCCTTTCTTTTCCTCCCTTAAATGAAACTCGAGAACACAGATAAAGTCAAATATTGGTTTTCAATTTACATTTGATGTAATTAGGGCCGGGACGAGGGCAACAATAAGCTCGGGATGGTACCGGTCCTGATCCTATAAAATCCCGATTATGAAAGTTCAAAATATTTGGTACCGGTACTGGCATTGAAATGTTCAATTCGGTAAGGGTATGGTACAGGTATCGGTTCGGTACTGATACCAAAAACTTAAAACTTAGTGTTGATTAGGTACCAAAATCGTTACCGATCCGATACCAAACACTCATCCCTAATTAGGGTGTTTAGGATTCCTTATTTTACCTCTATATAACTTTTCCTCAAAACTTAATAAGTCACAATATTCCGACTTACTAGCTTATCCTCTTACAATAAGTCACAACTCAAAACGACGAACACCTTATAACTTTTTTCAAAACTAGTGAGTGTTTGGGTGAGCTTTTAAAACTTGCTTATTTGCTGGTTGAAAAGCAAAATGTGTTTGGCAAAGCTCCTCAAAAAACTTCAAATTGGAGCTTTTCAAAAGTTGATTTTGCTTTTCAAAAGACAAATCCGCAAAAAAGTATTTTTAAAAGCTCATCCAAACACCTCCCCTAATAAGTTATAAATAGTCTAAAATAAGCAATTCCAAACACCTCTTAACTAGTTGGTTTTCTATTAGAGACAGGTCGGAACAAGTTGTAGAGAAGGGTTTAAGTTGAAACATGTTAGGGTCAGAAAAAGTTTGAGGTTGGAATTGCTTTTGAGTCGGGAAGGGTTGGACCCCTTTTGGATGTAGTTTCGCCCCGTGCAAAAAGTTGCCTTGACCAGAAACCAGTTTCATTTCCACCCGATACCCGCTCTTAACGGAACCAAATTAAGCAGCCCAACGGACATAGAGATTTGATTGAACGTAACATATTGTTGATTTAAATTTCAATTCCTTTTAATTTTTTTTTATTGTTAGTAAATACGAATATCTTGGTTAAAAAGTAAAAAGCAAGAAATTAGGGTTTTTTGTATAATATTGCCGGATAAGTCAAATCAAGCCGATTAGCATTGCGTTTCAGTCTTGCAAGATTGCTTTGCGGCTTCCATCAATCAATCGGAGATATGGGAGTTTCCACAGCTCAACTTCTCGAACGCTTACAGGTTCCACTCTTTCCGTTTTGATTCACACCAACCAAATTAGGACTCGTCGTATGATTGATTTGATTACTGATGTATGCAATTGAATCCGAAAACAATGTCTAAATTAGGGTTCTAACTACAATATTTACTGTTGGAACCCAACAGGCTCAACAGATACAGTTTTCACAGTATGATCATCCAGTAGTCATGACTGTTGAAGCACAGGCCAAGTATGTTGGCCACATCAAAGCTGGATTAAGTAAAAACTTATTCCTAAAGGTATACTTTTTAATTAATTCTTGTTATTGAGTAAATCAAATGCAGTAATCTTTATGTTTTTTGTTTCACATTTAGGATAAGAAGCACCGCCTTTATATTGTGTCGGCTTTAGCTGATACTAAGGTCGATTTAAAAGGTTAGATTGTTCTCTAAATGCTTAGAATATGCTCTGCCATTTTATCAAAATATTTTATTTTCATGATGTTTATAACATTTGATTGTGGCTTTGAAGCTGAGCAGTTTTATCTCAAAGGCTTGGTCTTGGAAAAGGAGGTTTGAGAATGGCACCTGAAGAAGCGGTTACAGAAGTACTTGAGGTTTTTATATACTTTTATTATGTTTCTTTTTTATATATCTGTTAGGTGCTTTGGGTTTATGCTAGAATATGTGCACTTGCTATAATATTTTTTTCAGGTGCCTTTAGGATGTGTTACTCCGTTTGCACTTGTGAACGAATCAGCTCGGTATGTATGTTTATTGTTTTCTTTTATTCTGTTAGTTTGACCATTTTTTAATGAGAGAATTTCATATATGCTCTTACAAGCTAAACTAGTTAAGAGAATTTGATAGGCTACATATTTGGTATGATAAGGGTAAAATGGTCATAAACTAAAAACTCATTTATATTGGGTATATATTATAATTATATTATACGGATTGGGATCGTGCGAGAACCATTTGAAATTGAGAACTTTGAGAACCATTTTGGACCACAAAAAATCCCCTTAAACAAATAAAAAATTCATAAAGCCAAAAAAAACGCAAATATAAAAAAGTAAAAAAACCAAAATATTTATCTATCATCCCGGTTTCGTAAAAAAAAACTCGGTTTAGCTAATACATATATGTATAATATTTATTTTTCAATTTTATACATGTATTTCTTTATACATGTATGTATATATCAACCAATCAATCATGCCCAGTAAAATCCCACCGACAGCAAAGCTATAAGTAGGGTCTGGGGAGGGTGGGATGTAGGCACACCGTACCTCTATCCAAAGGAATAAAGAGGTGGCTTCCAGAGAGACCCTCGGCTCTAAGTACATGTGTATGAAGCAAAATAAAGGAAATCAAAGTTTAACAGTTATATAAAAACTACTACTAATTATAATAATATTAATAATAAGATCACAGTTTAACAGCTATATAAAAGCTAATAATAATTATAATAATAATAATAATATATGTAAGGGAAATACCATTATGGTATATGACCTAAATAAGTTAAGTCTAAGCCCTAAGGTATTCAATTCTCTCTAAATATCCTTAACTTTAATTCTACTTCTCCACGAATTCCTATCCTCAACAATGTCCTCACAGAGGTTTAGGTCTATCAAATCATGCCTAATCCTTTCATCCCAAGTCAATTTCGGTCGTCCTCTACCCCTCCTCCCCTCTATAGTAATGTTTTCTACGGATCTAACAGGATTCGTCGTCTGTCTTCTCTTTACATGTCCAAACCATCTCAATCTCCCCTCTCTTATCTTGTCTGCTATGTTCGCCACCCCTAATCTCTCGCGAAACACAACGTTTCTTATTCGGTCTAGCCTTGTGTGCCCACACATCCAACATAGCATTCTCATTTCTGCTACCTCCATCTTCCGCACTTGTGCCTTCTTGATGGCCCAACAATCTGTTCCATATAGCATTGCAGGTCTAACTGCCACCCTATAGAATTTTCCCTTTAGTTTAGTCGGGAAACTCTTGTCGCACAATATACCTGTGGCTGCTTTCCATCTACACCATCCTACCTGAACTCGGTGGGTCACATCACTGTCTAATTCCCCGTCGCTCTGTACAAATGATCCTAAATACTTGAACTTCGTTACATGCGGGACCACCTGCACTTCAATTGTGATCTGTGCGTCTTCATTGTCGTTTATCCCACCAAAATCACAGTGGAGGTACTCCGTCTTAGATCGGCTAATCTTTAAACCTTTTGTCTCTAAGGTTGTTCGCCACTCCTCAAGCCTCATGTTTAGATCTTGTTTTTTCTCAGCAAGTAACACAATATCGTCTGCGAACATCATGCACCACGGGAGAGTCCCCTGAATCGACTTTGACAACTCATCCAAGACTACTGCAAAAAGAAACGGGCTCAACGCTGACCCCTGGTGAAGACCTACCTCTACAGGAAAGAAATCAGTATCTCCCACCGGCGCACGGACACTTGTTTCACTCCTGGTATACATATCCATAATTATCTCTATGTATTTCCTGGGCACTCTTCTACCCTCCAAGCACTCCCAGAGCACCTGTCGTGGCACACTGTCGTATGCCTTTTCTAGGTCAATAAACACCATATGTAGATCACGCTTCTTCTCCCTATACTTTTCCATTAATCTTCTTATAAGGTGTATTGCCTCTGTGGTGGAACGCCCCGGCATGAAGCCAAATTGGTTGACCGTAACCTGAGTTTCTCGTCTAAGTCTACCCTCAATCACTCTTTCCCATAGCTTCATAGTATGACTTAGTAGTTTGATTCCTCGGTAGTTACCACAACATTGGGCGTCTCCTTTGTTCTTATAGATAGGAACTACAACGCTGCTCCTCCACTGGTCTGGCATCTTACCTGATTTGAGAATACTATTGAACAGAGTAGTTAACCACATGACTCCTTCCTCCCCCAGACACTTCCACACCTCGATGGGTATGTTGTCTGGGCCAACTGCCTTAGACCTTCCCATCCTCCTAAGTGCATCCTTCACCTCTTCTCGTGTGATCCGTCGGCAGTAGCAGTTATTCGATTGTTGTCGTTGAAAGTTTGTGTTGTCATGTTCTTTTTGGTAAGCTCTCCCATTGTTAAAAAGATTGTGGAAGTAGGTTTGCCATCTTAGCTTGATGTCCTGCTCCTTGACCAGTACATGCCCATCTGTATCCTTTATGAACTTCACCGGTCCTAGATCTTGCCTTCTACGCTCCCTGGCTTTGGCAATCTTAAACATAGCATGTTCCCCCTCTTTTGTTTCTAGACTTTCATACATCCGTTTAAAGGCCGCCTTCTTTGCTTCCGCCACTGCCTTCTTCGCCTCTATCTTGGCCGTTTTGTAGTTGTCCCTCAATTCCACTCGCTCCTCCTCATTCATGCACCTCATTAGCTCCCTAAAACATCCTTGTTTGTCCCTTATCTTGTCTTGCACTGTGTCATTCCACCACCAAGACTCCTTATGCCCACTTGTCTTTCCTGTTGTGACCCCGAGAGTCTCCGTTGCTACTTGGATGATCTTTGTCTCCATAGCTTCCCATATATGAGTTGAGTCCCCATTTAGTCGAGCCCGCGTATGCAGTATGAGTTTATCCTTAAACAGTAGGAGATTTTCGTCCTTCAAATTTCCCCATCGAATTCTCGGTGTACCTTTCTTCTCTCGAACAGTCAGCTTATTTCTGAAGGCTATATCTGTCACTAGTAGTCGATGTTGAGTCACAACTGCCTCCCCAGGTATGACTTTGCAGTCCTTCCACCAACGTCGGTCTCCTTGCCTCATCAAAAGGTAGTCAATTTGCGTGTCGCGTCCGCCACTGCTAAAAGTGATTAAATGAGAATCTTGTTTCCTAAAATAAGAATTTATAATACCTAGGTCATGTGCCACCGCAAACTCTAGAAGATCTGTTCCAGTCTCATTCCTATCACCAAAACCGAAACCCCCATGTACGGCTTGAAAACCATCGTTAGCCTTACCAATGTGTCCATTAAAATCACCTCCTATGCAAATCCTCTCCCCCCTAGGTATGCCCCCTACCACTGCGTCTAGGCAATCCCAAAATTCTCTCTTTTCCTGATCCCCTAGGCCTACATGAGGTGCGTAGGCGGAGACTACTGCCACTACTTCCTCTCCTAGTACTAATTTCAACACCATAATCCTGTCATTATGTCTTATCACCTCCACCACACTGGTGTGTATTTCCTTAGCCACTAGAAACCCCACTCCATTCCTACTCCATCAGACCCCGAGTACCACAACTTATACCCATTACACTCAGCCCCTCTATGTCCTTTCCACTTAGTCTCCTGGAGGCATGCTATCTGAACCCTACGTCTTTTAAGCACATCTACCAATTCTAGCAACTTACCATTTAATGTTCCTACATTCCAAGAAGCCAAACGCAATATACGCTCCCTATCTTTACTCTTTCCTACACCCCTCGTTTCAGGACATGGTCTCAAGTAATAGTCATGGTTTCTACGCTCTATGGTTGCAACTAATCACACAAACACAAGCAATAGAACACCAAATCAATAGTAATAATAATAATAATAATAGTAACAAAAACTAATAATAATAATAATAATAATAATAATAATAGTGTGTAGCAATAACACAAGCAATTGAAGTTAGATCATGAAACCCAATACCCAGCTCTATTCAAACAAATCGGGCAGCTAAACCCAACTCAAATTGTGAAATTGACAAGTGCAAAAGTGCTCAGAAAGAAACAAGATTAGTGAGGATGGTGAAGATTAAAGGGGTAGAAATACCTGTGTACCGCAAAACTATAAATAAGACGTAAAAAAAATTCGCCGGCCGACTTACGATCTCGTTGTCTCGCTCCTTCGGTTTCGAGCGGTGGCTTGCGGGTGGTTTGTGGTGGAGACGAGGGGCAAGTGGAGAAGAGAGACTTACCTGTTGTCGGAAGCTTTCCAGTTGATACCGCCGGAAAAACTGCCGGAGGACTTGTACGGAGATGTGAATGTTGGGGGTAATTGGTTAAAATGTCAGCTGAACGATGTCCTAGCCAAGTAGTAGCCGCTTTGTCAATCAGATGTCCTTCAATTAAAGATCCGTGAAGTGCAGCGGAGTGATAGTCGGTTGCAGCAGCTGTTCAAATCGGAGTAAAGCAGGAAGGCGACGGCGATAAGAGGAGCTTGCAAGTGGTGGTGGCAAACTTCTGTCGCCGTCGACATACACCGGATGAACGCGACAGAAGACAATGACAGCGGAGGAGAGAATCAAGTGATGGAGCTACTAATGAAATTAATCGATCCGACACTTCAAATCGATGGCGTTAAAAGACCTTACGGCAGGCAGTCGCCGGAAGTAGTGAGTGTTGGTCGGAGTTGCGGATGTCCAGTCGCCGGAGGCTGTGAATATTCGAGATCGGAGTTACGGCTAGGGTTCTGTTCACAGACACTTCTCAGACACTTCTCATATACCCGAGATTGGAGTTGCGCCGGAAGCTGTGAATATTCGACATGAATGTTTGAATTGTGATATGAAATATATGTTTAACTATACATATATTAGATAAATCATGAATGTTTGAATTGTGATATGATATGAAATATATGTTTAACTATACATGTATGTACAATTAGATAAATCATAATTTACATGTGTATGTTATGTAAGTAGAGATTAGATGATAATATACATATATGTACAGTTACAGTTTTTTTTAAATGAAACCTGGATGATAGATAAGCATTTTGATTTTTTTTTACTTTTTCAATTTTTTTGTTATTTATTTTTTAATAATTTTTTTTTTAAATGACGTTTTTTAGTTGTTCAAAATGGTTCTCAAAGTTCTCAATTTCAGATAGTTCTCTTAGGATCCTCACCCTATGTTATACAAGCTTGCAAGGGTATATATGAAAATATGAAATTCCCCCGTTTTTAAATTTTTATCTCTGTATTCTCATAAAAGTTTCTTAACTTATTTATTTTTATATTTTCAGGAACGTTTCGTTGTTGTTAGACCAGGGTTTTAAAACCCACGAGTGCTGCTTCTTTCACCCGCTTTTAAATGATACCACAATCTGTAAGTCTTATTATGTTTTAGTAGTATATTACAATCATTTATGCTTTTACTTTTGGATTAGTTTCATATACACTTACAAACTTGAAACTTTTCACATACACCCAACCAAAACTAAAAATGTTATAAAAGTTTAAGCTAGAAATGGGTAAAGTTAAAGGTAGACATACAGAATTTAAAGTTTTTGAAAAATAAGGGTAAAATGGTCATTTATTAAATTGCTTTTAATGGTTTGGGTATATTTGATATTTTAACTGCTTTGTAATTGTTAGGGCGTATATGTATCTTTAGTTTTGTGTTTATGATATTTTCATAGTTTGTAGGGGTATGTATGAAATACGTCGCTTCTTTTTTTTAACTGTTTTCTGTTGATGTTTTTGGTTGAAGCCCTTAACATACAGGATCTGTATACGTTTGTTAAATCATTAGGAAGAATCGTCGCGTACGTTGATCTTGAGGTAACAATATCTTTATTATTTTAATTTTACTAAATAGTTTCTGATTGTGGGTTATTTTTTTTTTTTTGTAGGCTAATCCAACTGTTGGGAAAGATCAACCGCCGGATTTAGCTGGTTTAGTTCCATCCGACGCCTCGAGTGTGCAGAGTGTTGTTGAGAAAACAGCTAACTTGAAGATTGATGGGGATGTAAACAGCAAACCAGTTGCCGTTACAGGTATAATCGGGTGCATATATTATTAGGGTGCAAATTAGCCAAACACTGGAATTTGACACACTAAAAACAACATTCGTATATTAGTTGTGATTTACTCTAGGAATATACCAATCTTTTCTTTTTAATTGATTTTTGACTTAATGTAGCCAAAGCATCAAAGGTTTCCAGTGATCAACAGAAGGAGAAACCAGTCAAGGTTTCCAGCAGTCAATTGAAGGAGAAACCGGTCAATACTGCAAACTCTTTCGCTGACCCTGAAAAGTTTATCGAAGAGATATTAAGGAAAGCATCTGACATTGTTGTTGCTGAGGTTAGTCGTTGGACTTTTATTTGAACTAGCTTTGTTTTGTGTTTCTTTCATCTTGATATCTGAAATATTTCTCTTCAGGTCAAAGAGGAAAATATTAAGCAACATGGAGACCAACTAGGTGCTGTTGTATCAAACAGTATAAAGAAAAACCTTAGCCTTGAGCTGAAAAACCTAGCTGTAAGTATTTCATCTATTATCTATCAGTTTTTTTGTATGTTTTTTAAAAACATTTTTCTAGTATAATTGAAACATTTGATGACTTGTTTCAGACTATGTTTAAAAACACGGCTTATACTGAAGGCTTTGGTGCTGGTAGGGCAGCGAAACGTTTATATAACAGCAATTGAGCGATTTTTTCTTTCTTTCTTTAAATGCTTTGAGGATGGATTTGAATATGTTGGGACTCTGTATTTTGTTTTTCCTTTTTTTATTACATCAATGCAAACAGGATGATTATTCTATATGACTCGAGGAAGTTTGGTTTGTGGTGAGTTTCGTATGATCGTTTGAATGTATTGTGCAGCGACACTTATACTTTCTTCTCCATCTGACTTTTGGGTCACATAGTTAGCCACCTATCATGTTCTAAAAAAGCATCAAGTAAAAGAATAGCAATTGGTCCTTTTTTTATTACCACCACCAGTTCTAACTACCTAAAATGAATCATCAATTCTTGGGGGATTTATATGAATGCTATTGATAAGTCATACAGGTCGGTCCGGCTATATGAGTTATTATATGGGCTAGTATAACTTTATTGAAACCGACTTGTATGACAATGGTGTGTTATTTATATCAGAAGTCATACAAATTGCATGATGTAAAAATTTGATTTATACGCCTCGTATGATACGGATGACCTGACAAGTCTTACACCATGATTTCATATGTTTCTCTCATCACATAAATATCAGCATCATCCCTATTCAGCATTTGTAACTTTCTTGTTACTAGGAAGTTCATAAGTTGTTGATCCTCATCATTGGTACTAGGTCTTTCATCATCAAGTATGCTTCTGTTTTTGTGTCATATCTGCCGATTTAAAGGGGGTTTTTTTTTTATAAAAAAAAGTTCATATTTAAAATTTTAGAGAGCATTATATTCATCAATATACTACATTGGTTACTAGTCTATGTAGAGATGACAATTCCTGACATGACACAAAATAATCAGGTTTTCGGTGCACCAATATAACTAATATAACCTGTTTTCTAAAGCAGGTCAACCCAAACACAACCCATTTAATAAAAGGGTTAACCCCGTTAACATATCTAAATGGTTTTTTTAAAGTTCTTATTTGGATTTTATCTTGATCGACACATAATGAATCTATCATACTAATTTACACCACCAATCTTCACACGATAGGATTCTAATCCTTACCATTTTGGTGAGGAGAATACGCATTATCACCGAATGTCTCAGTGACTTTCGGGACTTTATTTAAATGTTAGAAAGCATTATTTAAAAGTGTCAAAATATGAAACTTCAGTATATTGATTTTTAATTTTCTTTTAAGTGTTAAGTTCAAGAGCGATGCTAATTTATTATATCAGGAATCTTTATCTTATGCCCCCTAATTTCTAAAGAAATTATTTATCCGATGTAGTTTATAACCAACAATTTTCTTTCTAAATCTTAGTCTAAATATATAACTCCAAGATTTTTCTAGTAAGAAAACAAGTAATTAATATTACATCAACTACAAAAAATTTCATCGAAGTTAGGATAATTGATTATTTAAATTGTGAAGTCATTAGATTTTACTTATATTCGTAAATAAACATTAAAGCGTTGACCCGGAACACAAACCAAATACGCCATAATATAATTTAAAGTGTTTTCGACTAGACACGACACAAATCAAATAATACACTATACAACTATCATATCACCTTTTTTGTGTAACTTAAAATTTTCTTGTTAATTAAATGAATCCATTTGATGATGACTGATGAAAATATTTAAAATAACAATCCAACCCTTAAACCAGAAAAAAAAAACCATCAAATTTTTATAAAATTTGCAGATTCCATAAACAATAATAATAAGAAGAAAAGTGAATCGAATCCGGATGCCCTAAATCGCTCTCGATTCGTCTCTCTATTCTCAATAACCTGAATCCATCGACATGCTGCGAAGGTACAAACAAATCACTTCAATTCAGTTTCATTCATTATTTAATCACTGCTTCTCAATTATTTTATTAATTAGGGCTTATTTAATCAAATATATGTTTAAATTAAAGGTCTATACTGCAAATATCTTCTCGTCGATCAATTGGACGACTTTCAACACGAATTACTACACAGGCATGCTCTATACTTCTTATCTTAATTACATTCATTGCAGACAGATTGTTCAACACTTGTCTTAATAATATTTGATGCATTTCTAGCAGATACCTTGGTATCTTTCTTCTAGGAAGGAATATTCTGTTGCACCTCAGCCAAATTCTACTGGAAAACCGAAACCGCCCGATTCGGGGGCGAATTTGTCCAAAGTTTTCATTGGAACTGTAGCCCTAGGTGCTGCTTCTGTTATAGCAGCTTACCAGACGGGTTACTTAGATAATAAGCATAGCATTGAGGAACCAGATAATGATAATAATATTAATACGCAGCATGTCCCGGTTGTTCATGAAGAACCGCAGAGTTTGAAGACAGATAATGAGGATTTGCATGACAGTGGAACTGCAGAACAAGTTGATGTTCAAAATGTTCAAGAGTCTGAGGTTACGAGTCCGACTGTTGACCATGCTGAAGAAAGCGTTAAAATTGATCAGTCTGAGATAAAGGAAGTACCAAATGAGACATCGGATGCTGTTTCTGACAATAATATTTCAACTTATGATGATGCGAGTGCTGATTCAGTAGCACCGGTGCAAGAGGATTTGAACACACACAACCAAGATGTGAAGAGTTCTACAGAACAAAATGAGGTTGTTGATCCGGTTATTGAAGAAAGTGTGTTGAAGTCCGAGCCACCGCAGCAGCCAGATAGTACAGATATACCACGGGTGCTTATTATCTTTTTTTTCCTTTATCTAATTTTGTTTGCTGCTAGTTTTTTGTTAATTTTTTTTATTTGTAGGGTGTTGTGAGCGATGATGCCAAAGAGCCAAATTCCCTTCTTGATGAATACCTTGTAAGAGATCAGGTGGAACAAAATGCTGCAGCATCTTCGTATCTGGATAAGGTTAGATACTTAGATGCCAATTAGAGGTGTAAACGAGCTGATCTGATCCTGAGCTTGTTTAAGCTTGTGCTCGTTTAGCTTACAAGAGCTCGAGCTCATTTAGCTTACAAGAACTCGAGCTCATTTAACTTCCAAGAGCTCGAGCTTGGCTTCTTAACTTATGGGTCGTAAGAAGTTTTTCAAGCTCGAGCTCGCCCCGTTTATTATTTATTAATTATTTATATACATTCATAATTACTTTTAAGTATATTTATGATTATAACTTTTATATATATTACATGAAATATGCTATTTAGTTATTTTCATCATAGTTTTATGTATTTATTATTATGTCAATAACATTCAAAACAATAAATACTATATAAGTTTTGGGCTTGATTCGGCTCCTGAGTCTACTCGAGCTCGATAAATGAAGCTCACGCTTGGGCTCGTGTTAAAAAATCTTTTTTAGGCTCGAGCTCGGCTCTTCGAG
Organism: Bidens hawaiensis; assembly: GCF_021521415.1. NCBI lineage: Eukaryota > Viridiplantae > Streptophyta > Magnoliopsida > Asterales > Asteraceae > Bidens > Bidens hawaiensis. The sequence goes on along the minus strand of NW_027494258.1, from coordinate 207,899 downwards.
GTTTTAGCGAGCCAATCTCGAGTTCGCTTGTTTACCACGTAATACCAAATAATATATATAGAAAGAAGAGTAACTAATTGCCTGTGATGTGAAATGAAGGAAGTAGCTGCGGCTCTTGAAGGTAATGATGACGCATCAAAGAATGGAACATTAATTTTGGATCTGTTGGAAGCCATTCACACGGCTGAAAAAAGACAGGCGGATATAGATGCACGTGTTTTTTCTGAAGAAAAGAGGTTATTGAAGGCAAGATTATTTACCACTTAATTGTTATTGTTATTGTTATTAACTTATTATTATTATCATTATTATTATTCAATTTTATTACCTTACCTGCTTAACTTTTGACTAAAATATTTTAGGAGAAATATGAAAAGGAACTAAAAGATGCCAGAGCCCGGGAACTCATGTATGCAGAAAGAGAGACTATTTTGGATAAGGTTTTGTACATTTTGTTTAGATGGGTCGGTTTTGGGCTAATACCTAACCAAAACTCGCAAGGTCGGTTTTTAAGAAGTTAAAACAAAAACCTGTCGGTTTTGTTTTTTTTGGTTTTTGGTTTGGATTTGGTTTATCTTCGGTTTTAACATTTGTCTTGAAATTTTTAGGCTGAAAAAAAATTGGCTCAAAATAATGAGTTTGGGCCTAAATTTTTTTGTTAATGATTATTTGATTGTTATACATCTGGGCTAAATTGTTTAGGTTACACTATTTCTTAAAATCCATATATTTGGTTCGGTTTGGTTCTTTCGGTTTCTATTACATGCAAAACCAAAAGCAGACCAAACCAAACCAAAAGTTCGGTTTTGGTTCGGTCCTTATGAAAACATAAAACCTATTTGTAGGAGTTACATAAAGAAAAGCTGAAAGCGGCTGCTGCTATCAAATCACTTCAAGAGAAGCTAGAAGAGGAGTTCAGATTGGAGATTGAAAGAAAGGTGGCTGGCCACTATTTCACCATATTTCAACAATTTGGTAATCTAAATAGCTGTTATAGAGTTTGTTAATCTTGAAATTTCCAGGAGGCTGAAACAGAAATGGAATTAAATAAGTTGAAGGATTTGGCAAAAGCTGAATTACTTGCAGCAATTGCAAAGGAGAAAGCATCTCAAATTGAAAAACTGGAGGAGGCAAATCTCAATGTATGACATCCTCATTTGAAGTTAGTTTAGTTGTTTTTTTCAGAAAACTAATCACAGTATGTTTATTGTACTATGTAGATAAATGCTTTATGCATGGCATTCTATGCTCGATCTGAAGAAGCGCGCCAAAGTCATTCTGTCCACAAGCTTTCATTGGTTTGTTTATTTACCTTTTATATAATTTGCTCTATGAAAGTTTTTTGTTAGGATTTAAATTTGTTTAGTTTCATTGATAAGTTCCCTCTGGTTCCCCACATTCTTGGAGCTCCCAAATTGGGCCTCTATTTTAAACGAGACAGCTAACTAGTGAACCACGAGCCGAGCAGACCTTGGTTCGTTTACAGATCGTACTAGCTCTGCTCTGCTCGTTTACCGATTGTGACAGCTCGAGCTCAGCTTGTTTGATTTCGAATCGACCTTGGTTCAGGCTTGGCTTGTTTACGGACTGTGCCAGCTCAGCTCTGCTTGTTTACTGATTGTGGCGGCTCGGGCTTGGCTTATTTACAAACAAGCTTTTAGAGCAGCCCTAGTTTTAATTGAACCGTGACAAAGGGGTAGGCAAGTAATTTCACCTAATGTTTACTGATAGGTCTTCTTTAAAGGGGTGGTTTTTGTGGCACTAATAAACGAGTAGCAGTGAACTATTTTGTTCTACGTATATTTACTGTTAACAATGCATGCTTAGCATAATTTGTAGTTATTTTGGTGCGGAACAATTTAAGGAAATTATCATTTTTTTTGCAGGGTGCTCTTGCACTTGAAGATGCTTTGTCTAAAGGACTGCCCATACAAAAAGAAATAGACGCTCTTAAAACTTACACGGATGGAGTTGATAAAGACTCACTATTAGGTTTGGTCATGGAATCTCTTCCTGAGGAGACACTCGAAAAAGGCACCGATACCATATTACAGTTAAATCACAAGGTGAACCTTTCTTTTATTTAAAATCAGTTGCCTTAAATATCTATTTTACTGTAGTTAAACATGTTATAATGGACAAGCTAAAAGTGATTTATCATACATTTTTTAGTTTTGGTTGCCATCTTGAGTGAATATTTTTTGGTGAGAATATATTTTTATTTTGTTAATTGCGTTACTTGCTCATAGATATATATTACCAGTTTTTATTTCAGTATCTACCAAATATTATTCTACTACATAGTTTCCGAAAAGAAAAGAAAAAGAACTAATGAATCAACCCAACCTGCTGTCCAATATGGCAATATTAAATTATCATCATACACACAGTATATAGATTATTTGCCTTCAGCGCACATCGGCTGAGGTTTCTGCAAGTTGGATGTGGTTGTAATTTGTAAACCTATAAAATAGTAGAGGATATGTTTTCTTCAGTTTTAGTTTGCTTTAATCTGCCAGACATGTATGAACTTAGATTATTTTAATCGCTGATTGTATCCACTTTTTTATTGTATTTGTTTATTTTATATACTTGTAAACTGAAAATGCAATTAATTTTTTTACATTGATCCTTGGAAACAAGTTTGACGCAATGCAGGAACGGTACAATGATTTTTTTGATCTCTCACATTGTTGAAGTAAAATTTTGCAATATTCATGCATCTATCTTTAGATATCTTGTAAAGCTATCAGAGGTTATGGACTTACGGTTATACTTAATAATTATGTTCTGTCTACTGTCTAATCCCAGTTTGACGGCTTGAAAGGGACTCTGCGATATTACAGTCTAATGCCTCCAGGTGGTGGCGGCATTTTGGCGCATTCGTTGGCTTACATTGCATCAGTACTAAAGGTGCATACAATATGTGACATATATATTCTTGAGCTAATAAATTTCAGAATATGACAGAATATCTTTTTGAACTATTCAAATTTTATATTATAAGCTCTTTAAAAGATTATAAGTTTTTGTTCATCGTATATAATTCTAGTAATAATTTTATAAATTAATTATAATCACTATTGCTGTGCCAGGAAAATCTTAATAAATATCACTCAATCAAAACACAAAAACTAATTGTTACTATGTTTTATTGTTGGGTTCCGTGAGTTTACTGCTAACCTGGTACTCATGGCCAACAAAAAGGAACAACTGATTATTACTGTATTACATTATCTAATCATGATTCAAGTTTCAGGTGAAGGAAGGTGACAGTTCAGGTGACGGGATTGAGTCAGTTATAAACCGAGTGGAAAAGTTGTTAGCCGATGGGAAACTTTTGGAAGCTGCGGAGACGCTTGAAAACGGTCTAAAAGGTAGCCAGGCAGCGGAGGTTGTGGGTGATTGGGTGCGACAAGCAAGGAACCGAGCGATCACAGAGCAAGCGCTAACTCTTCTTCAATCTTATGCTACATCTGCGAGTCTCACTTAAATCGCAATCCTTCTCGGTTAAAGAATAAAACAAGAAATTGTACTTTGAAGTTGACCAAGGTTCTTCTGGTGTTTGTGAGTTGACACCGTTTTTGTTTGGTTGGTTGAATGCCAATAGACTACATTTTTTACAATTGATGTTTGGCGAAAAGTTGATATTATACTGGCCTGTACTTGTAGTGAGAGACGTACAGATTGATATCTTATCTTTGATATATATATTTTTATCAAGCCGTCCTATTATAAAGGCGATAAGCATTTGGACCAGGCTAAAATAAACACCACAAACACATTATCCAGAAAACAGCGACATGCTATATGGGTTTTAGAGCTATATTAACATGGAGATGTTGGCCATATGGGTAGTGTGAGGGACAAAGTATACGGCAACATATGATGTTTTTGTATGAGAAAGAAATTACTTATTCGATCACTGGCAAATTCTGGTTTCTATGTCCTTTTTAGTCTTATCAGATAGCCCGTATGGTGTGACAGGCTCGTGCATAGTTGAACATTCGTATAAATAATTTTGTTTTTAAGATTTCTGTACGCATAAAAGTTTTTATATTGAGCAGTTAGTAATATTAATGGTTAATACAAATGAATACATAATAGAGTAAATATATAGTAAGTAATTTGGGAATCGTGTAGGCATCTATAAATGACAAGAGGTAAGACGGCAAGCTTTGTTGCAATAATCGTAAAGCATTTCGTCATATACAAAGATAAAGAAATATATAACTGCCATTTACTATCTAATAACGAAAGAGAAGTAAAATGTGTTTTAATTTTCCTCGAATATTTCTTAATAAAAGCAACCAGAAAAATCAGAAAAATGAAGACATGATGAAGAAACAGAAAATAGAGGTCTGTTAGCAAAAGAGGTTGAACAATGGAATAAAGATCAAGAGAAGGTTCAAAACCCTGTCAATCGAATCATATAACATGTTTATTTTGCATGTAGTTGATAGTGCAGTCTTGTTTTTGCAATGTTTTGATCTCGTTTAACTGGATAAACAACTTTTTATACTTCAATTTCCCTTTAAAATGTGTTGAAAGAAGTGTTTTGAACCGTGTTTGGTATGTAGAGTTGAGTTTGTGTGATTATGATACAAGTTAGGATAGAAAAGCTTATTAGAATGCAATAAATGATTTCTTTTAATTCTACCATTTTCATTCATCACCACATGATTACAATGATGAATTTTAATCTGAAATATATGTTCCTAGACCTTCAATTATTAGCATTAGAAAAATTCAGGATGGTGTTGTTTACACTACTGAGCAAAAAAAACGAGTGTGAGGGAAAGTCTCAACAAAGCTACGCCCTAGTTTAGATCCAACACCTATATGTATTTAATATGAGTAAATTTTGAGTTGATCTAAAAAAAAGTATTCATAAAATAAAAAATTATATATATACTTAGTTATATTTATTTTTCAAAAATAATTCTCTCTTTCGGCTTTTTACCTAGACAGTTTAATTTACAACTAGTATTTTTCAAGTTTGAAATTTATACCGAAGAGAAAAAAATTTGTTTACAATGGTGACTTTCTTGTGTTTAGGATATCACACTTCACAAATTAAAGAGTCCTGTTGCCCCACTCTGGCTAGACTATGCTGTATTAACTGGAAACATGATGGCTTCAGAGTTTGGCTTGGTTATGTCCTTGGGAAATCATACCACCGGCTGCCCCTTGACAGTTGTTTCGTCATCATAAGAGCAAAACTCCCTGACGTAACACACGGTGAGACGAAAACCCGAGTGAACTCGAAATTTGAAATGACAACCTTGTACAAGGTATAGCTCAAATTCAACAAGCCTGAACCCAAGTTTTCCTGAGTGGTGGATTTAAATAAGCAAATAATCAAAGCCGTTGAAATGATCTAATTTAAATAATAATAATAATAAAAAAAAAAATCCATCCATCGCGGGAATTTTGTGCGTACCATCCACAAGGTCTGGATAGACAACAAACTCATTCATCTCCAAAAATGGCCATCTTTACACTCACAACACCTTCACCATCTCTCTGCCACGGCCTTCACCCGCCGCACCACCGCCACCTGACGGCTTCACATTCAAATTCCAATTCCTGTTCTAATTTAAAATCCGATAATAAGAAGAAGAACGGATTGGTGGGCGTGGGTGTTGGATTGCTGGCTGCTTCCGTGCTACTTTCATCCACTCTTGATGCCAATGCCACCCGAATCGAATATTACGCCACAGTTGCTGAACCCCCCTGCGAGTTCCAGTTCGCGCCTTCTGGGCTCGGTTACTGCGATCTTGCCGTCGGCTTTGGCCAAGAAGCTCCCTATTCTACGCTAATCAATGTCAGTTATTTTTTTTATACATTCCATTTACACATGATGTTGCTTTGTTAATGATACCACAATTATTATTATTATTATTATTATTATTGTAAAATCTCCCATGCATTATAATGCTTTTGCCACGTTTAATTTCAACCAACAGGATTTGTGCTTTCAATTTTGTAATGAGTTTGGGTATTAAGCCAAACTCGTTACGAAACTTAAAACACAAAAAAACGCCAAACTAGTTTGTTATTTTGCTTGATACCCAAACCTGTTATTTTGCCTAGACCACATATACTACCATCTGCATAATTAACTCTAAGTCATATTTATAAACTGCGAACTTAAAACTCAAATAAAATATTAATAGGAGAGTGCCCCTAGAAAATAGTGTGACTTAATTCCCTTGTTACAGATTCACTATACTGCAAGGTTTGCTGACGGCATAGTTTTCGACAGCAGTTACAAACGCGGTAGACCTCTCACTATGCGGATAGGTGTCGGGAAGGTAGCCTTCCCTTTCGTATATTGTATTTTAACTTGCATTCATATATATATATATATAAAACGATGTTTGTTGGCCGGCCTCCTAGGTAATCAAGGGTCTAGATCAAGGGATCTTTGGAGGAGAGGGTGTTCCACCCATGCATGTTGGTAATAATATAACACGATATTCATGTTCCTGTTCCGGTTTTTGGTTCTAATCCACTCATTGTTTGTGCAGGTGGAAGACGTAAACTTCAAATTCCTCCCGAGCTAGCATACGGACCTGAGCCTGCTGGTTGCTTTTCTGGTATTTATTTGGATGTTCTTTTGTTACTGATACTGAATATTCAATATCAAATAATTAAGGGGTTGGTTAAATGTTGAAGTCTAGTTGTGCTAAATATGTTTAATGCATTGTTCTTGTAGGTGACTGCAATATACCTGCAAATGCAACACTCCTCTATGACATTAACTTTGTGAATATCTACTCGGGTAATCGAGAGTTACCCGCTGTAAAATGATAAAGAAGGTATGAACTAGGCTGATGCATAGCAAGTGAGTTTTGATTGCGCACAATATGTATAGATATACGGTCCCATTGTATATGCATCCTTGGAAAAACCCATATGTATACATTTATCAAATGTATCATCACAAGAGTTTCTTATTTGATTAGTGCAGTTTTAATTTATTTGTTTTCGGATCCAACGAGAAACCTTAAATAATTTAGTCAAAACAAAACTGATCAAATGGGATTGAAAGAGTCAATGTGTTGTATGATATTGTAAATCATTTTATTAAAACAAACCCGAAACAGCTTTGGAAACTGGGCTGTTTTGGACACGGACTGGCTCATAGGGTTGAATCATTTTATGAACTCCTCCACTGAAACCGGTTGAACCTGAACCGAATCGTATATAATCCTATTTTTAACCCAAACTGACCCTTTTTCCAGTATAAACTGGTTTCAACCCGAACTTTGAGCCAAAACACAATGTTGACTGCGTTTGACTAAACCCCGAACGGATTTCAACACAAACCTATTTGAATACAGAAACCGAGTTGTGCAACTCTATATTCCTCTGCTTATACTAAGAGTTGTATGTTTGTGACATATATTTAAATAAAATTAACTTCCAGAAATAATATTTCATCAATAAATCAATTTTTTAATTAAAAGTTAGTGAAAGGTTTCAAAATCAATAATTATGTGAAACTGTTGGGATCTAGGTATTGTGTTCTTCAATAGAACATAATCAAATAATAATAATAATAATAGCAATGGGCACAGTAATAAAATTGAGCTCAAACAAAAATTGATATCCAAAGTTTTGATTACTGAATATAGTTACAACAAAAGATGGTGATCTCCCCATCAACAGATGAATACATTGTGATAGTTAACACACCAATGGTTTTGTGAAAGCAATATCCCTATATATTATGATTCTTTTAAATTACTAAGTAACTTTTAGTGGTTACACTTCCATAGGACTCGTCATCGCAACGAACCGAACGCACATAGAACCGAACGAAACCATAACAAACAAATTGATACCGACCAAGTTCCCGTCGTGACCCTGTCACAAACTCACAATGCACGGGTTTAAGCAACCATTTATATATAAAGTAGGGATTTTATATAGCATTTTCAAGAATTATTCTTATACATTCTTATCAGTGGGCCACATACTCTCAACCGGGTATTTTTTCAGTTTTATATATAGCCTATAGGTACGAATTAACGAGCGAACCCATTCTTTTTCAGCAAGCAAACTCAATATCATTTTTTAAAAAATATTCAAACCCATTAATTATGAAAAATTTAGTTAAAATTTTTTTTAGTAATGAATGCTTTTTTTATAAAATTTAAAAGTTTTAATAAAAGCTAAAAAAATCCTAACAAACGTTATAAATGAGCCAATAACAACCCATATATATAGATTCTCAGGTGATGCCCGCGCGATGCGTCAGGGTGCGCGCGCAAACGCAACATTGAATGCGTAACCGATGTCAACACGTGCAACGTGTGACATTTGTCAATTTCGGGTTATTTTATACTTGTATTCTTAATGTAAACCCGACCCGTTTTGTATCCCGAACCTTTCGATATTATCAAAATGATGAATTGTATGTTAAATATTTGTTTTATAGTTGTTGGATAAAAAAAAACACCCTTTTTGGTTCTTAAAATTCCCCGAAAACGCTCAAAACGAACTCCAGGGACTAAAACTACCAAAATGGAGACTTGAAGGACCCATTTGTAGTTTGTGCTTTCTTGGGTATATAACCAACCCATTTTCATGAAACACCCTTTATGAAAGACCCATTCAACTTACCCTATATATACACACCCATCTTCTTCATTTGTGCTTGCTCATTTCTTCATTTCTCTCTCAAATTCTTGAATTCTAAGGTTGTTCTTCATAAGCTAATATTTCATTTTAACTAACTTCTCAATACTTAAAGCTTGATGTTACAACATATATATAATATACACTCCTTGTTTACCTTCGGTCTTTCATTTCTCCGGTCTCGGCCGGTTGAAATGTCGGATTAGTAAGGCAAGGTTACATGGAGGACTTTGTAGTCCTTGTTTATATATTTAACAAATCTAACCATATAACTTGTTATACTTGCTTAAATTCTACATATTTTAGTTTATTTTTCATATTTGTCAAGTTCCATGGTATTGGGTATGTGGTGACTAGCCTCGGTTTCATCCCGAGTTGAGAACCGAACCAAAAACCGAACTTTTGTTTAAAAGCATTATTGTTAACTTTTTGAATGTAAAACTTGAGTATGATTATTTATAAGTTATTTTACAAGTTCCATGGTAATTGGGTATGTGGTAACCATCCTCGGTCTTATTCCGAGTCAAGGACCGAACTAAAAACCGAACTTTTGTTTAAAAGCTTTACTGTTAACTTTTTGAATGTAAAACTTGAGTATTATTATTTATAAGTTATTTTACAAGTTCCATAGTAATTGGGTATGTGGTAACCATCCTCGGTCTTATTCCGAGTCAAGGACCGAACCAAAAACCGAACTAAACCGAGTTCACTCGCTTAAGACACACAAGTGTGTTTTTAGCCACCAAAACTCATATTTTTCTTCAAGATTATATTTTAAATCAATTTTAGTTAGTTTCTAAACATACTTGGCATGTCGGTAACCAACTTGATCTTATAACAAGTTCGAACCGATAAGGTCGTATACTCGCTTAACGAACGTTAAGGTTCTTCACAATAGAACTACATACTTGGTTAAGTCTATTTTGATTTTATTGAGTTATCTCATAACATTTATTATTTTAACTGTGAGCTTGGTCAATTATCAAGTCTCGAACCGACAAACCCGAGCACTCATTTAAACCTCGTTTTGGTATTCTTATAACCAAAGGTTTTGCAATATCGCATTTTAACCCACATTATTACTTAACATAGGTTAAGTAAAAAAGAAAAAAACTAATGAATAGAATACCGAGACCCGGTTTCGAGTAAACTTATTTTACAAAACTCGTTTTTTTTAATTTCTCAAATATTTACATTTTAAATCCTAAACTTTATTTATTTACTTTATTTGTCATGTATTTTATTTTAAACCCTTCCAAGACTACCTACTAACACAAGACCCGTTTAATATAGGTCTTGCTCGTTAAACCGATCTCTCCGATTATTCACGACACTATCTTTCAAGTTACTTGTTAATGTGAGTACTTTTTCATCCCCTGTTTTCCATCTTTCGTTTTGGGGGTGGCATTGCATACTTATTCAAATTCAAATGATTTATACTTGAGTCTTAAACCACAACACGTATTGTATATGTTTACTTAAATAAATGCTTGATTTGGTGTTATATGCTTTACATGATTATGTGCAAATTCTTGAATGCTAAGGCGGGTAGCCTCTTGAATGCTAAGGCGGGTAGCCTCATCAAAGTATGATCATACGTTAATTCCGAGTATATATGGTATCCCCATATAGAAATGTGTCGTCAATGTATTCTTATTGACGATTTCATTATTGTCGTCAATGTATTCTTATTGACGGTTCGTCAATGTATTCTTATTGACGGTTTCATTTATCTAAATTGTTGCTATTATTTATTGTTTTCATATACTAGTTGTGGATTTCATACTATATACTTATTGTCCAAAACTATGAAAATTGCTCACCAACCTTCGTGTTGACAAACTCTATTTTATGCAATGTTACAGGTTTGATGTTAGCTTGATTGGATTACTTGAAGAAACTTATTATCTTGACTTTAGGATATTAGAAAATAAAAGAACAAGTTATTTGTTTATCTATCTATTTGGCATTTTGTTTGAACAATTGTTGTGTTATTTATAATGATATTGATTTAAATGAGTTGTTTAAATATTCTAACTTTATAGTGTCATTGTGCAATGAGCAATCATATCGCGCCTCGACGTTTCCGCCTTCATTGGTCGGGGTGTGACAGGTGTTGTAAATGCGTCAGACGTGTAACCGGTGTTGTAAATGCGTCAAACAATGTCATCCGCGTAACTGATGCTTGAAATCGTGTAACCGGCGGCGTTAATCAAGAAGGAAAGCTGACATATATAACAACTTAATTGAATCGTTTTTTAAACCAACCCCTTTTGACTCGAATCCCATTCTTAGTAGAAATAGTTCTTACTCAAAACATATGCTTACCTGACCCCTTTTTGCCCTAAACCTGTACCAGCGCGACTTGAACTAAAATTAACTATTTTTGTATCAACTTATTCCGACCCTAATTTGGTCTTACACATGACCTGAGCCCACCCTATCCGACATTTTGTAAGTCCTAATTTGTAATCACGTAACATGTTAGTTTTTCAAAATTATAAAAAGTATAACAATAACCATACTCAAATTAAAAAGAATAAAATGCTTGTTTTTATGGTATATATTTTTTTAAAAAAATATTAACATGTGAAAAGTTATGCCAGTTAAAAAGTCGTAAGGATAGTTGGTTTAAAATAAGGGGTAAATGTGTAACTATATTATAAACTAACAAAAAATTATTGAAGTTGAATGACTATTATTGTAAATATATGTTTAAAATAAATTGTTTAACCTTTAACCATAGGTCATGTGACTCAAAGAGCATTTTACCCTTAGATTTTCAAAACTGAATGCATTATATGATACTAGTCAAGTGCCCGTGTAAAGCAGCGGGGAATAACACTTAAAGCTTGTTAGCGAGCAAAGTCTAGCCGAGACAAGGCTAGCTCGAGCTCGAGCTCGACTCGAACTTCCTGCCAAGCTGACTCAGCTCAGCTCGAAATTATTGTTGAAATCTTAAATTTGTATTCCTCTTGATTATTTTGATATTTATAGAATTTGAGTTCTTTTAATCATATTTTTGTAAACACATGTATAAAGAAAAAATATATATAAAGTTGAGTAAAAAATAAAAATATATTAAGTTTTAGACAATGTTTTGTTAACTTGTACATTAATGTTCTGCTAACTTGTACCTTATAATCTACATTTCGATATTGAATACAATTTACATCGAAACATCGACTAAAATAAGCATGTCGCGATGCTATTTTCGTTTTTTTTAAACATAATATATTCAACCATATAGAAGAAAAAAAATAAACAAATAAACTTATCAAATTTATAGATAAAGATTAGGGCAAATATATAACTATTCATAGAAATAACAAAAGTTATGTAAAGTTAAAGGACTATTATTGTAACTATTATTTAAAAAATAAAAACATAAAAATCTAAATAATGCTTTATTAACTTGTAGTTAATGCTCTGCTGGCTTGTACCTTATAATTTAAATGTCGATATTGAATAAAACTTACTTCAAAATGTCGACAAAAATAAGCACGTCGTAACGGTAGTTTCGCTTTTTTTTAAAACATAATATATATTTAAAAATATATAAGAAATAAAAAAGATAAATAAAGGTGTCACGTAGAAGATTAAAGATGAGTGGACAAACCTGCAATATTTTTAAAATTTATAAAAGTTGAGTAAAGTTAAGAGGCAAATTGGAACTACCATTTAAGAATTATAGATAATATTTGACTTTTTTATCAGACAAGTTTACTCTTATCTTATGTTCATTGAAGGTTCTACCATGTGTTGATTTATTTCTAAAACTCTTAAAAAATGGATGCGTTAATTTGCTCATGTCTCATGTATTATATATAGTATATAGATAAAAGAAAAAAGCCCATAATTATTAATAGAATGGATTAATAAGCCCAACCCAATTAACATTCAATAAACATAATGCGTTGTTTTATTGAATGTTGATGCATTTTTGTTATGATAGTGATATGACATTTTATGTTTTTTGGCCGACTCGACCCATCTCATTGAGGCCTGAAAACTTTAACATCGAAAAAATTGAGCATTTTAAAATCTCAAATCCATATAAAAAAATTCTAGTCTGCCCCATAGCATTCATAAATAACATATGAATTGTGTGGCTTGAATTGAAGTGAAAAGCTCAATTACGATGTTTCAATGTGGGGGACAAAAGGTACAAGGATATGTTAGACTCTTAGTGAAATTTTAAATCTCAATAAATTGATATGCTCGTTTCAATAAAAGAAAGAATTGGAATGGAAATTAAATCCTATTAAATTTCACATTTCATGTGATTTTAAAATCTCACCTATTGTATAAGGATTGTTATGGAAAATAAAGAATTGTTTTATCAACCCTAATCAATACTATAGGTGGCAAATGGGTTGGGTTGGGTTGGGTCGAAACGGGTCATGGGTCGGAACAGGTTAGGGTCGGAATGGGTCAACTAAAAAAAGGGTTGCTTTGGTTCGGTTGAAACGGGTTAGGGTCAAAAGGCCCGGGTCAGAACAGGTCCGAGTCAGAATGGGTCAAGGTCGGAAGGGGTCAAAACGGGTTTGGGTCGTTTTTTTTTGAAGAACGAGGGCAAAGACGGAAACATTTTAGTTTTTTTACATTTTTCGTTTTTGATTTATATTTTGAGTTATGATTTTTTTTATTAATTTTTTTGAATTTTTTTTGGAGGGGTTTTTATAACAATAAAAACCCCTCCAAAAAAATTTCAAAAAAAATAAATAAAAAAATCATAACTCAAAATATAAATTAAAAACGAAAAATGTAAAAAAAAACTAAAATATTTCCTTCGTTGTTCTCATTCTTCAAAAAAAAAAACCCCCGAGGATGAAGAAGATTCCAATTCTAACACATATTAACCAAACAAACACATAATAGGGATTCTCAAGCATTTCATTCCATTCCAATTCCAAGTCATTTAAAAAAAGTCCGTGAAACGAACGCGTCCTTAGGAAAATGTTTTGGAATTATAATTGGAATTGGGGTGTGTTTTATTTGTGAAATGTTTTGGAATTATAATTGGCACTAGAATTGAAATATGAAGGAATTGGACTTGAGGCCATTTCGTTAACAAAATATTCTGAAAGGAATTGAAATGGTTGAAACGAATCGGATTTTGTATCACAGGCGGATATATATTGATGTTATCAACTTTTCCCGCGAAATTAATTTTTTATTTTTTACGTTTTATGTGTTACGTTATCTCTGAAATTATATTATGCTACCCCTTAAAAAATTTTAAAAGCCAAAAACTTTGCATTTCAAAGTTTTATTAAAAGCCCAATATAATTAGAAGCATACTAGCCGGAAGCTGGTAGCTAGAAGTTGGAAACTGGTAGCTGTAGCTTTTTAGATATATTTAGGTGTTTGGCAGAGTAGTTGGAGCTTTTTAGATATATTTAGGTATTTGGCTGAGTAGCTGGAGCTTTTAATAAAACTAATTGGGTGCCAGCGCGGTGCGGCGGAGTGCGCGCGCAACCTGAGATCAACCGCGTAATCAGTGTCGGTACGTGATTCACTTGATATTAGTGCACGCATAACTGGAATGCAGACGTATACTTCGTGCAAAAGCAGCAAGCATGTAATCGTGGCGAAAATCAAGAAACAAAGCTAAAATATACAGTAATTTCAAATATATAGTTTTTTAAACCAACCTCTTTTGATTTGAAACCCTTTCCGACCTGACACCGTTTTAAACTGAAGCATATTCTGACCTGGCCCCTTTCGACCCAAAACCGTACCGACACGAACCGAACTAAATTAACCATTTTTTATCGACTCGTTCCGACCCTAATTTGGTCTTACACATGACCCGAGCTCGTCTAACTCGACTTGTTGCCAATCATAACCGGTAAAGAAGTATATCAATATCATACTTAAATTAAAGAGAATAAAATGCTCTTTTTAATGATGTAATGTGTTTAAAAAAATATTAACGTGTGAAAAAGTTATGGACTTTTAATGAGTCATGGGAGGTAGTTAGTTTTGAATAAGGGTAAAATATGTAACTATTATATAAATTAACAAAACTTGATGAAAATTCAAGTACCAAAATTGTAAAAGCTTGTACCTTTTTCTCAAACGCTAAACGCTAGTAGTAGTAGCGTTTAGAAAAAGAGCTTTTTAATATAAAAGCTTCAAGCCCATTGAACCAAACAAGACTTTTTGTTAGGTAGGAGCTTTTTTTTAAAGCTTGAAGCCTCTAAAAGCTCCTAGAAGCTCCTTAATGCTCAACTTATATAACTCGGGTGACGGTACGCGTGAAAGGCATTACTGGGCGCCGATACGTGCGAAAAGAGCAATCGGGTAACACGGCGTCGATATGCGCGCAACGTGAACCGGCCCCGAGACGCACGTAACACAGAACCAGGCGCCAACATGAACAAAATGCGTCACCGGACACCGCTACACACGAAACGGGTAACCCGACGCCAGTACGCGCGTAACGTGAAGCAAAGCCCATGCCGTGTGAAGCACGCAACTGGGCATCGATACGCTTTACCAGGCCCGGTACGCACAAAATGTGTAATTGGGCACTCGTTCTTGTGAAACAGATAACCAAAAATTTTCCAAATGTATGACTAGAAAAAAAAAATTCGTTTACCCTTGAAATTTTATTCTAGATCCACCATTGTTCGTAAAAATCAGAATTCATTCCATCCAAATTTGTAGTTATGTTTGGTTGTTACATTGAAAAATTGAATTGGAATGCTTATATTTTAAGTGGAAACCCCTTGATTAGTAGAATTTGATGGAAAAAATTCAAATTCCATTTTCATCAATAACCAACCAAACACGAAATCTAATGGAATCGTTTCCAATTCAACTCCATCAGATTCTTCGAACCAAACGACCCTTTAGAATTTAAACATTCTATTAGGAATGAGAATTTGTCGGAATTGGATTTTAAATTCTATTATTGATGTGTTTGGTTGGTCAATGAATTGGAAACAATCATCGGTTCTTCGGCGGGCCGGCTCGAAACGTTGTGGGTCCTCGGTGGGCCTAATCGGGTCGAAATGTTGCGGGTGGTCAGAGATTGTCCGCACATCTGGTTGAAACGCTGACCCACATAACCCATGTACCTACGAGGCGTCGGGTCGGGTTGAGAGATTACGAAGAGCGAGGGACTGGGCCAATATGTTGTGGGTCGACGTCAGGTGAGTCAAGCAGTTGCTGGTCGGTTGCGACATCAGTCACTTGTCGAAGATTCCAACGATTTTACTTGAATTTCTTCACGGCTTCACATGTTAGAAGGATTTTGAATTCCTTTAGTTAAGGGAATATGGAAGATTTCATTTACAAGTTGAGAGTTGGAATTCAGATTCCAATTTCATTGAAGTCATACGAACCAAACACACTGTTATTATCCTAGACCTTAATCGGGTGTAAATACCACTAAAAAAACAGTGGAACTTGTCTTAAGTTAAAACTATTACAATAGTCTAAAACTGAATTTACACTACAGGGTTTAGTAATTTCTTGACTTTCTCTTAACTTTCTAAATTGTCTTTAACCTTGTGTCCTTTGGTCCTCATCAATCCTTACGGCTACCTAAGAGACATGTTTTAAAAAGAATACTTCACTTCAGCATATGACTTTGAAAACAATTAACTTACACGTTTAATAAATATCATGAGATAAAAAAATAAAAAAAGCATCTTAACCATACACATTCTAGTAGTCTAAATATTGAGTAGGCATGTTCATCTTACTGTACTCGGTACAAATGAGTCTACCCGGACATTTTAGTTTTGCGTATGCCCACAACTGAGAAACACTTGGCCATATTACCACCGTGGTAATACATGTAAAAAGGGGATCTATTATACATGCATTTAGTAGGCGAATGTTCTCTCGTTAAACTACTATATGCATCAAGAGTTTAGCTAAATAAAGCGCTAAAATGACACGTGTTAAAATTTTAGAAGTTGTTAATGTTTACTGTTTCGAGTCTCGAAAGTATCATTTTAATGTCTTTTTCCTTGGTACTAAAGGAACATGGACCTATCAAAATATCAAGTTTCACTTTATAAACTTAGCAAAGTTTGTGTGTGTGTGTGGGGGGGGGGGGGGGGGGGAGGTTTGAACCCGCTTTTAAGATCTTTACTTATTTTAAACTTGATTGAGAATGCCAACTTGTAGACTCTTTGTATAACTTAACTAGTTAGACAATATATCAAGATGGTGTTCCCAATCCTTTACAAAATGCCATCACCATATCAAGGCAATGTTTCTCTTCTTAAAACATTAACAAACAATGAACGCTTCTAAACACATCACTAGTGATACCCCTTGAACAATACAAGAATAGAATGATGACGGTCTTCACTTTCTTCAAATTTTTTTTCTTTTTATTTGATTTCTTAGAAAAATCTTGTTTTGGTCCCTATGGTTTGCTAATTTTGACTGTTTTTATCCAATCAACAAACCTTTGACAATTTGAGTCATTAAAGTTTCATATTGTAAAAGTTTAGTCCAATTGATTTTGGAGTCATACTTCTCTGTTAAACATCATCCAGGTGAGGGGTATTTTCGTCAATTCATATTTTTTTAAGTCCCCCATTTTTTTATCCCTTTCAACTTGATAAAAACTATAATCATTGTTATATATTATGTTATATATTGTGTTAATATTATAATATTTGTTTGTTAACAAATAGTAAACGAGCCAAGCTCAAGTTGAGCTCTAGCTTGAAAAACTACTCACAGCTTTAGAGTTAGAGATCGAAACGAGCCAAACTCGAGTCCAAGACAAGTATAACTTAAATGAGCCGAGCCTTGTTTGTAGCCCTATATGCATTATACAGAACATAAGCAGGCAAGCTTTAGGGATGCAATCAAGCCGGGCTCAGGGTGATAAAACTTAAGGATCTTAAAGAGAGATATCCTGAGTAATTTTAGATGAAAGGTTAGAGAAAACAGGTGAGGAAAATGTTTAACAACGGGTTCAGGTTTAGGCAAAACATCACAATATGAGTCCATTTCAATAGATCTTTTAGCCACTAAAGTGGGTGCATGCTTGTTGGATAAATTGGTGTGATCTTACCTTTTTTTTAGTCATCTCTCTTGCAAGACATATGTTTTTAACCTTCGAGAAACCTTGTCTTTAGGTTTTCTCTCTCTCTCTCTCTGTTTTTTTTTTATCTTTAATATTTCAAGTTTATAGTTCATGTGCATAGTTTAGATTACATCGAAACAGAAGGCAAGCGGGCAACAAGCTGCGCCGCTACTCCCTTTTTGAATTTCAAAACTAAAATCATTTTATGTTTTTTTATTTAACTTAAAAGTTTGTTTATCTATTCAGGTTAGTTATTAATTTCTTTAAGATCACAACATTATATACGTTGTTTTTCATCTTTGTGAAGTTCTTGTTATCTTCATATGAGTAAGGCATTAGGGATGGCAAACCCTCTTCTTTTGATGTAATAGATCACAATAGACTATTGTATAAACTCTAGCTCATCTATTTAATAATAATAATAATAATATAGTGAGCTTTGTTTTGTTGGTTATGACTAAATATGTCCATATACGTATGTATCATGTCGTAACCGAATGAACGAAACAAAACCAAAAATCTTCACGCAACTTTTCCTTCCATCAGAATTGAAAATTCAACTTGTTTATTGTACTGCTAGTACTACTATGTATGTCTTCTTCTTCCTTTTTTCGGCTTCAAAAATTCTACACCATTCATCTTTTATTCCACTACTTTTTTCTTTTGTAAAATAATAATGTTTAATTTAATGCTAATGGAGTTAACACATTAAACGTATCTTAATGCAATAAACATTCTAAATCATATTTGCGTTCGGTTCTTGTAATAATACTAATTGAATGACTATGTTTAACGTATTATCTAACTATAAAAAGGTTTTTAAGCCGTTCAGTAAACCTTTTGCTAGTCTTAGTCATACCCGACTTGAAATCGACCGACATTGATAATCATAAGTTTGAATCTTTACTCAACAAGCCCACCACTTTGTCACAATGCATTGTAACCGGGGTGAGAAAAACTGACACGATCTAACGGGGATGTTTCCCCTTTCTAAAATTGGAGGGAGTGGGAGCCGGTGACTCATTTGAAAAATCTGGCCCCTCAAATCCAAGAGTTTTTTTTTCACCGATTTTTGGGGAATTACTCCCACTTTTGTTGGTGATTTCGAAAATGTGACCGTTCTACTGTCATTTGACCAATTAAATATTATACCCTTTTTACACTACAAATACTCATTTAAATACTTAAAAAAAATTATACAATCTCCTACTATATCTTCTCTATTTTATAAATATATGCGCCTAGTTATGATGCTAAAAAACCACGTCAACTAAAACAACAATCTCATCCAAGCGAGCTTACGAATGGTTCATGCGAACCATGGACAATCAAAGAGGAAGCAGTGTTGCCGATGGCGTGGATCAATACATAAATGATTCAATCATCGATCACAATCTTCCATTTTGGCTAAACATTGTAACAATTTTCATACGCGCATGGGTCGGGAAATGTATCGCTCCATTGACCATATATTGGGAAATGAAGGTAGATCTATGAGAGAATCTGAAAGTTTAACATGATCTTTTGACGCACCATAATGAATCAACCTATTGACCGGACCGAAGAACAAGTTATGAATTTGTCCTTGCTGATTGTTAGTTGCATCATGGCTCACAGTTCACAATTCTTAATTCTTGGATTATTTAAAAAAAATATGTTTACCCTCTAGTAGTTATATGGTTTTGGATTTAAATAAAATAATTCTCTTTTATTTATGTTTAAACATTATTTATATTTATATAATAAAAGTTAAAATAGTTACTAAAGCACAATTAACTAAAACATAACTTTAAACATAAGCATAGATATGCAAATCATTGAATATTGAATCAAATGAGTTATTCGATCCGTAATGCGCTCGTCTTCCCATAGGTATGGTTAGGCTAACAATTTAGTGTATCTTCATCGACTGCCCATGGATCATCCAACACATATTGTTCTTTGGGCAGTACTTCGTATCATGAAGCAAACTCCTCTTTCGGTTTAGGGATTGGATCTTCAGCATGTAGATGAATTGAATCTTCCACAGCTAGTGGGTTTGGGTTTTCTAGTACTCTTCGCTTGGGGGGGTGGGGGGGGGGTTGCGTTTCGAAACTGAAAACATTGTTTTGTTGATTTGCCATGAGCACAAAGTGAAAACTATAATTAGGAAGATGAAAGCTAACAAGTGTAGTTTTATATTTCTTATAAAACTAGCTTTTATAAAAACTTATTTATAATAAACATAATCAAGTAGCAGACATTAAAATACACGTAAGTTCAAATTATATATTGAGATACTCTTGTAATATTTCTTTTACATCCGCCTCTACATATGTTGGGACAAACCACCCCCACCCCATCTAATAAGAAGCGAAGTAACACAAGTTCGAGTGAGATTGGGATGCTTTGAGCACCTTCGATTAATTGAAAAAAACAAGGCGGTTGTTACTTGTTAGTTAATTAGTCGAAATCACATATGGTCCAAAAGAGAAAGTGACAAAAACTAAGCCATCGGAGAGTGATGGCCACAAAATTGATATGTGGTGAATGTGTTGTGGTGCGGTCGAGTGGCCATGAATGGACGCACCAACGAGCTTTACACTTGGACCCCCACCCCAACAAAGATGAACTGAATCCTTTTTCACGTGAAATTTAGCGGGCCCTTTTCTTATTTTACCTTTTTCTTTGTATTGTTTTTTATACATTCAAACTAACTGGGTGATAACCTCGGGCTTCGCAACGACTACTGGACGAATTATTGGGTTCTAAAAATGGCATGTTAGTAGATTAAAAATTTTCGTTTTAATAGTGTAATGGTGTTGTAGCCTTTATTATTTTATTATTATTATTACTTTTAGTATACAACACACAAGAGACAAATACATGCCCCCCTCCCTCACTTGTCGCCCACTACGCTCTGCCTAAGAGAATAACAAAAGTATATTGCATTATCTCATCCAGGATTGTAGCGAGTCAAGCGGAATTAAACCACACTAGGGTTTGTTCAAGCTTGGCTTATATTGCGAACCAAACTAGCTTGGCTCGAATTGAATTAAAAAAAAAAAAGCTGAAATGTGTTTGAGCTCAACTTGATTAAAAACTTCCATATCCACATTAAGTAAGTTGCATTGCCTTCATATTAACGGTCCGACTCTTCTTCATAATTTATGAATTGATACTTCTTATTTGTATTGATCCTTCTCCATTATTTCTGAATTGATGCTTCTTGTGTGTGTTGAATGACTAAACTTAGTTGCAAGCATGCTTCTCTAATATTGTTGAAAGTTCACCTTGATTTGATGGTGTTGTTGAAGTTAGTACCATCAACCTTAAAGATATTGTTGTATCAATGTATGTGAATACATAACCTGTCTTAGATCATATTTTATGTATATTTAATATATTTGCCTATCATAAGATGTTAGCATTCTTATGATGTAAAGGGAAAATATACAACTACACATATACTCGAAAAATGATGCATGCTTTCGGTTTTGAGCACCTAGTTGCATGAGATAACCACCAAAAATATTTCTTTTATGTTTAAGATAGTAGGAAAGGCAGTCAACGCTTATAGTCAAATATGACAATAAATGAAATGCGATAGCAAGGCAACAAGGGTGCCTTTGGTAGATTTGGTTCAACAATTTCCCTTTTTAGCGAGCTTGTTAACCAAAAACTATATTCACTTCAGGGCATATAATGTATATATGTGTGAACCCTCGGGTGGGCAAAAGTAAAATTGCACTAATTTTAACGTTATTTTACTAATCTCGTGAAAATAACGTTAAAAGTGGCAGAAGGTTAATCAGGCATCATGTGGTGGCGTTGATAGCCGAAAGACAATGGTACATGCACCAATCAGCCGGTGTCCCGATGATTGAGTGCTATGTGCCTTATGTCCAAGGCTTGATGCAAAACTACTATCGAGCCGGGGGTCTCATCGGAAGCAGCCTCTCTATCCCTATGGGGTAGGGGTAAGGCTGTCTACATCTTACCCTCCTCAGACCCTACCATAGCTTGGCTATTGGTGGGATATACTGAGTACGATGATGATGATGACGACTTCAGGGAATTGACTAGGGTTAATTGGTGGTGACTTGTGATTCATATATATGAGCTCGAGTATTAGACAAATCTGATTCTCATTATTGTTTTGACGGAAGCAGGCTATGAGTATGTGGACGTGGTCTTGTTGAATATGTCAACATTGGTGGTGTTTTATTCGCAGGTAATCTTCTACTCTTGTTAGTCAAGCTTGTCTTTGAGGTTCCTTCACACTTCAAAAAGGTACTAGAAACACCAGAGCAAGTTATGAGTGTAAACAACCTCGTAGTCAAACCATAGGTCAAAAGGCCCTCGAGAAAAGAGGTATTATTTAAGTTCAAATAAAGAGCAAGAACCTTATTACAAGTTTATTAAACCGAGTTTCATGTTTGGTACAGAGAGAGATGACAGAAACATTAAAAATAAAAAAATAAAAAAAGCTTGAAGGATAACTTTTGAAGATGAAAAAAGTTTCATGTTTCAAACATTTGCACTAATGTACAATGAATGTAGAATAAAACTGTACAATTGATGTACTATAGTGCACTCTTGAAGGATAAAACCAAGGCTCACTTCTGCAAAACCAAAAAAAAAAGGTAAACCATATAAATAACAAAAGGGCCCACAAAGTTTACACTTGTCTTGTAGGAGTTTATAGCCATTTTCGTCCCTGTGGTTTGCTACTTTCGTCACTTCAGTCCAAAGTTTGAAATTTTGTCAATTTAGTCCTTATAGTTTTAAACATTAGCCAATTACGTCCCCCCGTCTAACGACATCCAACTATGCCGTTAGTTTTAGGGGTATTTTTGTCTTTCTCCTGTTTATGTTTAGTTAATGGCCAGTTTCATCCCTGTGGTTTGATACTTTTGCTACTTCAGTACAAAGTTTGAAAAATTTTCAATTTTATGTTTAATTTATTCAGTATTTTTTTTTGCTACATCAGTCCATAATGGAGTTCTTTGGCAAAGTGGTCAGGGTAATTTCCTAAAACCGAACTATACGAAAAAACTAAAATCGTTTCTCTGATTAATGCATAATAGTTAGGATTTAGAGATTAACATATCGTAGCAAACATCAGGGTCGAAATCAACATCAAGAGGTCGAATATCCCGCATTTCCATGTTTACTCAAGAAATCGATGCACTAAATCGCATTGTGTGTTCTTCAAATCTTGGTATTGTTCTTGAATTCGTCGAATTCAACCCTAGAGTTGTAGTCGATATAAAGAATTCAAGAACAACACCACAATTTAAAGAACACACATGCGATCTAGTGTATCGATTTCTAGAGCAAACATGGAAATGCTGGATATTCCACCTCCTGATGTGATTTCGACCAAGATGTTTGCTACAATATGTTAATCTCTAAACCGTAACTATTATGCATTAACTAAATAAACGATTTTAGTTTTATCGGTATAGTACGGTTTTAGGGAATTACCTTGACCACTTTACCAATGAATTCCACCATGGGGGAGAGTTTAGAAAATGTCTAGAAACTAAATACGAGGAGGGTATGATTATTGTTATCGACAGAGTAAACGTAAACCTGTTTGGTCGATGCTCGATGGTTTTGGGCTTGGATTATGCTCTTAAGGGCTATAGACAAAAAAAAGAAAAAAAAAGCTGAATAAATTAAAAATAAAATTGAAAAATTTTCAAACTTTGGACTGAAGTAGCAAAAGTATCAAACCACGGGGACGAAACTGGCCATTAACTAAACATAAACAGGAGAAAGACAAAAATACCCCTTAAACTAACGGCATAGTTGGATGCCGTTAGACAAGAGGACGTAATTGGCAAATGTTTAAAACCATAAGGACTAAATTGACAAAATTTCAAACTTTGGACTGAAGTGGCGAAAGCAGCAAACCACAGGGACGAAAATGGACATTAACTCGTCTTGTAGTGTTTAATTCTAATATTTGTTTATATGAATTTTTTTTTCGAATATGTATTTCGTGACATACAAAATACCATATATTTTGAATACTATAAAGTATAAACTTATCTATATCATCATTATATTTACCAATACTTGTCTCGAGCCCGTCCGCTTGTCACTCCTACGGCGTATTCAAGCTTGGCTCGTACCGTAAATCACATTGGTTTAGCTTAGCTCAAATTTTAAAACTGAGCTGAATTACTAAGCTAGAGCACAACTTGGCTAGAACCTGAACTAACTCGACTCAGCTCAAGACTCGAAAAATTAACAAAATTTAGCTAAAGGTCGAAACTTAAAAAAGGACCTAATATAAATTAACTTAGTCGAAGTGTCAAGGATGACTGGTTGATTAATGGGGTACTAAGAACTCATGTGCACAAATAATTTCCATAGTGCATGTGATCCCATGCCCTATTATGCAGTGAAAAAGAGCTAGTGCACAAATGACTTGACCGCTGTCCTCTAATTTTCAAACTAAAGCCCTTTATCTTCTATCCATTGGTTTGGAAATGGAATCTTTGCAATTTTTAGAACACACATATATGCTAGAATCATAAAAATCAAACTCATGTTCTTATTTTCAAGCACAAATATATGTATGTAACATTAAAAATTTAAAATAAAATAATTCCAGTCAAACGAGCGTGCTAGCGAGCGAAAAAGAGCCGACCTAGGGCTACTGGACAAACTCGGACTTGACTCGTTTATATTTTATAACCCAAACAACCAAAATGTAAATGTCTATCTCAAGTTATCAATGCTAGATTATGAAATAAAATACGTACATTCGTTTATATTAGTTATTTCACCTATGAATAAATAACGTTTGTTTGCATACCTTAAATTATTGTATAACAAGCACATCATGGTAGTATGTATGAGACACCTGTGTGATTATTCTAGAAAAAGAGCAATACTAGTAGGGTAAATGACAAGGGTGAGTCAGCATCACCTTTACATCTAGCGCTTTCTTCATACAGGATGGCCAACAACACAGCATGCCACGTGCCCCATCAAATTCACACGTCACATCTTCACCTCCACCTCACCACAAGCCACACCTCCTCCATTATATTAGGTCATGGTCCAATGTGGTCAACACTTACATTATGGATCCACATCTCTTCGCATGCGTGTAGTAGGTTAATTGGTCCGGAGAATGGGTTCATTATTATACCATGGGCGTACCCATTGTTGTTGGAGGTAAGAATGCAAACGAGCCAAATTGTTTGCTAGTTGCTCGATCTTGCATTGATAAAAAAAAACTGAAACGAGTCAAGCTTTAAATAAATCTTGTTTAGTTATTGAACCCCGAGTTAGAGCTCAAACTTTACATTTTGTATTCATTTTTTTAATACAAAGTTAATAGATCGATAAGTGATTTACTAATAATAAATTTTTTTATAACAAGCAAACAAATAACCTTTTTAATATATAAATAAATAATTTATTTCATTAAAAAAAATTATTATGAATGTATTTTTTGTTTTTATTGATTTCAATTTTCAATAAGTTTTTTTTTATTTGTTGTTATTGCGTATGTATTTTTTTTAATTAGTGTTTGGTAGGTTTTCTAAGATTTAACTAATTTTTAATCAGTACCATGTAATGTATTTTAATATAATATTGTATAATATTTTAAATTGTTATATAATGCATTTAATTTTTATTATTAAAATGTAAATTTATTGTATTTTAATAAAGTGGTAGAGTGATTAAGGCGTAGAATAAAAGGTTAAGTGTTCAAACTTCAATCTTTGTTAATTGTTTATAAAAAACATAAAATGATTTTTGTTATTTATAAAGTAAAAATGACGTTATTGTAAAAACTCAAATAAAACGTGCGACCACCCCCGCTAAAATAAGAAATAATGGGGGTATAATAATAGAGTAAAATGAGAGAAAAAAAAAATATTAGAGTATTAAAATTAAAAAGTAAAATAAAAGAAGAAATGGACATAATACTTAAAAAAAAAAAAGTGGTATTATTCTTGACAACACACCAGCCTATGGATTTAAAAGTAAGAAACAGAAGGGGTATATTCACGACCCCAGACACACAAATACCATTATATTGTTTTGTTTTGTTTTTTTTTTTTGTTTCACTTAAGTATTGTATTATACTTACTAGGATATAGCCCGTGTGATACATGGGTGGTTAAAAAGTAAAAAAAAATAGTTAAATTTAATAATATACATAATAACATACCTTATGAATTTATAAGATATAAACAATTTTTTTTAAATACATATATTAATAAAAATATTTTGTATTTGAATTTTGAGTAAAGTGTCATTTTCGTCATATGGTTTGGCAAATAATGCGAATTTAGTCCAAAAAGTTTATTTTTTGCATATGAACCCTCCACGTTTTCCAATTATTACCAATTACATCCAAATCACTAACTCCGTTAAATTGAATCGTTAACTCAGGGGTAGACATGTCTTTTCACTCTTTCTTTATTATATGAGTACAATGCAAAAATCGTCCCTGAAGTTTGGTCACATTTGCTAATTTCGTCCAAAAATAATTTTTTTTCTCAATTAGACCCTTGATTTTTCCCAACTGTTGCCAATTTCGTCCAAATTGTTAACTCGGTCTAAATTCAACGTTAACTTATGGGTGTTACTGTCCTTTTACATGTTTGTTTACATTATTATTATTATTATTATTATTATTATCACTATTATTGTTATTATTATTACGCTGAGCTGAACCCCTTATATGACTAAAAATAAAGAAGAATAAACAAACGGATAATATATTGGATTCAAACATAGGAATCATGAAATGTTATATATGTTAGGGATGAGCAAAATCGGTACCGGTAACCAGTACCGGTACCGAAATTGGTATCGATTTGGTACCGTCGGTACCAAGGTTTTGAGTTGTTGGGACCGGTACAGTACGGTACCGGTATTTCCCGAATTTTACCTAAAATACCGGTACCGTATCGGTACCGAACCGAACATTTCGGTACCGGTACCAAACATTTGCGATTTTCGGGGTTGGGATTTTCGGTACTGGTATTGGTACGGTACCGAGCTCATCCCTAATATATGTCATCAAACAAACACATAATAACAATAATGTAAACAAACATGTAAAAGGACAGTAACACCCATAAGTTAACGTTGAATTTAGACCGAGTTAACAATTTGGACGAAATTGGCAACGGTTGGGAAAAATCGAGGGTCTACTTGCGAAAAAAAATATTTTTGGACGAAATTCGCAAATATGACCAAACCTCAGGGACGATTTTGGCACTTTACTCATATAATAAAGAAACAGTGAAAAGACATGTCTACCCCTGACTTAACGAATAAATTTAACGAGATTAGTGATTTGGATGTAATTGGCAAGAATTGAGAAACGTGAAGGGTCCATATACAAAAAATAAACATTTTGGACTAAATTCGCATTATTTGTCAAACCACAAGGACGAAAATGACACTTTACTCTTGAATTTTAAAAGAAATTCAAATTGAAGGTTGTGAATCAATAACAATTAAGAAAAAGAGAAAGTTAACATCAATTTATCATAGTTGAGTTGGTAAGCCACAAACATTTTAAAATTAAGGTAGTAAGTTCAATTCCCACCAACAACAACATATTTTTCATTTTATCATCATTAAATGGAAATTGTAAAAATAGGAACTTATACACTTGGCATCTATGGAGCGTCTAGTTGAATGACATATGAAAAGAATATGTTGTTTTAATATATAGGTAGATTTTCATTGTCGTTGTAACCTGGTATTGGACACGTATTTTATGGCGGGTTCATCGAATGATGCTGTCAAGAATATATTTGTTACATGTTATATGGATTATTAATATAGATTACTTAGGCTTTAACATAAACGTTCTTAAAAATAAAAAGCGCAAGTCATATGATTAATTAAACATGATCAGAGTTAAAAGTTAGCTTTAATTATAACAAGGATTTTTACCTCGTGTGTTACAGTGCGTAATAGCAGGTAAGCATGACCAATTCAATCCATAACAATTTTTCATTTTAATCAGTTCAGATTTCAGACAACACACAGGCCAAATTAACATGTTTATTAATCTGGTCGAAACATGCACACATCTCACAAAACGTGGCAGCAAATAGATGCAACATCTACATGTACTCTATGCAAAAAAAATGTTATTTCATGAATAATTCACATATGTGAGTGCAAACAATTTGATAATTAATAGATATAAATAAGTTACTAAATTGATAACTATTAAAGTTGAAAGATAAAAACGTAAATTATTTAAAGAAAAATAATTATTAAAGTGCATAGATAGTATGATACCTATATTAGAGTTGCGAGTAGTAATATAACTCTTTTAAAGTTACCGGTAAAAACATAGTTTAAGAAAAAAGTAAGACCAATGAAAACAGGCCATGTGATGCCAAATAGTCCACTTGTTATTTTTCACTCTATTCATTTTGTTATTAGGCATAATTTATACTATTAGAGTATTAAAATGGAAAAAATAAAAGAAAAGAGAGGAGAGAGAGGACAAAATATTATACACCATCCAAAGTTTTGTTAAGGGATTTTTATATATTTATCCTGAATAAACAATATAAATTATATATTTTTCCAATCAAAAAATTTAATTATATATATCCTCTTTTCATATTATTATTAAACTATCCCTTCGCCCTTATATCACAAACAACTTATAAGTCAAATTAATTAAAGAGGTATAAAATTATATTGATAGTTGTCAAAAGCACATATTTTTTTTCTAGACTTACTTCCGGCCAAGCTCAATTCTTCCGCAATTTTGCGACCACCTCGTCACTGCCAGAAACCACCACCACCATTCTTTTACCTCCTTTTATGTTGCAAATCTCGCCCTAATTCCACATCTTATCCTCTTCCACAACCTCCTTAGACCTAACCTCATTGACGGCGTGCTCTCAAAGTCTAATTCCCTTTGTTTGGTCTCCAATCACGTCAAACGCACGTCATTCTCCGATGCAATTAACGTCGTTAAAGCTTCACATAAGAACAGTTGAAAAACAATTTGTAGATTCAAACACCATTAATGTTTGAGTAGGGGGTTTCGCTTGGGATCTGAAAAACGTGATTATGGTGGTTGCCGGAAATAACAAACCGGTAAAGCGAGCTGGTGGTGATTCGACTAGTGAGAGAGAGAGAGAGATCGAATATCTGTACCTAATTCTTGCGTTCTAACCAATCTTCAACTCTTACAATCATATATGCATAAACACAATAAACACATATGACAAATTCTTACAATATATAGTTATGTTCAAATAACGTATATAAACTCTTTTCTTACAAGTATGCACACAACCCTAAAACATTTCAAGAAAAAAAACTAAAAATTCACATGGATCCTCAAGCATTCTGAATAAACTGTAATCCCTTTCTTTAACTGAGCACGACTAATTGTTTAACATATACATGCGTTAATTACCCATATAAGTGACTAAATGAATTAACCAAGTTGGTGAGCGAAACTAACTTGGTTAACGGAGTTAACAAACTAACTTGAAAACTAATCTCGTTAGTTAGTCTAATGGACCTAACTGGGTTATCGATACTTACTTGGTTTATTAGATTTAACAGAGTTCTAATAGTGGCTTTAACCCACTTAACAGACTTAACTAATTTCTCGCTAACTAAGTTAACGAGTTCAGTTAGTTTTTCTTGTTTGCGTGCTAAGTTCAATTTGCATCTCGCATTCTCATCTTGCATTCTCAGGTATTTCTTGCAGGTGTGCATGCAATATACAACTAGCAGGTATGAATAGGGGTGTTCAAAAATATCCGAATCCAAATCAGAATCCGTATCCAAATTATCCGAAAGTCTGTATTCGAACTATTCGAAAATTCGGATATCCGAATTTTCGGATTCGGTTAGTGATTTTGAAAATATTCGGATTATCCGATATCCGAAAGTTAAATTAAATTATATTTTTCATTATTTATCATACATGAATATAAATGTTAGAAAACCCTAAATTCCTTTCACGTTCAAGCAATCAGATCCAGACTTCATATAGCCACCATTCACGATTCCACAACCAATCAATTCATTAAATTACAGACCTTAATTCTTATCTCGTCTCTGATACACCACTACTATGTCTCCGACTATTGTTTCATCGGACCATGTTCTTAAACAACGATGGCCGGTACGTAACCGTCGGCTCGCATTCGATTCGACTCGATCTGGTTTCGTGTTTATATTTCTGTTACTGTTCATTTGATGATAATGGACATAATGGAAAAGAAGAAACAAAACGAGAATAACAAAACTGCAAATGGCATTGCCATAGATATGTTCAATTTGGATGAAAGAAAAAGGAACTATAGGTTACGAAGAGTGGAGAGGAAATTTAGGTTTTTTTACCTTAAAATTCAGATATCCATTTCACTATTCGAATGGATATCCAAAATTTTGAATTTAGATTCGGATAGTGAAATACACTATCCGAAATGCTCGGATATCCGAAATTCGGATATTTGAAACTTAGGATATCCGACTTTGACCACCCCTATATGTGAATATAAGATACATCTCCATCTTGCATTCCCATTAACATTTCTTTATTGCATTTTGAAATTGATCTTTATCTTGCAAATGACCTTTATCATGCAAATGACATTTATCTTACATCTTGCAACTTCTACCTCGTTTAGTCCTCTTTTTTTCGAACCAAACACAACTAATTTTTATCTTAACCGAGCCAACTAACCAATTTATTATCAAGTTCATGAATTCATTATTAATCAAGACTCGATCTTCATCCTACCAAGTTTCATGCAAATCTGTACACGAAAGTAACCCTTTTTAATAAAAATGTGCCTCTGAGTTTTATGTTAGAAAACACTCAAATAGCTAAAAAAAATATCAAACGACCTCCGATATAGGCGATTCAAGTGGCCACGGAACCGTCTCGCCAAGATATACGAACCCCTATGCTTGTCGTCGCCGGAAACCACTGCTATAGTCACCGAAAAGCTGAAACAGTCGCTGGAAAACTCATTTCCACACTGTTACAGTTTTCTTAATACAAACCAGGCTTCCCGACCTGTGATCGAAGATCTGACCAGTGGAAATCGTCGTTTATATTCTATGAAAACTACTAAATTTGAGATCGATCTGCCGGCTAGATACCCGGAAATAGAGGTGTTCAAAAAAACCGGTTACGGAACCGGTTTGGGCGGTTAACCGGAAAACCGGTTTTTTAAAAACCGGTTTTTTTAAAAACCGGTTTGACCGGTTTACGTAACCGGTTTACGTATCGGTTATACGTTTTGGAGCCAAAACCGGTTTTGTAACCGGTTATAAAAAAAACCGGTTTTTTTTAATAACCGGTTATTAAAAAACCGGTTAACCGGTTTTTAAAATAACCGGTTTATAGCCGTTATAAAAAAACCGGTTAACCGGTTTTTTAATAACCGGTTAACCGGTTAAACCGGTTTTCGAACGTTACCAAACGGCTTTATAGCCGTTTTTTTTTTTTTTTGCCCGTTTTTTTTGCCGTTTTTTTTGTTTTTTAACCCCCACAAACATCTATATATAGTTTAGGTTGGGTATTGGTTAGATCACACTTGATTATACAACTCCAAAAGCTCTAAACGTTTATTTCATACGCGATTATAACTCCAAACGCTCTTCTTTCGTAGTCGTTTATTTCATACTCGAGTATACCACTCTTAATTCGTTGTCGATTATCATGGCCTCCCAAAGTGCTGCTTCATCGGTCAACATGGGTGCCTCGAACACGGGAGAAACCGTCGTTCGGGTCATCCCCACGAAACGAAACCAAGATATTTGGCAACATTTCGACCTATGCGAAATGTCTAACGGAACCCAAAAAGCTAGATGCAAACATTGTTTGAAGTTTTATAACAAAGAAGCAAACTCCAGTTTAAGAGCTCATGTAGAAAAGCCCTCTTGCAAGGTCTTGAAGGACGAATCCGGAAGTAGTTCGCAGCCGGAGATGACGAATCAAGGAACGGTGTTTACGTACGACCTTGAAGCGGTACGTCAACAGTTTGGCAACTTTGTGATTCAACAATCACTTCCTTTCAACCACTTCGACAACCCTCAATTCACGCAGATGATGCAAAAGTATGTTCAACCACGCTACCAACACGTAAGTCGTTCGACCCTTAGAAGAGATATGCTTAAAGCATGGAAAGACGCTAAATCCGAACTAATTTCATACTTTTCAAACTTACAAACTGGTGTGAACTTAACAACGGATGTGTGGTCGGTACCTAATGGTTCGCCCGACTCATACATTTGTGTGACGGCTCATTGGGTTGACCCCCGGTCGTGGCAAATGATGAAACGAACCGTTGCGTTTCAATTGTTTGATTACCCGCACACGGGTAGAAATATTTTTAAACTCTTGGATAAAGTCATTCGACAATACAAGATTGAAGATAAAATCTTTTCAATATCGTTTGATAACGCGTCCAACAATACGGCCGCGGTTGGCCATTTAAAATTAAAGTATAAACCTATTTGTGATGGAGCGTTTTTTCATAGCCGATGCATTGCACATATTATCAACTTGGCCGTGCAAGATGGGTTAAACGTGATCGAAACGCAAAGAAACAATTTTAAAAGAATGTTACGAGATGTTTTTAGCAACAATAAAACATTTTCAAGATACAAAAAATTTTGTGATGAAGCTAATTGTCAATGGTTGGGGCCCAATTGGGATTGTCCAACAAGATGGAACTCGACTTGTGATATGTTTGAGAAAGCCATCCAACAAAAAGAATCACTAGTTGCGTTTCATCAAATAATGTCAAGTAGGGGTAAATGTGCACCGTACGATCCTAGAAACTGGTTATTGATTGAGATCGTTACGGAGGTTCTTCAAATTTTTAAATCTTGCACAACTAGTTTATCCGGGGTTTACTATCCAACAAGCCCCATTGCTTTACCAAAAATTGCTGTCATGTGCACAAAGTTGACTGAAATTCATTGTAGGGGTGCACCTTATTTTGATATGGGTGCAAAAATGAAAGAAAAATTTATAAAATATTTTCAACAACTACCCGCTGTTTTGACCTGTGCGGCTGCGTTAAACCCTTGCATCAATGTTGGTGGTGTTGAAGCTTTAATAGAAAAAATTTGTGATGAGCTAGGGTTAAACGACGATCAAAACCCCTATCATAGCCAAACTTTAAAGAATGATTTCAACACCACATTGGCAAACATGTATGATGTTTACCTTACAAAACACGGGTCGTCTTCCCAAATTCATGACTCGTTAAGAGCTGTTGCCCAATCCCAATCCCAAACCGACCTTGAAATGGGGATGTACTACATGATTTGGGAAGACGCCGGTAAACGTCAAAGGGTAAACACCCCAAGCAGTGAACTTGGAAGGTATGGTGGTACCAACTTTGTGAAACACATGACTCCGGATGAATTTAGAAGTCTTGATTTGCTGGCTTGGTGGAGAGGTAAGGAGGATGAGTTTCCGATCCTCGCCGCCATGGCCAAAGATTTACTAACGGTCCAAGCTTCCACGGTAGCTTCGGAGTCTGCTTTTTCTGTTTCTGGCAGGGTTATATCGATTAGGAGGACTCGACTCACTCCAGCAGCTGTAGAGATGTCGATTTGCTACAAGGATTACTTGGACTCTTTAGACAGGGCACAACATCAACGCTCACTCGAGGGGGAAATGGACTATGAGGCGGCCTTGTATGAAGACGAGGTCAATCAAGG
This sequence comes from Bidens hawaiensis, assembly GCF_021521415.1. Taxonomy (NCBI): domain Eukaryota; kingdom Viridiplantae; phylum Streptophyta; class Magnoliopsida; order Asterales; family Asteraceae; genus Bidens; species Bidens hawaiensis. The sequence continues at coordinate 174,481 of NW_027494258.1, read as the reverse complement.
ACACATTCAACCAATGACCGATGAAGAAGCCGCGTACGACGATTACCTAAGGAATAGCTCGGGATCGGGTAGCGAAGAAAATGAGTAACAAACATCAACTTGTTAATGTAATCGTGTCTAAGCATTCTTTAATGTTTGTATTTTTGAGTTACGAATATGCGATAACGATTTAATGTTTGTATTTTTAATGTAAAAGCTATAAATGAAAGTTATGTGTTTTTAATCTTCCAAGCAAAGAATGCTAACAACGAAACCCTAAACCCTAAACCCTAAACCCTAAAGCAAAAAAAAAAAAAAAAAAAAAAAAAAAAAAAAAAAAAAAAACCGGATAACCGGTTAGACCGGTTATTAAAAACCGGTTATAAAAAACCGGTTTAATAACCGGTTCTAACCGGTTTTTAAACCGGTCCAAACCGGTTTGGCCGGTTTGAGTTTTCACCATTAAAAACCGGTTAATAACCGGTCCGGTTATTAACCGAACCGGTTTTTTTCTGGATAAAAAAAACCGGTCCGGTTAATAACCGAACCGGTTTTTTCAAAAAAACCGATTTGTGCACCTCTACCCGGAAATCGTTGGATTTGTGCGGTTACTCACTCAAAAAGGGGATTTGAGGTTAGAATGAGGTTTCTCTCTTTAAGAACTTGATGTAGAGGCCAATATGATTATAAAAAAGACGGTGGCTACACTTATAAGTAGGGTTTCATGTTTAACCGTTCATCTAATGACACTTAGCCCAAGGGATGAGCAAATTTAGTACCGGTACCGAAATCGGTACCGAATCGATGCCAAAGTTTTGAGTTTCGTTATCGGTACTGGTATTTCCCGAGTTTTTTTTTACCTTCAATACCAGTGCCGTCCCAGTACTAGTACCGAAACGTAGATTTCGGTACCGGTACCGATACCGATACCAAAAAATTGCGATTTTCTGGACCGGGATTTTCGGTACCGGTACCGATTTCATCCCTACTTAGCCCCCTCATACTTTAGATAATTAAATTTATCTTCTAGAATTCAATTAAACCCGATTCATTTAAATACTAAACGAAACTCAGGATGTTACATATCTGAATTGAATGCTATGTGTGTATTGCGTTATAGTGGAAGAGACTACATATACTCTAAGCGGGAGGGTCCGATTTAACGTACCTTCGTCTCCTAGTAATTCGAATTTATGTCGAAAAGTATGCCGATATCATTTTCATCTAGCCTTCATAATTTGGCCTTGCGTCTAAGGGAATAGAATTTTCATCTATTGGCTATTTATTTATATTATGTTGAAATAGTACATCATGGCAAAGTAAATTATTTGCTTTTCATATTTTATATATATATATATGGGGATATTTCAAATGAGAACCCCTTTGAGTTTTAATAACTTGAAAGAACTTAACGTAACGATTTTTATTTTGAATTTTTTTTACACATGCGTAATATATGTAGGTTACATATACTTAAAAAAATTACATAATTTTTTACGCACCGAGTCGACTTTTTACACATGTGTAACGGACGTAGGTTAGATATATGTGGGTTAGTTTCATTTGAGAACTCAAAAAAAGTTAAGAACTTTTAGGAACTCTTAAAAACCAAATTTTTTTTAACTTTTTTTATATATTAACATTATTTGAGACTTGCTTTATCATATTTATAAAAAAAAAATTGATTACATATATAAATCACAAGTTACACATGTGTAAAATTTATGTAATAAAAATTTACATATGTGTAAAAAACATAGATATGCGTAAAAAAAACTAATTTTCATAATTGTAATCGTAAATATAGATGTCAAAACTGATAAAACTACACTTAAATAACATCAACATACAAAATTTTTTTTAAAAAACGTTAGTTATTAAGAGTTCTTTCAAGTTCTTAAATAATTTAAGAATTCTCAAATAATACTAATCCTATATATATATATATATATATAGACACACACACACACACACACATATATATATATACAAACTTATGAATTTTCGCCAACTTAATTGTTGACAAAATATATTATTTTAAGCGTGCCGTATGTTGAAGTATGATTTGAAGATCGAAAAAATTTTAGTTGGATTTTTAGCTTATTATAAATTAATAATGTTTGTCTATTTGATGTATTGTTATTTGATTTTGAGACAATTGTGTTCCGGTAATTTGATGAAATAAATTAAATATTATTGTCATATTAATAGTGTCTGCGAGCTAAGAACAATCAGTGTACCGTCCCGGCATATAATCCCTCTAAGGTCATGGTGTTTCAATGCTTATTTTCGGTTAAAGTTAAATGAACGAACACGAGCATACCCGTGTTTATGTTCCTTCGATTCGTTTACGGGCATACTTTTCCACCTTATTCTACTTGTATTTCTCGATAGTCTTTTCTTGAGGCTCCAATACTTCCAAAATGCAGAGTGAGAGAACATTTGAAGAGCATTATGGATCTATCTATTTTGGTGTTGTTGGATTCACTAAGCTAAGTGTTTATTTTCTATTGTTTTACTTTTAATTTTTAATATAAAAGAAATAAAGTTCTTCTAAACTATGTGATAAAGTAATCTCGTTAGACAGTTGGACCAATTTTGCCATATCACGTGTCACGTTATGAGGATTAAACGAAGTCAGTGATATGTTAGACTGATATTGGTATTGATAACCAACTTGATAGTTGGGATTAGTGGATTACCACTGGTTAGATTGTTAGTTGATAACATTGTCGATTGTTAATAGTATGGATTATTAAAATTTAATTTTCTAAAAGAATAATATGTATATTTTGGACAAATCAGATGTAACAAAGTTGAAGCGAGTCTTCAAGTTGTTTGTCAACTGACGTCTAACTTCATTATTTCTCTATTAGAAGATCTGGGAAGACAGATTCTTTTTAAGAGGTATATGAAGATTGAGGGTAAGAGCTTTTAGCGAGAATGAATTGGAATATTTTTATGATCTTTTGAACTCTTGTTCTTGATTTATCTTTGATTCTTCCAACTTTAATAATTCAAGATTAACTATTATACGCAATCGGTGATTATTTTGTTATTAAACTGTAATTGTTTAAATCATATTTTTTCATACATTACTTTATTACATTTGTGTTAATATTAGTCTGCTACTAATCCAGAAGTTTTAGACCTACATGTCATATTGTTGATCTTGGACCTCAATGCCCAAGAAATAATGTATAACAACAGTACCATTGACGGATAATCTAAAGGAATAGGCATCAAGCAACGGAATCCAAGTTTGTGTTTATAAGATTTTAAACTCATAAAAGCAAATTACTATTATATGCACACGTTAAGATGTTTATACATGAAGATATGTATGCATGTTCGTGACATTAGACTCGAAATGCGAATGAGATTTAAACTTTTGAGATAGTTACATAAATTATGACAGTCACGCTGTGACATTTGTCAATTTCGGGTTATTTTATACTTGTATTCTTAATGTAAACCCGACCCGTTTTGTATCCCGTACCTTTCTGTGACATTTGTCAATTTCAGATTATTTTATACTTGTATTCTTAATGTAAACCCGATCCGTTTTGTATCCCGAACCTTTCGATATTATCAAAATGATGAATTGTATGTTAAATATTTGTTTTATAGTTGTTGGATAAAAAAAAACACCCTTTTCGGTTCTTAAAATTCCCCGAAAACGTTCAAAACGAACTCCAGGGACTAAAACTACCAAAATGGAGACTTGAAGGACCCATTTGTAGTTTGTGCTTCTTGGGTCTATAACCAACCCATTTTCATGAAACACCCTTTATGAAAGACCCATTCAACTTACCCTATATATACACACCCATCTTCTTCATTTGTGATTGCTCATTTCTTCATTTCTCTCTCAAATTCTTGAATTCTAAGATTGTTCTTCATAAGCTAATCTTTCATTTTAACTAACTTCCCAATACTTAAAGCTTGATGTTACAACATATATATAATACACACTCCCTGTTTACCTTCGGTCTTTCATTTCTCCGGTCTCGGCCGGTTGAAATGTCGGGCTAGTAAGGCAAGGTTACATGGAGGACTTTGTAGTCCTTGTTTATATATTTAACAAATCTAACCATATAACTTGTTATACTTGCTTAACTTCTACATATTTTAGTTTATTGTTCATATTTGTCAAGTTCCATGGTATTGGTTATGTGGTGACTAGCCTCGGTTTCATCCCGAGTTGAGAACCGAACCAAAAACCGAACTTTTGTTTAAAAGCATTATTGTTAACTTTTTGAATGTAAAACTTGAGTATTATTATTTATAAGTTATTTTACAAGTTCCATGGTAATTGGGTATGTGGTAACCATCCTCGGTCTTATTCTAAGTCAAGGACCGAACCAAAAACCAAACTTTTGTTTAAAAGCTTTATTGTTAACTTTTTGAATGTAAAACTTGAGTATTATTATTTATAAGTTATTTTACAAGTTCCATGGTAATTGGGTATGTGGTAACCATCCTCGGTCTTATTCCGAGTCAAGGACCGAACCAAAAACCATACTAAACCGAGTTCACTCGCTTAAGACACACAAGTGTGTTTTTAGCCACCAAAACTCATATTTTTCTTCAAGATTATATTTTAAATCAATTTTAGTTAGTCTCTAAACATACTTGGCATGTCGGTAACCAACTTGATCTTATAACAAGTTCGAACCGATAAGGTCGTATACTCGCTTAACGAACGTTAAGGTTCTTCACAATAGAACTACATACTTGGTTAAGTCTTTTGATTTTATTGAGTTATCTCATAACATTTATTATATTGGGAAGTTAACCGTGAGCTTGGTCAATTATCAAGTCTCGAACCGACAAACCCGAACACTCGTTTAAACCTCGTTTTGGGTATTCTTATAACCAAGGGTTTTGCAATATCGCATTTTAACCCACATTACTAATTAACATAGGTTGAGTAAAAAAAGAAAAAAACTAATGAATAGAATACAGAGACCCGGTTTCGAGTAAACTTATTTTACAAAACTCGTTTCTTTAATTTCTCAAATATTTACATTTTAAATCATAAACTTTATTTATTTACTTTATTTGTCATGTATTTTATTTTAAACCCTTCCAAGACTACCTACTAACACGAGACCCGTTTAATATAGGTCTTGCTCGTTAAACCGATATCTCCGATTATTCACGACACTATCTTTCAAGTTACTTGTTAATGTGAGTACTTTTTCATCCCCTGTTTTCCATCTTTTGTTTTGGGGATGACATTGCATACTTATTCAAATTCAAATGATTTATACTTGAGTCTTAAACCACAACACGTATTGTATATGTTTACTTAAATAAATGCTCGATTTGGTGTTATATGCTTTACATGATTATGTGCAAATTCTTGAATGCTAAGGCGGGTAGCCTCATCAAAGTATGATCATACGTTAATTCCGAGTATATATGGTATCCCCATATAGAAAGGTGTCGTCAATGTATTCTTATTGACGATTTCATTATTGTCGTCAATGTATTCTTATTGACGGTTTTATTATCTAAATTGTTGCTATTATTTATTGTTTTCATATACTAGTTGTGGATTTCATACTATATACTTATTGTCCAAAACTATGAAAATTGTTCACCAACCTTCGTGTTGACAAACTCTATTTTATGCAATGTTACAGGTTTGATGTTAGCTTGATTGGATTACTTGAAGAAACTTATTATCTTGGCTTTAGGATATTAGAAAATAAAAGAACAAGTTATTTGTTTATCTATCTATTTGGCATTTTGTATGAACAATTGTTGTGTTATTTATGATGATATGGATTTAAATGAGTTGTTTAAATATTGTAACTTTATAGTGTCATTGTGCAATGAGCAATCATGTCGCGCCTCGACGTTTTCGCCTTCATTGGTCGGGGTGTGACACATGCCATTTTAATGAGACGTTAAAGTCATGATCACTATTATGTTAGTGAGACGCATTATCTCATTCCTTATCCTTTCACATACTTAGAACTCATATCTAACTTTAAAAACTAAAGCAAAGTTGTTTGAAGCCAAAAGCACTTCTTGGTTGGTTTACTATGAAAATTGAAAAACATCAATAAATTGATTTGTATGACGAAGATTTAACTGATTTAACTAATTACCTTATTAAATTTATATTATATTTCCTATGCAAGCTCCTAGAATAAAATAGAGGCTCTCACCACAGTAGGACCCACCGCCACTTACCAACTAACACGTGTCTATGGGACCTACCACGAGCTATAACTCTATATATACAGTAGTAACTTGGCATTGCAAAAGCACAAACACAAACACAAACACAAAACACTTCCTCCCCTCTTTGTCTTTGTCCCCAAACACGTACCAAACCTTAGCTAGCGAACATGTTTATCGAGAGCTTTAAGGTAGAAAGTCCCAACGTTAAGTACACCGATGACGAAATACACTCGCTGTACAATTACGACACCACCGAGCTCGTTCACGAGGAGAAAGACGGGGCTTATCAATGGGTTGTCAAGCCCAAGACCGTCAAATACGAATTCAAGACTCAAACCCATGTTCCTAAGCTAGGGTGCGTGAATTCATTCGTAATAATTACTGTGTTTAATTGGCTTCTGATTTTGTGAATTGTGTTTTGTGTTAGGGTTATGCTTGTCGGATGGGGAGGAAACAATGGATCGACCTTAACTGCCGGTGTCATCGCCAATCGGGAGTGAGTATTTTTGTTTTCGGGTTCGGATCTAATCGGGTTCGGGTTTTTGCATTGTGCATGTGTATGTAGTTATGTACATGTCACATGAACCTATCCTTTGGTCAAAAGCCAAAGTAATTTGATATGATGTTTTTGATATCTTGCTTTTTAGAAGAATATATTATTGACCTAAAAGCAAAGCAAGTGGCAAAGGACTATTAATTTAAATAGTTGTGATTCTTAAAGGATCTAAAATGTCACAAACAAACAGTACAATTTCATTTATAGAAGAGCTAATTGTAGGGATAAGAAGACCCGGCTCCAAATAGTTAACATAGGAAAAACTGTTTGTTTTTAGAGCCGGGTCTTGGTGAGGACCGTTCTCTCTCTTGAGTGGTCCCATCTTCGTTATAAGTGGGATTATACCGGATACTATCTTTAACATGCAAGAAAGATAAGTGATAAAGGCTCTTAATTTAAGATGAACTTTTTTGTTAGCAGTATGAAATAAGTAAAGAATGAAGTTTATTGTAACTAGTTTGAAATAAGATCGGTGGCGAAGCTTGGGCTTAGTCATAACGGTGATCGAAGTCACGAACCCAATACCACGAGGGTGACCGTGCTCACTATCTATAAAATTTTCAGCCAAAATGGTGAATATTTACCCAACTAAGCGAAAAAACGGCAGCGACCAGGTCACCCCCAATCCTCTCATACTTCGCCCCTGAATAAAATGCGATTGTGAAGGGATCTAAAACTTTACAAAAACAAATAGTGTACAAGTAATTTCAGCTATAGCATAGCTATTTGTTTATCACCTTTAATTTTTTGCAGCAACAAAAAGTTTTTAGAGCCGGGGTCTTGGTGGGGATCGTTCTCTCTCTCTTAGGTGGTCCCGCCTTCTCTGATCATATTAATAGTTTTTGCTTTAAGACGGATTTTACTGGATATATATATATATATATATATATATATATATATATATTTTATCTTTAATCTGTAAGCAAGACTAGTGAGAAAGGGCTCTTACTTAGAGATTGAAGGTTTTTTGTTACTAGTTTGAAATAAGTTGTGATTGTAAAACAATGAAGTTTATTGCTACTAGTTTGAACAAGTTGTGATTGTGAAAAATATGTAAAATGTTATATATGAAAAAGGTTTTTGTTTGGCATGACATGTTGTGTCATGTCCAAGTCACCTTTTATCTCCACTAGTATGTTCTTGGTCCAAACAAGTAACGTTTTTATTCAGAAGAGTTATTTAAAGGAAATACAGCTTTTATTCTGCAATCAAACAATTTAGCTTTCTTTTCTTGCATTTTCTTTTTGTTGTTTAATTGAAAATTAATCTATATTATAAATGAAACAGAGGAATATCGTGGGCAACAAAGGAAAAGGTGCAACAAGCCAACTACTTTGGATCATTGACCCAAGCATCAACTATAAGAGTTGGGTCATTTAATGGAGAGGAGATCTATGCTCCTTTTAAAAGCCTCCTCCCTATGGTATGAGTATGTTAATTATATATATACATAAATATATATTCAAATTTCAAAAAGTTTGATTTAAGATCCGTCACTTGCAAGTTGCAAATCCATCCAAATAAAACATCTTTATGCTTTACTTTTCTATGTCTGCTGTTTTATTTTAGTAAAATAATATATGAACTCATTAAAGATTCTCACGCCCTTTAGAAGTTTATAAAGAAAAAGTAATAAAAAAAGTTACTTTAAGAAAAATAATAATAAAAAAGAGTTTTTTGCACGTGATCTCATTTTGGGGAGATCTTGAACCTCATGAAGATATATGATGAGTCCAGACATTTCATAAACTACAAAATATAAAATATATCAATAATGTTCTCTGATACATATTTCAAAAATAATACTTAACTTGAAGCATATACTACACAAGGGTCAACGAATAATAAGCATGAACTCAATGATGATGGAAAAATATGAATAATGATAGGTGAACCCAGATGACATAGTTTTTGGTGGATGGGACATAAGCAGCATGAACCTGGCTGACTCAATGGCTCGAGCCAAGGTTTTGGACATTGATCTCCAGAAACAGTTAAGGCCTTACATGGAATCCATGGTCCCACTTCCTGGTATCTTTGACCCTGACTTCATTGCTGCAAACCAAGGTGAACGTGCAGACAACGTGATCGAAGGAACCAAAAATGAACAAATCCAAAAGATCATCAAAGACATCAGGTACCTATCCTATCCCATCACATTATTTATTATTTTATTTAGAGTTAATTACACAAATGCTCCATGTTGTTTACTTTTTTATTAACTTTATGTAATATGACCAGAATAACCTATGAGCAACTATTTGTGTGTTAATTCAAAGACTATTTTGCTAAATAACCATTTTTTGAGAGATTAGTTCTGAAAAACACCTAAATTAGTTATAATAATATTAATAAATTTCTGTTAACTTTAAGAGAAAAGGACCAAAATGCCCTTTCAGGGACTCTTTGTGTACTAACTCAAAGACTATTTTGCTAAACCATCACTTTTTGGGACTAATTCTGAGAAATACGTAAATTAGTTATAATAATAAATTTGTGTTAACTTTAGGTAAAATGACCAGAATACCCTGTGAAGGACTTATTGTGTATTAACTCGACTGTTTTAGTAAATCATCACTTAGGCCACAAACTTGTTATTTTTAAACCTTGGTACCCAAAGGCGTTACTTTGTGTAAACCGCATGCACCATCTATATAATTAGCTCTTGTTATTATTCTACCCACTGAAGCCTACAATTTTGACTTATTTAAACTGTAATTTTGACTTTTTTTAAACAGGGAGTTTAAGGAGGCTAATAAGGTAGACAAAGTGGTTGTTTTGTGGACTGCTAACACGGAAAGATACAGCAATGTAGTGGTCGGGCTTAACGACACAATGGAAAGCTTGTTTGCATCATTAGACAAAAACAAGGCCGAGATTTCACCGTCTACTGTGTATGCAATCGCGTGTATTCTTGAAAACGTACCTTTTATTAATGGCAGCCCACAAAACACTTTCGTACCCGGTAGCTAGCTAGCCGTCTTTCATGTTTAAGTTCTGTTTGTTGATGAATATGTGCACATCATAATTTTATTTCATTTGGTCTGTGGATGCAGGGGTTATTGATTTGGCTATCAAGAGAAACACCTTGATTGGTGGAGATGACTTTAAGAGTGGTCAAACCAAGATGAAGTCTGTTCTTGTTGACTTCCTTGTTGGAGCTGGCATTAAGGTAACATAACTGATAACCCCTTGCTTTATTAATTCAAGATTTGTGAGTCTATTAACACCTTAACTTAAAACAAAACTTATGGTTTGAAAACAGCCAACATCCATTGTGAGCTACAATCACTTGGGAAACAATGATGGGATGAACCTCTCGGCCCCACAAACGTTCCGCTCCAAAGAGATCTCGAAAAGCAACGTCGTTGATGACATGGTTTCCAGCAATGCAATTCTATACGAGCCCGGTGAGCATCCCGACCATGTGGTTGTCATCAAGGTATGCATAACAAAACAAACAAAAATAATATTGTTTTGCCGTTATGAATAAACATAAACGTAGGATTAATGTTGTGAACCGGTTTGTGTAGTATGTGCCATATGTTGGAGATAGCAAGAGAGCTATGGACGAGTACACGTCTGAGATATTCATGGGCGGTAAAAGCACAATCGTTCTACACAACACGTGTGAGGATTCTCTGTTGGCGGCTCCAATCATCTTGGACTTGGTCTTGCTTGCTGAGCTCAGCACCCGTATCCAACTCAAAGCTGAAAACGAGGTTCGGTTCTTGTTTCTAATTTTATCATTAAATGTTTTGATTGGTAAATGCCATATCGATAATGAGTATGTTATTATTATTACAGGAAAAGTTCCATTCGTTCCATCCGGTGGCTACGATTCTGAGTTACCTTACCAAGGCGCCTCTTGTAAGATTCGAGATCTTTTGGTTGTTTTAAGGTATTGGTCGGTCATATGATGATGTTAATGAGGTTTGGTTTGGTTTGTGATCTGAATAGGTGCCTCCGGGTACACCAGTGGTGAATGCACTAGCAAAGCAGAGGGCGATGCTCGAGAACATACTGAGGGCGTGTGTTGGATTGGCACCGGAAAACAACATGATCTTGGAATACAAGTGATGAGGATTTGGATTTGGGCGTGTTTTAAGTTATTAATAGTTATGTTGTTTTTTTACAAATGTTATGTGTGCGATGTACTTTGTTTTAGCAAGTATTTATTCGGAGATGAACGCATTCCAAAATAAAACCAAGTTTTATGGTTAATATGCGTTCGTACCCCTGAACACATGGGGTCTTTGTGCACGGGTTTGCCCAATGTATATTGTTAAATTTTAAATGATAAGTGTTTTATTAAAACCATGTGTAGCGGAGGGGTTTTAGTTAGCAACTACACCATTTTATTATCTTTCATTTACTGTCCCGTTCTCTTTTATGCAAAGCCCATGTGTTTCTTCAAACCACTAAGGATATTTGGGGTGTACTCGGCAAACCCATTTTGGTAGTTTGGGTTCACCGCCCTAATCGCTTAACAAACTCAATCGGGTAACAATTTCGGCTTGTACTACTCGAATACTTTGTTGAAAAAAGCAATGAAAGAGAGTTTGGGTACTTTGGCAAATACCACACCTAATGGTTTGGGTTCTTTGATAGATTTATGAGGTATTTAGACATTGATTGGTTGGTTGCATATGGGTAGTTTCGGTAAGCATCTTGTGCCCCTAATATATAAGAAAAAAAATTAAGAATCTTGAGTTGACTTAACATCTATTTTCCCAACCCAAGGAACAAACATAAAGAAGCTTATTGCTGGTCTTTTTGGCTTCATTTGTTTGTTCCATTGCCTTTTCACATGGCTGGCTCAACAGTTTAGGGGTCTAAACCGGAGTAAAATTTAGGGCTCTTTTCCCCCCGCCTCCTTTATCCGGGTATGAGACCTACAACAATAAACTTTTTTTGTTTACTCAACCATTTAGAGTGGCCAAAGTGAATCATCTTGCAATGTATGATTAGTGAAGTCATATACTATGCTTAAATAATTGAGGTACTAACAGAAATTTCACTTTGCATTGGTGGTCAGATTCATGATCAAAGTTGGGTATGGGATTGGCGTCGCCAATTAGAAGAGGAGTAGAGGAGATGTAATAGCGGTCGATGCTTGAGCTGATCAATCATCATACTTTGTCTTCAAGTAAGGATATGTGGAAATGAGATTATGAAAATCAACAAGAGTTTGAGGTAAAACAAATAAAGAAATTAATTGAAAGAAAGTTTCTCTTGGGAAGTTCATGGCAAACTAGATGGAATGTAAGTGTCCTAAAAAAATAAACATTTTCGCTTAGTGGCTTTTCCTTGATAGATTACCGACTAGAACCAATCACTCAAATAAAGGGCTAGATTGCGCCGTGTATTTTATGTCCGTTTTGTTTTAGAGACAATGAAACAACTCTTCATCTCTTTGCATGTTGTGGGGTAGTTTCTAAAGCTTGACACAGTTAATGCTTTCTTGGTTACATTTAGTTGGTCCGATCATTATGGAACCTAAGAATGTTTATTCTTGTTTGGATCAAGTTCGTTTGTCAAAAAAGAAGAAATTGTTGGTGGAAGGACTTTTTTTTTACTATATGGTGGGTTATTTGGAAGACTATAATTAAGGCGATTTTTGAAGCTAAAGACTTGAAGACGGGGCTTATTTTTTAGTCTATTTTATATTTCTCATTTCTTTGGATTGTAACTAGGAACAAAAAGGTACAAATAAGTTGAAACAAGTGGATCCAAAACGCTCTTGTTTTCATGTAATTTTTGTTTTTTGTGTGCTTGATTAGTTTTTTCTAATCAGCTCAGCGAGTTTTATAAATATTTGTCGTTAAAAAAAATCACTTTACAGTTGCTATGGCTTTTTCGAAGTTCTTTAATTGGTTTTTGTTTAGTATGCCCTGTATTGATTCGATTATTAAAATTCCCATTAAATCTATAAACTAAAAATGATAATACATTATCAAAAGGTTAATGGATTGGAATAGGTGGGTCCCATTAAAAGTTAACCTTATTTGGGTGGAAGGTTGGGAAGAATTGATACCTTGGATACGTATACAAAAGAAATGCCATTGATGAAATCAAATGATGTCCGTTATGTGAAGGAGAAAGAGAATCAATTGAAGACATCATCTTTACTTGCTATGTTGCATCAACAATATGACAATTTGTTAGTAGTTGGTGCAGAATTCCCTCAATTTATGCTTTCAAGATTTGGAACCTCTTAATATTCATTAACTAGTGGCGCCCAAGGAACTAAAAAGAAAACAATTCAATTGATGATCCTCACGGCATGCTGGTGTGTATATATAGGAGATGAGAAACATGGCTCTCTTTAACAACAAATGAGCCTCGGCTAATCATCTAAAGGAGGAAACTAAGAGAAATAGCCTCCTATGGGTTAAAAATAGAAGGAAAGTTGTGGGGGTGGATTAGGAATCATGGGGTTCGTTTTCGTTTTGATTGTAATATTTTCAGGTATGTTTTTGTAATGATGTGTTACATGTGTGTAAATGTTCTAGTCAAGCTCCTTGCTAGACCAATTTTTTTGTTTCCTAATAAAATTTGCCATTTGAAGAAAATAATAAATTTATATAATAATAAAAGTGGGAGAAACATTGTGCATCCAAGTTTGTACTATGTAATATTCTTTTTTATATAACTTTCACTTTTTTTTTACTTTTGGTCCCTATACTTTCTCATAGTTTCAAATATATCATAAAATATATTTTAGTTTTAGTCATCAACATTTTTTCACTTTCAACTTTGATGACCTATACTTTTCATCTTTTACACTTTTTTTGTTTAATGTTTATGTTTGAATTTAATGAGTTAACGCGCTGCAATGCATGTGTGTGGTTGAGCGTTTTTATGTCTATTTTCCCATTTAACAGCCTCACCACAACACGTAGATGTTAAGTTGACTTAGGGGCTGTTTGTTTAGCTCTTAATGAAACCATTCAAATGTGCAAATCTGATTCGCACAGATACCAGAGCGTTTGGATTGTCTAGAAAATACATCTGAATGGATATTTTACCCTCTTATTCGCTCAGACTGGATAGGGAGCTGAATGAAAAAGAGGACAAGATAACCCTCATCCTAATATCATCACTTCTTACTCTCAACTACCATCCTCCCAACCCTCAATCTAATCATCGAACAGATCTGGCTACCCAATCGATCTCATCTGCTACTCGGGTACCTTTTTCTCCAATAGTAATTTCCATCTTCATCACGTGTGTTAATTTCGGTTATGATCTGGAATTCTATAAGAGTATGTGAAAAAATTATATAATGTTTAATCATATATTTAGTGATACTAAGAAGTAAGTGATACACAACTTGAAAATAGTTAGCTAGATGGTCTAGATGAAACCTTAAGATTAGTTTCAAATTATGTTTGTTTGAAGCATGATTATAACTTTTCATTCATTCACTTTAACAAACTACTAGCAAATATAGTTTTTCAGGAAATCCATTGTGAAACAGAGGGTGATTTTCCTTTTATGTGATGTGATATATATTAGATCCTTTTGTGAAACAAATATTGATGGTAGATTGGTAGAAGAATATGACAATGCGCTTTAATAGTCGTTGTAATTAGTTATTTGATTAGTTATATTTTGTAAAACTCGATTAACACCCAACGGGCTTTGAGTTATTTGCAAAACCCATACCTGTTGTTAGCCGTGTTACTGTCAAAAAGAGCAAAAATGTAAGTTTTTAATGTGCAAAAATACATTAGAAAAATGAGTGTGTTGGTTAATGGGTCAAAAATCATAATGGTTAATTTTTTTTGCTGGTTCAAACGGAAATTTTGTTTAGTTTTTCAAATGGCACTCTTTTTCATAAATTGGTAACAACTTGAAACACAACCATAAGATGGTATATAGATTTACTTGGTTGCATGAATTGGTGAAAGTGTGAACTTGGTTTATGTGTTAGTCATGAAAGTTTTTTTTTATCAATTCAGTAATTATTTTGGTGGTTTTTGCTCACATATTAATAAATTTGATTACTCTTGCAGATTTTGTTTGTGATTTTGAAGTCTAGTGTATTTAAAAGCCCTACTTCACCTACTTATGTTATATTTGGTGAGGCCAGAATAGAAAATTTAAGCTCACAATTAAAAAGCCAGGCAGCAAAGCAGTTTAAAGCCCCAAATCTAGGTAACAATTCAACTGAGTCCGAGCCGGAGACCTCAACCACGGCTCAAGATGATGAATACATTGATGAGAACGGAGTGGAAGCCAAGGACATTGAGTTGGTTATGACTCAAGCTGGGGTGTCTAGGCCAAAGGCCGTCAAAGTTCCCAAGGCTGCTGATGGAGATATAGTAACGACATTAATGAAATTACCTTGCGACGCTGCATACTGCTAGCCATACACCAACAATGGGGTTCACATGTTATTGAGTAAATGACTAGTTTGTGACTAGATTGCTAGTCAACTAATTTCAAATAATTAGTTAAAATTGTATGCAAAGTATTAATTTGTATTCGGATTTTAGTATGTAACCATGGATTTTGAAGGATTTATGTAAGTTTGGATTCTTTATGATGTTGTGTAGTTCCCTGTTATAATTATTAATCATTCACTATGGTCATTCAGATCTAACCGAACATGTGCAGTTTATTTAGCACAAAATAGTTCAAAGGGGTAAAATAGTTATTCTGTACAATCATTCAGATGTCCAACCAAACAATATTTACTGGCTCAACACTTAATGGTTCAAAGTCACTTACCCATACAAACCTCTTAATGGTTCAGCACTTAATGGTTCAGCACTTGCCAAACAGCCCCTTTGTTATTTTTTTCTATATGTTATGTTTCGATCTAATTTTTGTGTGTTAACACGATGCAATGAGCGTGTGTGGTTTAACGTTTTTACGTCTGTTTTTTGTTTAGTTTTCTTAATGGTTAACGTTAGTTGCTGGCTATATGAGAGTGGATGGAAAACGAAGGCAGTGGTGGTGGTAACTTCATGCTTTCGAGTGGAGTAGATATGTAAATACACGGTTTTACACCTCCGCCGTAATACGGGGGTGTAAATACTAGTTAATATATAAATTTTAGCTAAAATAGTAAAACAAATATACAATTGAGCTAAAATAGGCTTAATAGTCCCTGTAAATGACTTTAACACACATAATACAAATTGATGGACATTATCCTTAAATTCGGAGTTTGTCACAATGATGGCAACACTTCAATGCTAACAATTTATAATAGTTGCTACATTTTCAACATTTTATCTTGAACATTTGTTGGTGTTCATATGTTCTTGATTATTGCTTGGTTGAGAATGTATAAAAGTTCCATTAACCTTAATAATTTAGCGATTGATGTTAACAATATAGTACACAATGAGAGTTACACCTTTGTCAAAAATATATTTGTACAAATAAAAAGGATAATGATTTCTTTTTTTTCCCCCAAAAACATTAAACTTCTATAAACAAGGCCGGAGCCAAAGCCCAAAGGCACCCTCCACAAGCCGGAAGAAACTGACAACAACTTACGTCAAACGAAACTTTGTCCAATTAGACCAATCTAAAGACTTACAATTGGATCTATTTTTGAATAAAAGAAAACCCAGAGACTTTATATTACTAAAATTATTGCCGGTATCAATCTCTTTGCCTTCAAAGGGTGTTTCGTTTCTCGCCTTCCACAATCTCCAACAAGCGATAACCACCTAACCGTGGAACACTTCCTTTTCCCAGCCGTTAACCCCACATTCAAATGGAACTCAAGAACATTCCTAACTGAGAACACAAACAATGAAGGGATCTTACACTAAAAGTTCAAAACATGATAATTCCATCACGCATATTCCTTTTAATAAAACATGCAATAAATTCAAACTTTATTACGATATTGTTGTAAAACAAGCCTAATAGCCAAACATGTGAGAAAGAGATGTAGGGAGAAAGATGGAGATTTCATTCATTATGTGTGCCATACAATAAGATACAATAAGATATATATATAGGATTGAAAAACTTGGAGAGGAAGCTAATCTATATTAGGTGTTGATAACCATAATATTAATATATTTATAACAATCCCCCTTGGTTATCAACTTAATACGCTTGGAGATGTTGCCTCGTTAAAAACCTTGCTAGGAAAACCTAGTGGGACAAAACCATAGCTAAGGGAAAAGGAGTGTAGCGCGTATTGTCTCCCCCTGATTTATATATCCGTTAAAATGGTAAATATCGATCTTCTGTGAAAGCTTCAAAAATTTTGTACTCAATCATTTGTGCCTTCGTCCCTTGACATGCGAATTGTTAAGTTGAACAATGTTGCATGATCTTCACGTGCAAACTTCTGTTGTGTCATCTCGTAACCATATACTATTGTATTGATACCCTGTTGTGTTTCTGTGCATGACCAGCAAAACTTGTTTTGATGGGTTAGTAAAATATAAACACATATCTTTCATATCTGAAATATATGTTTCAACCCATTCCGATATCACCTAGCTAGACACATGCCGATAAATATAAATAAAGAAAATATATAGCTAACAATACGATATAATGCACTTATGCATTTAATTGTGGCATTTCCAAACTAATAATAGTTCATATTCAGATAGGAAATGATAGTAGAGTGAATTGTTGGATATCCTTTAACGTACTCAAAGAATGAATCTTGTCTTTGGTAAAATGTCTCAACATATTTTAGATGTACTTTGGACTGATAAACATATAATTACACATATACTCGAACTACAGGTCGAGTAATAATCACATCATGTCAAGGTATTTCAAAATTCTCCTTCTAAAAGTTTTGCAGTGTTTCTCGATGATGTGTACATCATCACGGTAAACTGTGATTATATGAACTTTTAAGAGTAAAATTTTGATAAAAGTATGACTAATTACTTCCAACTTATCTCCCTCCTTATCAAAATATTTCCTGATTGTACGTGCCACACTGAATCTGACTATTTAGTCCATATGCAATATCTTAACCTTGTAGAAAATTTATTGGTGCTTTCATGCCTATACTTAGGCATTTTCAATCCATCACAAAATTATTTCCACCTTAACCAATTATTGATGTGCATTCACTCCTCATGAGTTTTGCTACATGAACTTGCTCATTTGACTTATATATCATATATCAAAACCCATATTGTACCATTCTTTGTTTATTAAGATACGATAATCATTAGGTACAATTTCTTCTATGTATGCTTATTGATGCACAAGAATTACATCCTTAAGATGTTTGAATTAACCTTTTAAGCATTCACGTGTTAGGAACTCTTCAGAAGTTCCAACTATATTTAACATATAAAATAATCATAACGTATTCAAATATGAATCTGTATACAACATGAGTCATAGTGTTCTCGAGAACATAATTGACATAATTTGATAATTCAAATCCTTAATAGACTTTCATGTAAACTTTCAGTATCAACTGAATCACGATATTTATTAGACGCATATCAATTCTCTCTTCGTATTACCAGACTATTTAGGTATCAGAAAGTCATTGCTTCCACCATTGGAGAATGTGTCTCCTCAAAATCATTCATGGATCTTTGCAAAATCCTTGTACCACCAATTTTGCCTTATATCACTTAATTGAATTTTCATAACTCAAATAAAAGATCCGGCCGTTTGTATAACACATTTTACAACTTTAGTTGTACGGACTGTTGGTCCAAAAAACTTTCCGTTATTTAGAGAATTCAACTCTGCCTTTATTTGCGTCTTTCCAGTTTGGCTGATCATTTTTCATAGGCAGATTTTAAATCACATATACAAATTTATAACAACGTCGACTTTATTTCGATTCTATATATCTTGTAGACATGATAAAATACAATTTACTGAGAGCTCTTTGTTTTCACGTGCCTGAGGTTTTTTCAATAACCATCATGTCTAACGTCTCTCAAGAGACCTTTTTACTATACCTCGACTTGACCATCTATATTACTTGCTCCAATTTCCGAGGAATCATTATTCTTGGAATTGACTAGTCTACCACGCTTCAGGCGTGCCTTAGACTCACTAGTCATTACCAATGTATGGTTGTCCTTCCAGGATGTTTTATATTAATTGGAGCATAAGCAGTTGTTATAGGTGTCTTAGCTAGACACTTTGTTTTGATCAGTGAATCGTATGGTAATTGATTCGTTAATCTTTATACATGAACTATTCTTTGAACTTTTAGTTCATATAATTTAGTTGGAGGATCAATGATAATTCAAACTAATTTCGTTTTCTAACTGCTTTATATCCCCCCTAATGTTAGGAATGCTGATTCACTAAAGTGAAAACCAATAAGCTATAAACAAATATCTCATTAATGGCTTAAGTATTTAATCATAGGTAATATTTAATACCGACATAAATTCCCCACTTCCTTTGTGGTCTCATCTTTGTGTCTTGTGATGGATTACTTTCAATATATAACACACACGAAATATTAGATGAGAAATACTTGGTTACTGACCGAAACCAATTGCGATGGGGAGGAAGTATCACAACTTGTTGGCTTGATGTGAGTGCATATCAAATATAAATACCCAAATAAAACATGAACTTTTGCTCTCATGATCATTGACGTTGCAACCAATTGTAGACGTTTGATGATCGTCTCAACAAAATCAATTCGTCTATTAATAGTGATTTACCAAAATAAATATGAAAATCTAGAATATTGTGCTTGCTATCTCATTAGCTAAGCACAAATCACACAAACTTCATGTTGTGAAATTGATAACCATTTAGACGATGCATCGATTTTAAAACATTAAATGGTATCATGTTAGGATACGCGTATCCTTTTCTCATTCCTTAACATTTAGGGATTCACACCCTTCTTTAGTTGGTAAATAAATAATTTTTCTTGAGAGCAATATGACATGTATAATTATGAGGAAGAATTTTTTGGTTCTTCAAAAAATTTCATATCATTGACTCGGTGTGGTCTAACCGGTCATGCCATTAGATAATCATGATTCATAAACTTCAGGTTTATGATCGTATATGTGTTACACTTATTTAACACAATACAAAAAAAATATAAGAGAACAGTGTATTATCATTTCAGACAATCATGTTACATTTTTTGTATTTTCATATTTTGTTCTCATATATGATCAATCTCTTTCCACTCCTAGTGGTCAACCTCATTGTAAACATCAATATCATTAAAATTCTAATGGTCGGTCTCATTATTAACATGACCATCATCGATCTCACTAACATGACCATAATTACAATATGCTCAATTATGGTCGAGATCACTATCTTTACGACAATTAATATTATCACGTTCACTTTATGGAATGGAGTAAAACCAAACAAGTTTAATGGAAGTATTACTTTCATATGAAGTTATCTCAAGCACTTCATATCTTTTAATAACATTGCTACTTTAAGAGCATAATGAAGACGTGACAATAAACATTGCCTTAACTAATTCTTTCTCATAAGTAATATTCTCTTCACATAACAGTGTATGAGAACTATATACATGACCATATAAGGCTAATATTTATAACCTTCAATAATGGGATTTAGAGAGTATGACACCTTAGGTGTCGTATCGAAACATATTTGTTTTTTTATGAGATTGATAATAAAACATATAACTTGATATTTTATTTGCTTCATCCGATACTATATATGTGTGCATAAATGTAAGATGGTAAAATAGGCTATATTCCAATAATAAATTAAGCATCTTAATAACATGAGTTTAAATCCAGGAAAATAATTACAAAGTGTGATTCAAGCTAATGAATATACGTATATATGCATGCCTATAGAATTCAATTCATACTAGAATCTTAAACTAATTTTTTTTTTTTACGAAATCATGTGGATACAAAAGTTGGTCCACACTTTCATAAAATAAAATGATTGAAAAAACTGAAAAATAACAATTTGTGTATATAGTCTATGTAGATAAGCATTTTCCGATATGTATGCACATATAGATATAAACAAGTAATAATCACATGCCCTATTAATATATACATTGAAAATTTTCATGTAACTAACCGATAAACAATCAAATTTAAATTCATATTAAATTCAATTCAGAAGCAATCACATTGATTGGTCTAGTCAAAATTAATCTTTAACATATTGGAATTTTCGCATACCTCATCAATGATCTTGTCTATGGTTTAGTGAAAACAAACTAATAGTTTTTCATAAATAAAAGCCCACACTTAATACCGCATAATAATTAGACCAAGGTTACATAAAAAACATGTTTATCTTGATATTGCATAGAAGAGATATATATGAGTCGTAATATGAAAATATCAACAATACATTTAATTATTGTATGCAACTAAAACATAATAAGGTATAACATCTTTTAGTTTGTACAAAATTCACTTCCTAAAATAAGTACCACATTTTTTTTTCACATCATAGAAAATAAATAACTAAATAATATGATTATTTATTAACTGTAATTATTTGAACACAATAAAACGAGTTATTATAAAAAGAATTTAATAATTATTTAAATATTTAGCCCATTTGAGAGGTATGTTAGTTCAATTATTTTATTTATTGAAATCAAATCAAATAGTTAAACGTAACATCGGAACTTATATAATTACCATATTAATTAATATGTGATATTAATTCTTAAAAGAAAAACGTATTCTTCAAGAGAAAAAATAAAACCATACGCATATCAAACACCGAAATCCTTTTTGAGTTTATCTCCTCATTAATAAAATATAAATAAATATCCTATAATAAAATACTAAAATCTTTAAATAATCCTTCCTCTTCCTACACATATAGTATAAATTACTATTTCTTTTAGCTGTATAGTTAATAAATCATAAAATTAAAATAAAACAATTAATATAGGGGTGTAGAAAGAATTTAAACGAAGAGCATATATAATGGCTACAGATTCCCGATTAAAAGCTTAGATCCATTATTATATGAACAAATCAAATTCGTAATTCATAATTTTACATATAAGAATATTATATATGAACCAATTTAACCCAAAATTTTATAAATCACAATAGGGCTTATGTTTGAGAGAATAAAGAACAACTAAAGTTAACTAGTAGACAATTCTTACCTCATGCTGATGTGATTCGACTTCAAAAGCAACTCGTGCTGATAACGTGTTGTAAAACAAGCCTAATAGCTAAACATGTGAGAAAGAGATGTAGGGAGAAAGATGGAGATTTCATTCATTAGGTGTGCCATACAATAAGATTCAATAAGATGTATATATAGGATTGAAAAACTTGGAGAGGAAGCTAATCTATATTAGGTGTTGATAACCATAATATTATATATTTATAACAGATATCAATATTTCTAAAACCACTTGTTAAATTATAAACGCAATAACAGTTTGCAAATATTCTCAACATAAGAGTTTGTTGTTTGACTATTAATAACACCTTTAACGCTACTAAGAAATAGTTAAAATCAAACTCAACTACAACAAAATAGGTTACGATGAAAAGTAAAATATTATACATACCATGTATTTCTAACATTCCAAACAATATATAATAAAAAAAAGTTGTGTTTTCATTTATTGTGCAATTTCTGTATTTACTTACCAAATTGAATGTACATTTGGTTGATAGTAACAAAATATTCATAAAATATAATTCCATATCTTATAAAAGCCTCAAATAGCTAATAACTTGAAATTAGTCAAAATTCAACTGGTTTACAGAGAGTCTGAGACGATTTAGACATCGAGACCGGTCACCTAACATAGAGTAAAAAACGAGTAACAAAATAAAATTTGTATTTCCAAGTCACAGAAGTCAAATTAGACGGACAATAGTCGTAAATATAACAATAGCATGCCGAAAGAAAGGCTGTCAACGCAACGCCAGCTCATCTTATCATAATCATCAACATCATCATCTTTCCTCGTGGTCGGCATCATTCCTACACTACTCTTCCATTTTTCAAATAATATTAATTAATACATCCGTCCTCTCGTTTCTTATTTCATTTCCCCCAATTCCTCTCGTCACCAGACCTAGGGTTTCAGTTCCCGGCCATCGGAGCTTGCTTCTTCCTCTCCGATCTCAAACTAAAGGTTAATTCCACTCGTCATCTTCGTTTCTAACTGTTTTCTTCTTTTCAGTGATTTAGGTTTAATTAGTGTAGTTAGTTTGATTGATGAGATGCTTGTGATTTGAAGAACGTAGATCTGCTGATTATTGATGCTTTTTTGGATCGATTACACTTATTTTGAGTAGGTACTGATCTGTGTCAACTGCATGCTGATTTCACGGTTTTTGCTGAGTAGATCTGTTGAGATCTGTGTAGTGTTACTGTTGATTGATGAGTTGGTAGGAAAATGTCTAGCGTGTTGATTGTGAAATCAGTCAGTTATGTAGTCTGGAATGCTAGCTTGCTAACTTTGATGAAGTTTTGGTACTTGAAAATTGAAATATAGCGTTTGTAGCTGATACTGTTGATCTGTTTGTGTGATAGAGTAGAAAACTGTTCAAAATTAATATGATTGCAAAATATTTCTTTAATCATAGCATGTATATGAACTATAGTATTCAGATATAACATAAGTGTAGCACAAGGAAATGAGGAATTAAAACAGCCACTAGACCAAGAAGCAATAAAAATAATAGCAGTAAACTACTGATCTTGTTTTTAAAATGTGCGCATCCAATGATGTGGTCTGATGTGATCTTATGTGTGATGTGGCGCCTTATGCAGTTGACCAGTATTTGAAGAAATTGGACAGTTGATTGCAATAGGTTCGAGTTTTTCAAATATGATTGAACAAATCTGACCATTGATTGACTGATGGGTTGAGTATTTGAACAAATTAGATCATTCATTGGACAAGTTTGACTAGATATGATGATGATATCTTATATTTTAGTGTTTAAAAGTTAATAAGTTCAAACATTATCTATAAATAGTTTTTTGTTATATTTTAGTAAAGAAAACCTCACATACGTGATATGCGCGCTTTGCGCAAATCAGCTATTGAGATCAAAACACTTCGGAGCACAACACACTTTTTAAAACCAAGATATTGATAACACAAGGTGGTGGGAAAACTATAGAACTAACATTTATATACGTCATGTTTATGTGACAGATATATAAAAATGGCCGACGCAGATGATATTCAGCCCCTTGTTTGTGACAATGGAACTGGAATGGTGAAGGTTAGTATACTAATACCAATACTAGTACTAGTAATCTAGTACTAATAGTTTCTAATTTATATATTCTTTGATACACTTTACAGGCTGGATTTGCGGGTGATGATGCTCCGAGGGCGGTTTTTCCAAGTATTGTAGGTAGGCCCCGCCACACGGGGGTTATGGTAGGTATGGGACAAAAGGATGCATATGTAGGAGATGAAGCTCAATCCAAAAGAGGTATCTTGACCTTGAAGTATCCTATTGAGCACGGTATTGTGAGCAACTGGGATGATATGGAAAAGATTTGGCATCACACGTTTTATAATGAGCTTCGTGTTGCTCCTGAAGAGCACCCCGTGCTTTTAACCGAGGCCCCGCTGAATCCTAAGGCGAATAGAGAGAAGATGACTCAAATCATGTTTGAGACGTTTAATGTTCCTGCTATGTATGTTGCTATTCAGGCGGTGCTTTCTTTGTACGCTAGTGGTCGAACAACTGGTTAGTTATTTTCTCTCTCATTGATATTGTTTGTAGTTTGTACCTTACTTGTCTAGTTTAGGGTGTTCACGTTGTGGTTCGGTCGCTTTTGACGAAAATTTAGTGTTGGACCAGTAACAACGGTTATGGGATCGGGTTGATTGGGTTGGAAGAGTCGGTTGATTTTTGTAGTTTTATGGTTTGAAGGTTCAGTTTTGCTGGTTCTAGACCAAAATATGGCATTTTTTTAATTAAAACATAGTTTTGTATTAAATTAAAAAAAAATGATAAGGATTGTTCATGAATATGCATAACTTTATATTCCTAAATTAAAAAAAATAATAATAAATGTTAAAACGGCTGGTTTTTACAGTTTGACGGCTCAGTTTTGCCAGTTTTAGACAAAAAAATATTTTAGAAAAAGCATAGTTTGGTATTAATTTTTAAAAAATGATATGGATTGCTCATCAGCTCATGAATATAATGTGTATGCATAACTTTATATTCCTAAAAAAATGAAATATAAAATGTTAAATCACCTGTTCAAATTTTCAAACAGTAAACCGTCAAATGTGTAAAAACCAAACCGTGCACCGGATCTTGCGCGTTTCAAACCGCTTGACTTTCTTTGGTTCGGTCAGTTTTGTTCGTTTATGAACACCCCTAATTTACTTTACTTTTACTTTTACATTATTTAACGATATATATTATTACAGGTATTGTGTTGGATTCTGGTGACGGAGTGTCACACACGGTCCCAATCTACGAAGGATACGCGCTTCCACACGCCATCCTCCGTCTCGATCTTGCGGGACGTGACCTAACCGACTCGTTAATGAAAATCTTAACTGAACGAGGTTACATGTTCACCACAACCGCCGAACGGGAAATCGTGCGTGACATGAAAGAAAAACTTGCATACGTGGCCCTTGACTATGAACAAGAGCTTGAAACTGCTAAAAGCAGCTCATCAGTTGAAAAGAATTATGAACTGCCCGACGGGCAGGTTATTACTATTGGTGCAGAAAGATTCCGCTGCCCCGAGGTTTTGTTCCAACCGTCTTTGATTGGAATGGAAGCTGCGGGTATTCATGAGACGACTTATAACTCAATTATGAAGTGTGATGTGGATATTAGGAAGGATTTGTATGGCAACATTGTGCTTAGTGGCGGGTCAACAATGTTTCCGGGTATTGCTGACCGGATGAGTAAGGAAATTACCGCGCTTGCACCTAGTAGCATGAAGATTAAGGTGGTGGCTCCGCCGGAAAGGAAATATAGTGTTTGGATCGGTGGGTCAATTCTCGCGTCTCTCAGCACTTTCCAACAGGTAAATGAAGTCTTTAAGTGATAATTTGTTATATTTATAATATACGTGAATATAATAATTATTATTATAATTTATTATTATTATTGTTGTTATTATTATTATTATTATAAGATAATATAATAAAAACACGTGATAAGTGCTAGGTTTGTAAATTTTTTATTATAACTTTTATGTATAGCTAATGCATATTATTTTATTATTTTGGTCATAATTTTATGGGAAAATTCCCAAAATGTCCTTTCTTTGAAGAGATGTTCCATAAATGTCCTCGTAAGTTAAAAGTTTTCAGAAATGGGCCATTAAAAC
The DNA here is from genome assembly GCF_021521415.1 of Bidens hawaiensis. Classification (NCBI taxonomy): domain Eukaryota; kingdom Viridiplantae; phylum Streptophyta; class Magnoliopsida; order Asterales; family Asteraceae; genus Bidens; species Bidens hawaiensis. The sequence goes on along the minus strand of NW_027494258.1, from coordinate 148,479 downwards.
ACGTCTTTGACGACGTGTTTGCCTCCAAACACAGGTCGTACACGACCTGTTTGGCCTCTTATTTGTTTTTTTAATATTATATTATTTTAATTAAATTTTACCCATATTTGTTTTTTATTTTATAACTATTAAAATATAATGTTTTATGTAGTTTTTAATATACCGTTGAGAAGTGCTTATTTTTTTAATCCACGTACATAAATTCTGCATAAAATCAAGGCGGGTCAGTTATTATTAAACATGCAGATAAAAGGAAGCACATCTCAATGGTATATTCATATTGTAAATTTTATATTTTTAAGTTATAAAAGAAAAACCAAATATGATTAAAATTCCATTATAATAATATAATATTGAAAAAATCAAATAAGAGGCCAACGATGTCGCGAACAACATGTTTGGAGGCAAACAGGTTGTCAAAGACGTGTTTGGAGGCAAGCATGTCGTCAAAGACATGTTTTAATATGACATTTGTGGAAACTTTAATAATTTATGGGGTCATTTATGGAATCTCTCTCCAAGGAAAGGACATTTAGAAATTTCCCTAGTTTTATACATAACTGCTATTATGTAAATATATATTCCATATATTTAATACAGATTTTATAAATAGCAAGCTTGTTTACGCTCGTCAGCTATTGCTTGATAAGTGAAGATCAGGCTCGCTTAATATTTATTAATAATAATTAGTTTATATACATTTATTATTGCTTTTTGTGTATATATTATTTAGTTAACTTATCGTAATTTTATGCATAATAATAATTATTATATAAATATATATTACATAAAAATTGTATAAAGAATTTGGTTGTTTAAGCTCGTGAGCCAGCTTGAGCTCTCTATAAGTGAAATTCGGGGTCGCTTGGTAGTTTATATACATTTTCTTATTGCGTTTTGTGTATATATTATCTAGTCTTGAGCTTCGGTTCGTTTACAGAATTAATTATCATTATGATACAAGAAATTGATTTTTCACGCCCTTATCTTGTGTGGAAAACATCAACTGATATGTTTGGTTCTTTTTTTGTTGTTGATTTGATCAGATGTGGATATCCAAGGGTGAATACGACGAGTCTGGTCCATCTATCGTTCACAGGAAATGCTTTTAAGCATGTTTTGTAGTTGGTTTTGGTTACCATCTATTTAGTATGTTTTCGTGTTTGTTTGTTTTTGTTTGATATTCTTTATCTATTTTTGGTGTTATGTTTCATGTAAAGACGTGGGTATTATGTGTGAAGTTGTTAACGAACAAGAGAATGAACACTTGTTTGCCATATGGTTGTGTTTTATAGTTACACATTGTTTCACTTAATTTTGCTGCTTTATGGTAATGTTTTATTTTAAGTTTTAAAACTCATGGGTTTGTATTGATTCATTAACTGCCTTCTTAAGTTCATCTGGGCTCTTTTTCTAAAGCTGAACTTGGCTGTGAATAACTTTTTTAGGTTGAGGTCGACGCGCTTATTGTTTCAGTTCAAATACATTTTTAATTATTTTTATATATTTTGAGAAAACTGAATGAGCCTAAGCTTAGCTCGAACTCGTGTGCTGTACCTAAATGACCCAAAGCCTGTGAGTTTGGCTATGCAATCTGAAACTAAAGCACAGAAGTCCAAGTGAGTTTGAACTTTAAAATGCATTGGTCTTGGTAAGGCTCCACAAGCCTAAACGATTTTCCCATACAAGGCTTGAGCTTAGACTCCACAACTAAACGAATTTCCCATACAAGGCTTGAGCTTAGACTCCACAACTAAACGAATTTTATTTGAGACTCAGGCTCGGCTTGTTTTGAGATTTTATCAATCCGATCTTAAGTAACTTGTGAGTGGCTCGGTTGGTTTGCATCCCTAATGATGAGCCTCTTTGTTTTGTTTTGAACCTCTTCAGGTAATGCTTGATTTAATTAGGTACCAGGTTGTATATTAAATACTAGGTTAGAGGGGTTTAAAAAACCGGTTTGGATTACTAAAATAGTAAAATGGTCTGTAACTTGACCCTATTCCACTTCTAAAACTGATTTCGCCTCGACCCAAACCGCTAGTCTATATATTGTTTCCCCATCTCAGCATCCAAACCGGTTGCCAACCCACACCGGTTTCAAAATCGATTAAACCAGCTGTAGCCGTTAGAACGAAGCAGCCATTTTTTGAGTGAGGATTCATTTCTAGTCTTTTTTTTGAAGTTTATTTAATATGTCTTTTATTTTTTTTATCTTTACCATTTTGATCCCAATTTATGTATTGGGTGTTTTGGTTGAACACTACCACTCAAAAATGCTTCTCTAGTCCCTTAAATCTTCAAAACGCTTACGTTCCAAAAATTTCTCTCATATGGCTTCATAAAGTTTGCAATCTTCTACCGGTTGTTGTGCTTCTTCAAGCAATTCCGTGGTTCGAACTATTCCTATAAAGAGGAACCCGAAAATTTGGTGCAACTCTAGTTTATGTGAGACATCGAGCGGTCCGAACAAGGCTCATTGCAAGTGTTGTTAAGTTTTTGCAAAAGATGCAAAAACAACTTAAAAAAACCATATTGCCTTAAAATATTACAAGGTGTTGAAAGACGGACCGAATCATGGTCAAATGTTAATTAAAAATGAAGGAAATTTATAGACTTATAGCGTTGATGCGGTTCGGGAGCAAATGACACATCTTCTGGTTCAAGAAAGCTTGCAAACACTTTGACAACGATCTTTTGACTTGGGTTGTTCAAAAAACTCAACAGCGTCGACTCACACGTAAGTAGTACTGAGTGACACTTAGGAAGAGATTGCTTAAAAGCGTGGAAAAAAGCTAAATATAAAACAACTAGCTTTAGAAACCCGTATATTACATGGTATAAGTTAATGTATAAATTACAATGAACAATTTAATACAAATAAAATAAAAGATAATTAAGTCTCTTTATATTATGTAAAAAATTTATTACAAATCTAGTCGCTTTACATCATTAAATGTATTTGAATTTTAAATCGAGAATGGGTTGTTCTACCATCGGTATACAATAATGAATTAATACCACCTGAAGCATCATTTAAAACAATGAGGCCTTTAGATCTGAAAGATGTAGTTAAAGTCTTTCACAAAAATGTTTTTCACTCCACAACCTAAACACTAAACCCTAAACCAAAAAAAACTTCAGATTTTCCTTTTTGAACAGCTTTCATGATATCCTTATAAACAAACTATTGTTCAACTATCACAATAGTCTTATACTAAATATAAAAATATTGGAACATTTGTCTATGATTTTTAAGACTTATTAAATATTAAATATTTGTAAAAAGTAAACAAAATTATTATAGTTTGCTCAATATAAAAATGTCTCAAAAATTTAATGTTTTTTTTTAAGATAAATTTCTTTGCTAATAGTGGGACTTGAACCCAAGACCTTGATACCAAGAGACTTTTGTCTCTACCATTGGGCGATCACCCCAATGACCTCAAAAATTAAATGTTAGTGTGCTCTTTAAAAATAAACTCTTTTATATACATTTTAATTTTAAAGAAAATATATTTATGACACGTAATTATTATATATATTAATATTTTTTTTATATTAAGTATGTTTATAATATAATTTATAACATTAATAATTCAATCAATGGAAATTGACCAATTAATACGGTATGTTGAATTTACAATCAATACTTTATTTAGAACCAATATATTTTTTTTCCCAATCAATAGAACAGAAGTGATTTCGGTAGGAATTTGATAGTGAGAATCAATCTCAGAATGCCATGTGTTCAGAATTATTTTCTTTTATTAGTAATAAGTAGATATTATGTTTTGAAGAGCTTACAAACCGGTGTTAACTTGTGATTCTTGGTCGGCTCCACTACGCTCATCGGTAAAAAATTATCAGTCACAAACAATATATCCGTCGTAAACAGGTTCTTTTCTCCATGGTTTTCTAATTACTTTTGGGAGTGCCGTATTGTTTTCTAGTTACTTTCGTTTCTGTGTATTTGTTCTTAATTGATTGATAGTAAAGATAAATTACTTGTAAATTGCTTATACGCATCTATCAACCACAAAAATAGGTAGAAGAAACTTTAGCATTTCGTGTTGGTAAATAAAATAACCTCCAGCATACATTTTGGTCCTTTAGATAATTGCGGTTTCAAGTACGTAAACGGTTTGAAAGAGAAATTAGTTATACGTATGGTCGTGGTAAAGTTAGATTATGGTAACCTCAAGTTTTAGAAGATTACTTCTTGGTCATGGAAAAGTCGAATTACGGTTGTGATGCAGAATTATCTCCATATTTGAATTTTGATTTTTAATATATTTTATTATTTTATGTTATCTCGTTTCCTAGTTTATCTTTTTTCATATTTAGTAAAAATAGGGATCCAAGGTTGTTTAGAAGTTAGTTTTTGATTAAGTTATTATTATAAGAACATTGTTCTTGAACCTTTGGTTCGGTTTTATGGTCTTTGTTAATCATGAGTCTCTCGAGCCATTGATTGCTTTCAAAACTGCATCAGGTTGCCTCAAGTTTCAGAAGATAACTTCTTTAGTCCCAACCGCTCGAGTAAGCTTTTGGCTCTTGACACTATCGATAGAATTCTGTAAAATATTTTTACCACAATTTAATATATGTATAACATATCAGTTTTATCTTCACCAAAATGTCCAAATATGTATCGTTCCTAAAACCAAAGAACTCATTGTATCTCAAACTTAAAAAATACATAAGTGGTAAACCCTAAAATAAAAGGATAAACAAGAACAATATACAAAATGAAATAACAATAATATTTGCTAGAATATGCAAGTAACAAGTTGATTCATGTCCTATGTTTAGACTAGCAAATGCATTCAGGATATGGATTTTGGTAAAAAGACTCTTCGGCCTTGAACCGCGCTCGTCCTCTGATTCCATCCGGTGCACCCTCTCGTTTCCTTGGACCGCCTTGCCTGAAAAAATATAGTTAAAAGGACTGATTACCCCTGAAACTTACAATACTATCCCTTATTTTGGCAAACAAGTAACTTGTTTTAAGGACCTTTTTTCATGCAAGTGCTTCACGAGATGTTGTAATGATGCTCCTTCCTTAAGTTGTCCATTTTCCAACTTATCAAAGAGTTCCACAAGACCTTTCCTGGTGAGTATTATCCAAAGCCAAATATCAACTTTCTAATACATAATTTGAAAAGTTGATTCCAATTCCAAACTTGACTAGTAAATATAGTTATCAAAGCGTTCACTAGAGGGTGTAAACGAGCCAAAGTCGCTCGTGAGCTACTATAGCCGAGTTTGAACGAGCTCAAGCGTACAAAATAAGCTTGCTTAATAAGCAAGCCCGAGCATTACTTATCGAGCTCGAGCTGGCTAAATAATATAAATTACATATATAGTTGATAAAAGTTATATTACTTATATAATTTTTCATTCATATCTTTAATATATATTTATATAATAACAATTATTGTGATAAATATACCTAAATAATACATATTATAATTTATATATAAAAGTTACAATTTAAATATATATATAAGTATAACTACAGATGTATATAAATTAATTAATAAATAACAAAAGAGCCGAGCTCAAGCTCTAGTAAGTTAAACGAGTCGAGCTCAAGCTTGAAAAGCTACTCACGAGCCGAGCTCAATCTCAAGCTCGACCTTGAGTAAGTTAAACGAGCCGACTCGGGCTCAGCTCATTTACACCCCTAGCTTTGACATGCCGTAGTATTTAATTACACTCTCAATACAACTTATAAAAGTGAAAATGATAAGGTCAATGTGTAAAGTACCTGTCAGGAGTAATAGTCTTGCGGTGGCCTAATAGTCTTCGATGGCCCTCAACCGCTCTTGCCATGTTACCTGAATATGTCGGTACGAACACATCACTCTCTAGAGAAATAATATAATCAAGCGCAGCCGTTTGCGACGCGTGATTGGAGTACACCTTCAACTCTTCTTCACTTGCTATCATTTCCTGAAATCATTTTACAAAATAATAAACTTAATTATGATCAATCTTGAAAAGATAAGACAAAAGTTCTCAACCTTGAATAACACGTTTGGGAAACGAGACGTGAGATCCGAAAGATGAGCATAAATTTCACCAGCAGCAATATATACAACTGTTGAAGGAGGATAACCGAGAGCCTGAAGAAAAATTCCAACTTCTTTTGGAGTCAACGGACATAACCCTGCGATTCTCTGCTCGGTTGAATTGATTTTCTTTACTTTCCAGTGATTCGTATTCTCTCTGAAAAAAAACAAAAATTAGTTATTTTTAGTTAATTACTTGGATGGTCCCTGTGGTATGTCCATATTGCAAGTTTGGTCCGCAACTTTGAGAAATTACATCTAAATAACTCATGTTTTTTTTTCCAATTTGTAACAGATAACATGTACCTAAGCAATCTAAGATCTTCAGATTCCGAGTCAGACAAGCCGTATGTACAACCAGAGAAAGCCAGCATGTCTTTCTCGTATCTCAGGTGAAGAGAAATATATCTTCCTTCGCGCGATCTGAGCCGTTCAACTAGCTTCTGCGGATTCACCAGCATGTATGCTCAGGGCCTAATATAAAGCAAATCCTCACCCATGACTTCACCAACATTTGACATACATGACATCACATTTATTCAATTATCAGTGGAGGTGTGACAATTTTGACACATTTACTTATAAAGACCCAGGTTCTTTTTATCTATAATGGGTCGAGTAAACAGTTAAAAGGGGAATGGGCTGAGGGTTAATGCATACAATCTCCAAAATCCTTTTATTCTGAGATTTGGATTATCATTGTAATCAATTTGCCTTTGTAATCATAACTTAAGACATTAATTATTTAAAAACATGTGATTAAAGAGTTTGCATGTCAACCTAACGTTTTGATCCATACTAAAAAGACACGCTACACTAAGATCTTTTCCAATAGGAAGCCTAAAAAGGCACGCTCAAATGCCTTAATTCTACCTCTAGTCAATAGGTTTTCTAACATAAACAAATGAGTGCAAACCCAACTCTTCCCAATTCTAGTTTCTGTGTTGTCTTTAAAGGCAAGTATCATCAAGAATAATAAACAAAAGTTAATGATGTAATAAAAGAATATGCTGAAAAATATTTACAGGTGCGGGAGTTTAAATCTACCAATATAAAAGTAAGCATGACATGTAGTGCATTAGGAACAAAAGTTGCTATTCAGTTAAAAAAATGAAAGTTTTTAACATGTAGTGCATTAGGAACAAAAGGTGCTATTCAGTTAAAAAAATAAACGAAAGTTTTTAACCTTGATACATTTGAATATTCTACACATGATTGTCATCCAAACTCTTTGTAGTCAAGGTTACTTAAAATTCATTACACGTGTGTTATAAAGATGAAGGGAACAAATGAATGCATGTAACTAAAGATTATGCACGGAAAAATTATTTACCAAAATGGATCAGTGAATGGAATCACATACCTTGCCAAGGGTTTCAATAGAAGGAGAAAACCACAGAGCATGATAAAGAGCATGACAACGCAATCTCTGGATATCTAGTCGCAGATCATTGTTTGCTAGTCGAGAATCTGATTTTGGAACATGAATCACCTGCATAACAACGGGTAAAGAATATATAATTGCAGGTAAATACATCTCCAAACTAAAGAAATAACAAGAGAACACGTGCATATGATCAATAAGACAACAGACTGGCCCTCTACATTGGAGGTTATGGATGGAAAATCTAGAAACTAGTTCAAAAGATCCTAATTTGAGATATAAAAATGCAGCCTCTCAGCATAAGAAAACAGCCAAAACCTATACAAAGGTTGGTAGTCTCCCTAAGCAATCTATCTTAGCTTTGATGGGTAATGACTTGTATTGAAAAGCTTAATCCTCTTAACTAAAAGTAAGACATAAAGGTACAAAAGATACTAAAAAAGACGCATAAGCAAAATCAGACATGGTAGGTAAGAAATATAGGCCTAATGCATCTTGGAAACCTAATACTAATATAAACTACAAGGAAGCCATTTATATCATTTAACCTAATAACTGTTGGTTAAATAAATAAACTAGGAAAAAGAAAGAAATTCATCAGAGAAATATATCTACTTTTTGCTGCAAGATACAATTATCTGAGAAATTTGACTTCAGCCACAGATCTCTATGTCTAATGGAGGAAAATAGGATAACTTTCCTGATGTTTAATGGGGTTTCCATTTGATTTATGTAAAAGCAATTAGACTACATCTTTGAATGAATTGTGTTATTACAGTTGAGGGAACCCTCAATAACAGAAACTAGAAACAAGCCCTAAAGGCACCTAACTCGGGCCTGTGGGCTAAACACAAACAAACCCTAATCTAAAATTTAACAATTACTTAACCTATATGTAGCAGAGAGTAACTGAAATATTGATTACTATTTTGTTATGTAAAAAAGGAATAACATTACTTGAAGTGGCTAAGTATCTCAACAAAGAAGCCTATAAACCAATTCGAAGCGGGTCGTACCAAAGCAGATAATGTAAGAACAAGGGATGTTCAATATGCAATTATAAGCATGTATATAATAGTATTCTCTCTCGCATTACTAAACCAGTAAAAGAATACGCCTTTATCTACTCATATGTCATACCAAACAAGCCAATGTAAAAACCATATCTCAAAGCAGATGTTATCAATAATTAAAATTATTGATTGAAGCAATGAAACTGTGACACTGAGTCACTGACACACTGTCACTTAGAAAGACTGTAGAAAGAAAGCATAACAAAGTATGGAAACAACATGCCTGATAATCAGCCCATAATTTGGTCATATCTTCATAATAACCTAAACCACCCCAAGAGGTGAAGTGTTTTCTTGCACGAGGAACATTGACCAACTCATAAGGAAGCTTCTTTATGATTCTAACATCCCGTTTTAAGCTATCAATGAAATAGTCTTCATCAAAGATATCTGAAAATATACTGCATAACAACCATTAGAATACAATGTTAATTAATCATAATTGTAGTAAAACTTATGATTAACTTTTGTCTTGCCAGAATGAACGCTTATCAAGTTCAGGAATCACTAGTGTCGCATTCATCATGCAGGAAATTGCTACCATATCAGCAATCTGCCAAAATACCAGTCGTAGCGTATCATGCTAAACTCAAAACAGTATCTTAGAACCTAATGTACCTTTTGCTCTACAATCATAAAAAAAATATACCCTCTTTTCAACATTCATAGAAGAAATCTGAATCATAAATTAAAACCATGGTTTTAAAATGCGCGAATCGCTCCGATGCGTTTTGAACCAAAAAAACAATGCGTGCGTGAGGCGTTTGTTATTAAAAAAAATAGTTAAAGATAATATTTTAAGTTTTTAATTTGTTAACTTTTAAATACTAAAAAAACAAGAGATTATAATAAAAAATTTACAAAAGGCTATAGTACCACCAAAGAAGTTTTACATATAACCAACACAAAGCTTTTAAGTCTTAACTCTGTGTATAAGCAGTCTAGGCAGAGTACAAGTAATCTATGCAGGTTATCACTTTAACGCAGAAATGCGCACATCATGCATCATGTGATTTAGAGCGCATCATCCTCACATCATGGAATTGCAGTGCATCATGTGCTTCGCACATTATGCGTGCATTTTAATACAGACAAGTATTATAAAAGAGAAATGAATACTGACACCAGTACGCATTTGATTGAGTCCACCATTGCTTCTTAAAGTGATATAACGATCCCCTCCTTGAACACCTGAAAACATAAACTTATTACGAGGCCTTAGTTTTGTCTTAACGCACAGATTCGTTAGCTTTATGCCACCTTATTCACGTCTCTCTCGCTCTTTTACTTAACACTACTACACTTTCCTCACAACTTTATTTTATCAGTAACTTACTCCTATCATATTTATTTCCTCTTGCTTCGTTATTGTTTTGTTTGTTATTAATTATTATAAGGCACAAAAACAGTTAGTAAAGTAATTAACAACCTAAATGCATCATAAGCTAACACTACCTTGATACCGAGAAGTAGGATTAACGCACGAACGTAAACCGTCACTAAAGGGAGGTTTCCAGAGTTTATTATCATCTGGAAGCGGAAGCGGAAGCTGAAGCAATGAATCATATATAATATAATATTACTCGTAATTACATCTATCATATAACTCAACGTATTTAAGCTAATTACGAAATCGAACCTGTTGGAGGATGAGTTGGAACAGAATGATGAGATCCGAAATGAAGATCCTCCTCGGCTCAACCTCATCTAGTTACGTTCTGTTACTGTATCACCACGTGGTTGCGGTTTGAATCCCAAAGAGTTTCTCTACTTCTTGGCTTCTCCGGGTGTTCTTGGAGCCATCACAAGAATCAAAACCCGAATCGAAACACTTTTTTTTTTGCTCGGATATGATTTTCAAAATAAAGCCTTTTGGTTTGGATTCGAACTAAAGATTATCTTCAATGTCGTAATCAAGAAAGCTATCCCAAAAGGTTGTCATAATCTCATCTACCTTTGAAATAACATCTACCTCACATGTTATCATTACCTTTTTGTTGTTTAAACACTTGTTACATTTTAAGAAATTTTCACATCTACCTCTCTTACTCACATGTATCATTTTTTAAAACTTCCTATATCTCATCTTAAATATATATAAACGAAAATCTTTAAAAGCTCTTCGGTTGTCTCCAACCTCCTCTCAAGCCACCAGATTATTTTATTTGTAAATGAAGGTTTCTCATGTATTTGACCCGAATTCATAGACAGGATCACCAAACCCAGATAGTCCTTAAACGGGTTATAACATCTCATTAAATTAAATATTAATTTTACCAAATATTTGATATGAAATTCTTTAAAATATGGATATATTAAAAATTAATATCCAAATAAAAAAAGATTTTATTTATAATTAAGAAACAATTGTATAGTAAAAAAAATAAGTGGGTCATGGTTCTCACCAAACTCATACAGCTTTTAAACGAGTTATAGCATCTCATTTATTTGTTAAACTATTTAATCGTCAAACTCTGAGTTTATAATTAACTTCCTTATAATAAATAAAAGTTAAAATCCACAAGAATATATAAATATTTGAACGAAAAATGTAAAACAACCCTCATAATAAGAAGGATAAAACCTAGTTCCTTTTATTGTTCAATTAAATCATATCTATTTATTCTTCTTTTTATTAATTTTCTCCTTATTACACTCACATATACACCAATAAAAAAATACAAAAAATAGATATGGGTTTTAAATGGGGTTCTCATAAAAAATATTAGATATATTAAGTTTTTATATCCATGCTCGTGTTTGTTTTGTAACGGGATCCTATTGGGTTTCGTTTGGTGTTGATCGTCTGTTTATTTTTTCGTTGCGTTTATATTAATTAACGCGTTTAATTAATTGACTATTAATTATTGAACCAGTTTTTTGATAAATAAAATCTTTAACTAATCACCATTAACACCCAACAAGGACTATCGATGCATCAATACTACACCCGGAGTTTACCAACGCTCAAACTATTTCCAGGCCCAGATATATTGTGTTTATTCACCACTTTTAATCATACTCAACTCTGGTTTAGTGTCTTGTTACATTCCATGATAAATGTGATGCAATTTTTTTTAACGATTAGCGAATCTTTTAAATGGACTGCTGGCTAAATTCATCATATCGGGATACACTCGCCTTTTGATCCGGGAGAAACCCTCACCTAAGGCCAACGCTCGTAAATACTCGCCCAAAGGCACGACGATGCGGTGAGATAGAACTATTCCTGTTACGTATTTGTAACTAGTTTATATCGGATAGAATTTTGGACAAATCATGAAAGTTGCTAAATATGAAACATGCAAATTCTAGCGTTTAGTTAGATATAAAGAGAAAGTCATTACAATAAATAAAGATAGTAGACACGTTCATCAAGTAGAACTGATTCCATAGGAACAACTAGGACCAAATATTGTTTGTGTTGATGGCATCACACACAGTCGAAATTCATTTGGATCTAATTTTCTTGAACAGCTGATACAATAACTCATTTCTTCGTCAGATGTTAATAATATCCAATCTCCAACTTCATCACGATACTTGAGCTTATAAGTACCAAGACTCAACTTGAACCTTGTACCAATTTCTTTCGCAACGGTAGCAAAAGTTGCCTGCAAGGCAGGGAGACTAAATTTGATCATATCATCTGCGTACTCTGCTTTTATAGTCAGGATATTTTGGTTTATATTGATGGTTGATTGTTCCTGAAATAATCTATTATCTTCATTTGTGTCAATTTGAATAATGGCTGACAAATCATTTGTCTTTTTCTTTACAAAATTTGGTCCTGGCCACTCCAGGATGCCATGTTTTCTCAATTTGCGTTTTAGTGTAGATCTAGAAACTATAACAGAATAAAAAAAAAAAGTTCTGTTGAATATTTCATATATGGAGTGTAGTAAGAGAAACATTTGGCATTAAAATTGCTAACAAATTGTAATTTTAAAATAGAAAGTTATAATAAATTACCATGAAGGTTTTTTGCAGCTTCTTTCATGGTTTTTCCAAATTGTTTCTCGACGACTTCTCGAGGCAATACTTTTTGGGTTGTCTTGCAGCGCACCACCTCAGAAGGTGTTGTCCACAACCAATGATTTCTTTCCTTTTTCCAATGTTTTCCAATTGGTGGTGATTTCTTACCTTGGAAAAGCTTCAACTTTTCACTTTCATCAGTTTCATCGAGTTCATCCATTGCATATGTCTGAACATCAATAACATCGAACTCATCACCTAGTTCTGCACCAGAAGCAAACTTGAAACCTGGTAAACACCTTTTTAAGGATAAGAGTAGAGCCTCCAAAAAGATAACATAATTTGAATGTTTGATCCATATGAATTCAAATGCATAATCAAAGTGACCAGTTTCAATACTCCTCAAGCATATTGCTAGAGCACTAACATCAGAACATTGGCGATCCCAATCAACTACCATATTGGAATAAAGTTTTGAAATATAGCATGATTCATAATCTTGGAGTGTCTTCGCAGCAACTTCCTCCCCAAATCCATGAGGAATTACATCACACAAACTATAGTACTTTTGAAAATCATCAATATCCAACTTTGTGACAGGACCAAGACAACCAGTCAATTTGAGAACTAAGCCCTTCGTTCGAGTGTCCTCCAAAGAAGATGAAAAGGGCATATAATTTTTATTCTCATAAGTGACCCAAACTTGTGCTACAGCTAAGTTATGTGATCCACAAACGATCTTTAATGCCTCTTCAATCTTGTCCTTTGTAGGTGTGAGATAACTTAGAGTCTGTTTAGAATTGCAAAGTATTTACAAACATAAAATTTCTAACCACTATGACAAAGAAGTGAAGAAGAATATCAACAACTGTAAAACACAATTTTAAGTTACTTTGCATGTGGTACCTTGTGTGGTATAAGTTTTTCTCCACGAAACAGATCCAGACCAACTTTCTGCAAAGAGAAATAGGAAACAACTTAAAATTAATTGAGTTAAGAACTTAGATGCTCTCTGTGGTAAAGATATGTAACACATTTACACTCCTCCCACATATTCTTTCCACTGTTACCTCAAGTGTAACATGATGCTTCTTGGAGTAGGATGTTAGTTTTTATTAGTTTTTCTTTAAATGACAATTTTAGCGTTGTTTATAAAGGGAAATTAAAATATCGTTGGACCTGCTTATTAAAAACAAAAAAATAGTAAAATAAAAACAATTAGCATGCAGATCTTAATAACATAACTCGAGCCGGGAGGCAAGGTTGTCTATATCTTACCCTGCTCAGACCCATCATAGCTTTGCTATTTGTGGGATTTACTGAGTACGATGATAATGATCTTAAAAACATAAACCATATTACAAAAACATAAACCATATAACACCATCCCACCCAACATCCTTCTTCATCACTGCCACCTTGTCGGAGACCTCCATCTCCAACATTGTCGCCTTGCTCTCCACCTCCCTCTCCATTATTGCAGCATGGTCGTTGCCCAACTCTTCCCTGTTCACCACCGCGACAGCCCCTTCACTGAATCTAGTGAAGAACTCTGAATCATAATTTTTACTTCTAAAATGTAGGCCTAAACATATTTTGGTAATTAGCTTAACTTTAAATGTACTTGTGGGTCCCATTGGAGTTATTTATTAGTTAATTAATAAGGATAACAGGTATCATTTGGTTGGGGTTGAGTTTTTCTTTTTTTGGCGGCCAAATTTTATTAATAATGAGACTACTAAATCACTAGTCGTCAAAAATGCGCCAAGTTTACACTCAATTACAACATTAAACACCAAACTACAACAAGGTTATTCAAAATGAGAAAGAACACCACATCAACTCATTTGAGTTGTTTAATAATTAACTAATTTAATAATTATTTAGTTCTAAATTATTTAATTTTTCAAATAGAAAGGTATTTTAGTATTTTTCACATGGGCTTAATTAACCCCAAAAGTTAACGCCCATACAAGTGTAATTTTAGAGATATGATGAGTATAAGCATCCAACTAATTAGTTATGGAAAAGACAACTCCTTTGATATGTTCTTTTGTTATAAAAAATAAACAAAAAGACAAAAACAATCTACAAATGCATGCATACCTTTAGTGTCTCAATCATATTCAAAAGGAAATATTCCAAATAAAAAGGCCAACGTTCCAAAGTAAACTCTAGAACACCAATGCAATAGCTTTGACTTTGAGAAGGGAAACATATAGGAAGCATAATAGAGAAGTCCAATGTAGTGGATTCGTCTATGGAATCCATTGGACTTGATTCATATATGGCAAACGATTAAGGAATGCAGCAGAGTGCGAGTGTCCACCGCTCATGATCGTGTGGTCTCCTTGAGTGCCAAGCTTATTCACATCTATATCGTATTTATAACTTGAAGAATATAGCCTATACATGGCAAAGTCCTTGGAAGGATAACTGACTGCAAATGGTTGACCTGAAGTTGAAAGCACTCGTCTTCCGCCTATTGTTAGAGGTGCCCAAAACTGACCTATGAGCGTATGACAATTTTCGGTCTTATAAAATGCAGATATGATTTTCTAATGAATCATATTAATAGGAGTACCACGATCAGCTGCGATATATATATATATATATATATATATATATATATATATATATATATATATATATATATATATAGTGGTTAGTTATCTATATGCATGATGGAATATATATATGGATAACTAAAGTCAAAATCCGGCCATAGATGCTAGCAACTTACCTGAAGACAAATTATTTTGAGACCCTTCATAACTTTGGCTCCAAAATACCCATAAATTGTCGGAAGATTTAGGCTTCCTCTGATGAAGAGGTATTGGGAAAAGGTTTTGAAGGAACTTGGAGAGTTCTGTACTCATATCTCAATTTACTTGCCAAATGAACACCACAGCCTAGTTGTCACTCTTAGCCAACCAATTATTATGTATATTAGGAATAGATTATGTTTAGTTATTTAGAGATAATCATTGTATTTATTGTATATATCTTTTCCTTGTTTATTGGTTGTATTCTTCCCTATATATATAGGGTGATTATTTTCTTAATAAAGATCATCAAAGATTTCAACCATATTTGCTTTCATGGTATCACAGCCTTCTCCTTAATTTTTTTTTTCCGATCACACCCTTCCCGGATACGTCCGGCCATCGTCATCATGACGAAAACCGACTCCGCTGAATCATCGACCACCAAACCCGAACCCCTTCATCCTGCCTACTCCGTATCGAATATTCAATCCAAGATCCGGACTTTGGACGGAATCAAGGTTACTTATTCGGCATGGGTCCGGCTGTTTCGCCTTCATGCTGTTGCATATAAGGTATCCCACCACATCGATGATTCAGCCCCTCCAGCCGAAACCTCACCCGAATACGCCCAATGGAAAGAACTCGATGCATTGGTTCTTCAATGGATTTACAGCACCGTTTCGGATGATCTTCTGAAACGCCTTATCAATACGACTGTAGCTCAGGCGACTTGGACAAAGCTCGAAAAGATTTTCTTGAGCAACAAATAGGCTCGCGCAGCGGCGCTCGAGACAAAGTTTTGCACTCTCACCCTGGCAGCCTGTTCATCTGTTGAAGACTACTGTCAACAGCTGTCAGATTTAGCAAACCAACTGGCCGATGTTGATCAGCCCGTTTCTGACTCCCGACTCGTTCTTCAGCTTGTTCGCGGTCTTCCGGTCGAATATAACACCACTGCATCTCTGATTAATCAGCAAGGTGTTGATTGGGACCAAGCTATCACCATGCTTCAGGACGAAGTTATCCGGATCGAGGCTCAGAAAGGATCTCAGAACACTGTTTTGGCTACTACTGCAGCAACACCCTCTACCGGCTCCATTCACCAACCAACGGACGCCTCCTACTCCTCCAACAATCGACGTGGAAACAGAGGCAGAGGCGGGGCTTCAAACCGTCGGGGCAGAGGCAGGGGTCGCTTTCAGCAGCAGCAGCCCCAGACTGCATATCAGTGACAGCAGCCTACATTTCCTCCGTGGGCTTGGTGGACACCTCCACCATGTCCGTACCCGACCCAGCAGCAGCAGTGGTCTGCCAATAAGCAGCCTGACCCTCCCTCGGCTCCCCAGGGTCAATTCACAGGGTTTACCTCGGCTGCCGGGTACTCTCCGGCTCAGTTCACCCCACCCGGCTTCAACCAGCCCGTGTATAACCCTCTCTGCCCAACAGATTTAAGCGCAGCAATGGCTAATCTGCAGGTTAACTCTCCTAATATGGCCTGGAACGCAGATGTTATGGATACAGGAGCCGAGACCCACGTCACTAAAGACCAAGGTAAAATTGTTATCCCTGACTCTACTCCTGTGTGTCATAATATATTGGTAGGTAATGGTATGTTTTTACCAATTAACGGATCAGGTACGGGCTTCCACTCTTTACCAAACCGAACTTACATCCTCCCACATATCCTTTATAGCCCTCAAATAATTAAAAATCTTATTTCCGTTAGACGTTTTACTCGTGATAATCAAGTGTCTGTCGAATTTGACCGCTTGGTTTTTCTTTGAAGGACCTCAAAACTAAGAAGACACTATCTCGCCACAATAGTACCGGGAATCTTTATACATTCACGCCGCCTCAACTGCCGCCTCAAGCCACCTTTATCGCTTCTCACCACCTACCTTGGCATGATCGTTTAGGACATCCCGGGGCGCAAGTTTTAGATATTTTGAATCGCAAGTTTAATTTTCGATGTAATAAAAGTTACAATCTTTGCAATTCCTGTCAACTTTCAAATAATAAAAGATTGCCTTTTTATTCATCTAATACATTTACTTTTGCACCGTTTGATATTATTCATTGCGATTTATGGACTTCGCCAATCACGAGTACAACAGGATATAAGTATTATATGGTGCTAATTGACAATTTTTCACATTTTGTGTGGGTTTACCCCCTAAAATACAAATCCGAAACCTTCCAAACTTTTGCCCGATTTCATCAATTAATCTTTACACAATTTAACCGCAAAATAAAAACCTTTCAATGCGACTTAGGGGGTGAATTTGACAATTTAGCATTTAAAATGTTTGCCCAGCAAAACAGTTTGCTTTTCCGGTTTTCTTGCCCTCAAACATCCTCTCAAAATGGAAGGGCAGAACGTATGATTCGACGCCTAAATGACATTATTCGTGCTCTGTTAATTCATGCGAATCTCCTTCCTTCATTTTGGGTTAAAGCCCTACACACAGCCACTTATCTTTATAATATATTACCAACCAAACGCCTAAATTTCTATACACCCACCTTTGCCCTTTATCTTCGTCACCCAGATTACGAACACTTACGTGTGTTCGGATGTGCATGTTACCCTAACACATCCGCTACCCAGCCTCACAAACTTCACCATCGGTCCATCCGATGTATTTTCCTCGGTTACCCACCCGACTTTCGTGGTTACCGCTGCTTTGACCCCACCACAGGCAAGGTTCACATCTCCCGCCATGTGACTTTTGATGAGCACGTGTTCCCGTTTACACTCCCTCATCCTCCTACCTCTTACAATTTTTTGGACGACCCCACCCCACCAGGTTTTACCTTTTATAGGCCCATTACTCAGCCCACTTCTAACCCGGTCACGGCCCCATACACATTCACATACTTGCGTCGTCCTCGTCCTGCCCCACCATCGACCACCCAATCTACCGGCCCATCCATACCACCACCTGCCCCCACACCTATTCCGGCCCAACCACTCCAGCCCACCGTTCCAATTCTTAACCAACACCCCATGACCACTCGTTCCAAAGCTCGCTCCAATCCTTCGGCCATACATAACACCCTTTCCCTTTCTCCGATTCCTACCTCTTATGCCAAAGCTCTAACTGATCCTAATTGGTTGCATGCCATGCAAACCGAGTATACGGCACTACAGGATAATGAGACATGGGAGCTTGTTCCCCGTCCACATGACCGTCCCGTGATACGTTGCATGTGGCTTTTTGGGCATAAATTTAAATCAGATGGCTCATTGGAACGTTATAAGGCTAGGTTGGTGGTTAATGGAAATTCACAAACAGTTGGTGTAGATTGTGACGAGACATTTAGTCCTGTGGTCAAACCGGCCACTATTCGCACGAATTTGTCTCTTGCTGTGTCACTGGCTTGGTCTATTCATCAACTAGATGTCAAGAATGCTTTTTTGCATGGGGAACTACATGAGACGGTATTTATGCATCAACCACCGGGTTTTTATGATAAACGCTACCCTAACCACGTGTGCCGTTTGAAGAAATCATTGTACGGTCTTAAACAGGCACCAAGGGCATGGTACACTCGTTTTGCTAATTTTATTACCTCAAAGGGGTTTCGTAGCAGCACATGTGATCAGTCTTTATTTGTTTATCAACAAGACCCGTCTAATATTGCCTACTTATTATTATATGTTGATGATATAGTTCTCACAGCCTCTAATGACCGTCTGTTAAACAACATTATTGATACACTCTCGAGGGAATTTGCCATGACTGATTTGGGCCGTTTACATCATTTTTTGGGAATTAAGGTTACTCAGCAGAAGAACGGTATTTTCTTGTCACAGACTCAATATGCCAAGGACATCATCGCCCGTGCTTCCATGTCCTCGTACAAACCATGCTCAACCCCGGTTGATCTTTCATCTAAATTAAGTGCTACAGATGGAGATGTATTCTCGGATCCGACATTATATCGGAGTTTGGCGGGTGCATTGCAATATTTAACTTTTACTCGTCCAGATTTGTCTTATGCAGTTCAACAGGTGTGTCTCTTCATGCATGAGCCCCGAGATCCTCACTTTGTTTTTATGAAACGTATCATCCGTTATTTACAAGGCACAGTCGATTATGGTATAAGGATCATGAAATCCGCGTCACATGACTTAATTGCTTATTCCGATGCTGATTGGGGCGGTTGCCCAGATTCGAGACGCTCCACCTCGGGTTATTGTGTTTTTCTCGGTGACAACCTCATATCATGGTCTGCTAAACGACAGCCTACTGTCTCGCGATCTAGTGCCGAAGCTGAGTATAGGGGAGTTGCAAATGCCGTTGCAAAAACAACTTGGATTCGGAATCTGCTACTTGAACTTCACACTCCCTTAACGCGCGCATCAGTTGTTTTTTGTGACAATGTTTCAGCGGTCTATTTGTCCAATAACCCGGTTCAACATCAAAGGACAAAACACATCGAGATTGACATACACTTCGTGCAAGAAAAGGTGCGTCTTGGGCACATTAAAGTTCTTCATGTGCCATCTTCTATGCAGTATGCGGATATATTTACAAAGGGATTATCTCGTGAACTATTCCAATCATTTCGGTCCAGCTTGAGCGTCTGTCCTCCGCCCACTCAAACTGAGGGGGTGTCTTAGCCAACCGATTATTATGTATATTAGGAATAGATTATGTTTAGTTATTTAGAGATAATCATTGTATTTATTGTATATATCTTTTTCTTATTTATTGGTTGTATTCTTCCCTATATATATAGGGTGATTATTTTCTTAATAAAGATCATCAAAGATTTCAACCATATTTGCTTTCAGTCACAACTCACAAGTCTGCTTTATAATAGGCCTATTGCAAGAGCATCCCTCTGGTAATTGTTAAGTTACTAAAAGTCAAATGAATTACAATTATATTTATACATACGTATATAATTAACTTATTAATGTTGATTATTTGATATTCAAGTAAAATCAAGTTTAAGATCAACATATTGTAACCAAATTTTACACTGTAGGGGTATGGTACTAAAACCCGGTTCTACGACCCTAAATCTATTATGTTTGGCTTATTTCATTACATGGACTAATACGATGTTCTTAGGCCGAAGGGGTTTTGTGGAGGTAACCCTAACTGGGCTAGGCCCATTAGGGTACCATGATGGTGGCCATGAGACTCTATATAAGGAGGTCTCCACCTCCTTATCATGGGTCATGCTCAATAAGAGCCACCACCACTTTTTGTGTCTGTAAACAAGAAATCCTCAGGATATCTTAGCAGTCACCTCCACACCCCCGAAACCATTGCAGGTCTCAACATGAAGAGATCACAGGCGCAGCCGCAGAGGAAGAAGATCAAGACGTGGTTCGTTCATCTCAAAATCCGTGGAAACATCGTCATGGATCAGGTAAGATTCATTTCGTGATTCGACATTGGCGCCATCCGTGGGACGGCAACGAACTGCCCTTCGATCTTCATCTCGGCTGTCAGATCTCTCCCAAGAAAAACGCAGATTTGGAAGTTTACAGAAAAAGGCTTCAAAGCTTGTTCTATTAAAGCTCAAAAAGATCCATAGATCTAAAAAGAGGCTTCCAGATCTGGGCAAGAAGGAAAATCCGTGATTCGAATGATCAGATCTCCGAATCTGTGAATCTGTGATTCAGGATCTCCGAATCTGTGATGGTTTTAAATCTGCTCCGGGCTTCAGATCTGTCCAGATCTGATTTACAGATCTAGGTCTAGATTACAGACCTGGATTTTAGGTCTAAAGTTGCAGATCTGACTCTTAAATTGCAGATCCAGAAGTTACTAGACTTCCGCCGCCATGTACGCACGCCCGGGGGTTCTCACTCCTCAGCCGTGCATGTGCCGCCGCGGAAACCACCATCTGGGTTTTGCGCCAGAGACCTCCGCCATGCACACGCACTTGCGAGTCACCACTCTATCGCCGTGCATGCGCGCATCAGGCTACGCGCCAAACTTCAAGGTTGGGAATCCTCCTAATATCCCATATGGCTACGCGCCAAACTTCAAGGTTGGGAATCCTCCTAATATCCCATATGGCTACGCGCCAAACTTCAAGGTTGGGAATCCTCCTAATATCCCATATGGCTACGCGCCAAGGTTGGGAATCCTCCTAATATCCCATATGGCTACGCGCCAAACTTCAAGGTTGGGAATCCTCCTAATATCCCATATGGCTACGTGCCAAGGTTGGGAATCCTCCTAATATCCCATATGGCTACGCGCCAAACTTCAAGGTTGGGAATCCTCCTAATATCCCATATGGCTACGCGCCAAACTTCAAGGTTGGGAATCCTCCTAATATCCCATATGGCTACGCGCCAAGGTTGGGAATCCTCCTAATATCCCATATGGCTACGCGCCAAACTTCAAGGTTGGGAATCCTCCTAATATCCCATATGGCTACGCGCCAAGGTTGGGAATCCTCCTAATATCCCATATGGCTACGCGCCAAACTTCAAGGTTGGGAATCCTCCTAATATCCCATATGGCTACGCGCCAAACTGCAAGGTTGGGAATCCTCCTAAGATCCCATATGGCTACACGCCAAACTTAGGGGTTGGGAATCCTCATACCATATGTTCACGCATCACATGCTTACGCATCACATGCTCGCACATGTCACAGTCTACACGCACGCGCACGCAACATCTGCGCGTGGCGCATAACACAAAACCAAAGTCTACGCGCACGTGCATGCAACATCTGCACGTGGCGCGTAACATAAAGTAGCTCGTAAGTCGCCTCACGCGCAGGCTTTATTATTCACACAGCTCATAAGACGCCTCGCGCGCAAGCTGTTATTATTCTTAGCTCGTAAGACGCCTCACGCGCAGGCTTTATTATTCTTAGCTCGTAAGACGCCTCTCGCGCGCAGGCCTTTATTATTCACAGCTCATAAGACGCCTCGCGCGCAAGCTGTTATTATTCTTACAGCCCGTAAGTCGCATCACGCGCAGGCTTTATTATTCACAGCTCATAAGACGCCTCGCGCCAAGCTGTTATTATTCTTAGCTCGTAAGACGCCTCACGCGCAGGCTTTATTATTCTTAGCTCGTAAGACGCCTCTCGCGCGCAGGCCTTTATTATTCACAGCTCATAAGACGCCTCGCGCACAAGCTGTTATTATTCTTACAGCCCGTAAGTCGCCTCACGCGCTGGCTTTATTATTCACAGCTCATAAGACGCCTCGCGCGCAAGCTGTTATTATTCTTACAGCCCGTAAGTCGCCTCACGCGCTGGCTTTATTATTCACACAGCTCATAAGACGCCTCGCGCGCAAGCTGTTATTATTCTTATGGCCCGTAAGTCGCCTCACGCGCAGGCCTTTATTATTCACACAGCTCATAAGACGCCTCGCGCGCAAGCTGTTATTCTTACAGCCCGTAAGTCGCCTCATGCGCAGACTTTATTATGCTACAGCTTGTAAGACGCCTCTCGCGCGCAGGCCTTTATTATTCACAGCTCATAAGACGCCTCGCGCGCAAGCTGTTATTATTCTTACAGCCCGTAAGTCGCATCACGCGCAGGCTTTATTATTCACAGCTCATAAGACGCCTCGCGCCAAGCTGTTATTATTCTTAGCTCGTAAGACGCCTTACGCGCAGGCTTTATTATTCTTAGCTCGTAAGACGCCTCTCGCGCGCAGGCCTTTATTATTCACAGCTCATAAGACGCCTCGCGCGCAAGCTGTTATTATTCTTACAGCCCGTAAGTCGCCTCACGCGCTGGCTTTATTATTCACAGCTCATAAGACGCCTCGCGCGCAAGCTGTTATTATTCTTACAGCCCGTAAGTCGCCTCACGCGCTGGCTTTATTATTCACACAGCTCATAAGACGCCTCGCGCGCAAGCTGTTATTATTCTTATGGCCCGTAAGTCGCCTCACGCGCAGGCCTTTATTATTCACACAGCTCATAAGACGCCTCGCGCGCAAGCTGTTATTCTTACAGCCCGTAAGTCGCCTCATGCGCAGGCTTTATTATGCTACAGCTTGTAAGACGCCCCTCGCGCGCAGGCTTTTATTATTCTCAGCCCGTAAGACGCCTCTCGCGCGCAGGCTTTATTATTCTTAGCTCGTAAGTCGCCACTCGCGCAGGCTCTATTATTATAGCTCGTAAGTCGCCTTGCGCGCCAGCTTCATTATTCTACAAGCTCGTAAGTCGCCTTGTGCACCAGCTTCATTATTCTACAAGCTCGTAAGTCGCCTTGTGCGCCAGCTTCATTATTCTACAAGCTCGTAAGTCGCCTCGCGCGCCAGCTTCTTTATTATTTTACAGCGTGTAAGCCGCCTCGCGCGCCAGCTTCTTTATTATTTTACAGCTTGTAAGCCGCCTCACGCGCCAGCTTCATTATTCTACAAGCTCGTAAGTCGCCTCGCGCGCCAGCTTCTTTATTATTACAGCTCGTAAGTCGCCCTGCGCGCAGGCTCTCATTATTCTACAGGCTCGTAAGTCGCCGCACGCGCCAGTTTTATTACTTTCACAGCTCGTAAGTCGCCTCACGCGCCAGCTCAATTATTATTCTTATAGCTCATAAGACGCCTCTCGCGCGCAAGTTTTATTATTTTCACAGCTCGTAAGTCGCCTCACGCGCCAGCTCAATTATTATTTTCAAAGCTCATAAGACGCCTCTCGCGCGCAAGCTTTATTACTTTCACAGCTCGTAAGTCGCCTCACGCGCCAGCTCAATTATTATTCTCAAAGCTCAAGACGCCTCTCGCGCGCAGGCTTTTATTATTCTAAGCTCGTAAGATGCCTCTTGCGCGCAGGCATTATTATTATTTTAGCTCGTAAGTCGCTTCTCGCGCCAGCTCCATTATTATTATAACTCGTAAGTCGCTTCTCGCGCCAGCTCCATTATTATTATAGCTCGTAGGTCGCCTCACGCGCGAGCTTCATTATTATTATAGCTTGTAAGTCGCCTCGCGCGCAGGCTTTTATTACAACATGTCACCATCATGAAGAAAGCCTCTCAAAACTCAGACAATAAAGACAAGGCCAAAGAAAAGGGAAAAAACCGCCTCACACCTTATAAAGTCCAGCGCTCCACCTAGACGCTTGCGCGCCCAGGAGCAACACTGGACTTGGGGGGGCTTGTAAGGGTATGGTACTAAAACCCGGTTCTACGACCCTAAATCTATTATGTTTGGCTTATTTCATTACATGGACTAATACGATGTTATTGGGCCGAGGGGGTTTTGTGGAGGTAACCCTAACTGGGCTAGGCCCATTAGGGTACCATGATGGTGGCCATGAGACTCTATATAAGGAGGTCTCCACCTCCTTATCATGGGTCATGCTCAATAAGAGCCACCACCACTTTTTGTGTCTGTAAACAAGAAATCCTCAGGATATCTTAGCAGTCACCTCCACACCCCCGAAACCATTGCAGGTCTCAACATGAAGAGATCACAGGCGCAGCCGCAGAGGAAGAAGATCAAGACGTGGTTCGTTCATCTCAAAATCCGTGGAAACATCGTCATGGATCAGGTAAGATTCATTTCGTGATTCGACATACACCATGTGAAAGATTGTATTATTGATAATTTACAGTTTTACACCACACGTCCCAATCAGTTGGTTGAAACTTGAAAGGTCTTGTCACATGGTTGGTTGCTAGAACGTTGTATTGAATTTGATATTATGTGAAAGATTGTATTATTGATATTAATTATGTATATGGTTGGTTGCGAAACCGTACGTTGTATTAAATTTGAACTCTTGAATTAGTCTACACTATATTTACTAAATTGGTGCCCGCATATGCGACTGTAAAACACACAGGTAATCACGTAACATGTGTTTTTTTTAAATATATATAAAAATAGGTTACAGCAATACGATACTCAAATTAAAAAAATGTTCACTATTATAGTGTAGATTTAAAAAATAAATATTGACATATGAAAAAGTTACATTCTAAAAATTATGGAGGGAAGTTAGTTTAGAAAGGATATTAAAATATTTTTATAGGCAAAGCGTAGAAGATAAAAGTGTAAATGTATCACAATAGCTCCTCTAAATTGTGTGATTGTGTACTCTATTTTTAATATTGCAGTTCTAAGTGGGTTCTGAATGGATGAAAGAGAAAATGCTATTGTTCATTGGTATAGTTAGAAATAACACTGTTCATCCTCTTTAATTTTTAAATATTTATTTGTTGAAAGTGGTGTGAGTGAAGGTTGAAAAAGAAAAAATAGTGATTTTTAATGTAATTTTAGGTTCCGAGATAAAGGAAGGAATATGAATACCCTAAACTCTCTATTTGACAAGTTCTTTTTTACTTTGTTTTCTTCAATATCTTTAAATATACTATGATTTAAAAAATTCGAACTTACCGTTGCAATGTGCTTATTTTTGTTGACGTTTCAGTATAAATTTTATTCAACAAGTCGTTAATTATAACATATCAGCCAATTAAGCATGAATACACATGCCAATTGATCATTATTATAATATGGTTGATAAATACAAATTTCAAATTACACCCTCTAAAAAAATACATGAGGCAGATAAATGCGTATTTCAAACTACACCTCTAAAAAAATTCATAAGGTTTGGTATCCGATACCATTTATTCGTTCCTAATTCAAAATGCTATATCTATGTCTTGTATTTTTATCGTTTTTATAAGATTTTTACCTGCTGATACTAAATTATAAAAAAAAAGTCATGGCCAAATTTTATAAACTTAAAACGAACTTATTTTTTTTTAATAAAAATTCCACCACACACTTCCCCATTGCTCTCCTCCTCTTGACAATAGATGTTTTGCAACAGAAGTTAACTTTAATTCTTTAAATAAGTATCCAAGAATCAAACACGATCTAGGAGCAAAATCTCTTTGACAAACTCACTTTGATAGACTAGATCATGACATGCATATGGTGATTTTAAACACACCATTTTAGTCTCAGTTACTCCCATTAAAGCTCCAATCTTGAGGTATGATCTCCTAAACAAGAAACTATGTTCTCATACACCTTAAATTATACCAGATTTAGCATTTAGAGACTTCACTTCATACCATTCATCCTGAACGTTTTGGGTTTGTATGTCGGGTTCGGATTCATATTTTATCCCTACACCAAAAGCAATATCATCTTGCAAGCTCATTTAAAAAACAGAAAAGAAAAAAAAAGAGATGAAAGAAAGAAACAACCACCTTTACATAAGCATAACTCAAACAAACAATAATCTACAATCTTCAGAAAAGATGAGAAAAGGGCAAAAATGGAACCGCAACTGCACCACAGATATGCAAGCTCCCAGACTCGTGTCGGTTTCTAAACAACACCTTATCAAACAATAAGTTCTCATTGCCGTCAAGTAATCCATACGCATCCGTGTTGTAATTAGTATGTCTTGAGATGATTCCATCCATGCTATTATCTTTCTCAAATGTTTTGATGTAACTTTCAATGTCGTGTTGCAGCTTTATGCTCTCTGTTTGCTTGTGACCAAATGAGAAGACAATTTGTTTGTCCCGTTCGGTACTATCAGTGGTTTCAACAACTCTATCCGTCATGAGTTTGTTACAACTACTTTCAACCACTGAACTGGATACCTGGTCCCCATTAACGATCTGTAAATACAATTTGATATCAAATAGCATGAGAACACACTCATGTTGTGTGTGCGAAGAGAGGAAAAGACGCGATGGCATTTTCGTAATACGCTGTGCTACAACACACATAACTATCATAATAATACTTACGCTCCGGTTTTTACAATTAACCATTACGCTACTTGCAAAATTGTGTGGTAGCCTAATAAGACTATTTACGAAAATGCCACCTCATGATATTTGCTTCACTTCGTAGGCTTCACACATTAGTTATTTGTACACGATCCTGTCCCTGCACATGCACACATATATATAGAAAAGAGGGGGGGGGGCAGTGGTAAGTAATTGTATAATTGTCATTCTTTTACGCGTATGTGTTACGAGTACCTATGCGGTTCTCTGCTCAAGAAATATTGTGAATACACACTGAATAAAATAAAGTGTTCGTCTTTCCAATTTTAAATTTTAAAATTAAGAGATTTTCTTAATAATTTTTAACTCTGGAACTTAAAAAAAGTTGAATAATTAGGTTAATTTTTTGTTTATGTATATTAGCTAGTAGCTACAGTGCTACACACGTGTATGCAATAAGCACAACATTTAACAGAATATGAATAATTGCGTTGCACATTCAAGAAGAAAATACCTGTTGGTCAATGCGAGAAGTGTTTGCCGAGTTAACAGACGGGTCTTCTGCAGCAGAGAAATCAGAACTATCAAAAGTCGATATTGAAACGCATTCATCAAAATAAGATAACGCTTCATCTGTCAAACGTTTTGACATCTTTTTTCTTTCACTGCTACTCTGTCGCTCAAAAAACAAACCACAAACACTTAATACACTAAAATTTGTACCAACATGAATATAATTATTAACTAAGCATACTTTTCGTCCTAAACGAGACCGATGAGAACTAGAGGTCTTGGGTTCTGGAAGCGTCTCCTTGAGAATTTTGCTTAATTCCTGTCTGTGGCGTTCCTCAATAGCCAAATCGGATCGAAGTTTTCTAGCACGCTCTTGGGACTGCACATACGAAGTTAATATATATACTTTATAGTTCAATAAAAAAAAAACTAATGGTGCCAACTCTGGCCAAGTCAAGCAGGTTAAAAGTTGGAGAAAATGTAAGTTACAATCCATCTAACCTCCTATATCATTTTATTTAGGAAAAAAAAAATCTTATTCTAATATGATAGCCCTATCATAAGCAAGACGCCACCGCCAGCCTTGATACACGCCCTCAAAGATGGAGCGGTGGTTGCAGCTGCTATGAACTCAGCTAGTGTCACAGTCCGACCTGCATTTGTCACCCTGGTCCACGCACGCAATGAACCAGCCCCTTAACCCACGCATGCACACCACCATCCAGGCAGAAGTTTGAGCTAGAAATCAGTCGGTCAACAGATGTAGTTAGCTGTTGTCATGATCCCATCCAACCGCTACAGCAGCAGCCACCTAACACTGTCCCGTTTTGTTGCACCACCAAATTAGGAGCCGATCGAGATCAGCCAACTACAATCAGCAGGTTGCTGATCAACATCCGCACACGATTGCAGCGGCTCTGTTTGCTGTTTGATTCAATTAGCAGCAGTCAGGTTACTTGATCGCAAGAAACCTCTTTTGAATAAACCGTGATACTCTATACTCCTAACAGTTTGTCGCATAAGTGTGAGTTAAACAAGTAGGCCCTGTCTCATCCTAAGTAGTGATCTGTATCTCGAGT
The DNA here is from genome assembly GCF_021521415.1 of Bidens hawaiensis. Taxonomy (NCBI): domain Eukaryota; kingdom Viridiplantae; phylum Streptophyta; class Magnoliopsida; order Asterales; family Asteraceae; genus Bidens; species Bidens hawaiensis. Next base: position 119,905 of record NW_027494258.1, on the reverse strand, counting down.
TGTTCATAGTAGCTAACTATCCCTACTTTGATCCTGTAAAGTATAGTTTTTCGCTAAACATTTGTACAACACAATAGCAGAGTTCTCATAATCATTTCTAACATGCTAACTATGTATAGAAAAGATTTGGAAAGTGGAAAAAAAACCGCTGCAGATTAACTAAACATGATCTGAGTATCTGACCCGTGATTAAAAACCTACTGATTTTCACTTGTTAACCAACCCACCACTTCGACACGTAAATATCACTTAGTGAACTATAGTTTCTACCATGACCTTAAATAGTTTTGCCAGTGCACTATATGCTTCATTTTTAAGATCAGTAATCTGCAACGGTTAATATCAGTTTTATATAAAATATAACCATAGTGACCATTTTCACACAGACGAGTTGGAGCTGGGCCATTTAGTTAATATCAGTTCACTAAGTCACTAAGCTTTGTTAATATCAGAGGTAGCCTAATAAAATTATAGTAAAAATAAAGAGAAATTACTGCTTCAAGCTCTTTGGCATATTCCCTTCTTATGTCCAACACTAACTCAACAGCCCCAGGTTTAGGAGATATATCAGTACTCACAAGACCACCACTGCCGTTTCTTCTAATGGCCTATAAATATAAAACCGAACAGATATTAGATACCGTAACGGACAAACAAACGAAAAAACAATGTTCTGTTAACTAATTACGTCGTGAAGGTCATCTTGCATATCAGCAATAGCACGTCTCACTTCAGATCTCACAGTTTCATATATTTCATTGTTGGCTGCCTCTTTTTTCAAATTGCCAACTTCAAACGACTGCAAAACAATGAAACGAAAATGTCACACAAGTGCACAACAATATGCTTGTAAGCGAACCATAACAAACGATTTAAAAAATTTCATATACGAACAAACTTAGCAAGCGTAAACTAATGAACATAAAAAAGCTAACATAAATGAACAAACAAGACACTTAGACGTGTGTTCATGTTCATTCGTTTAACTACATGAGCAAAAAAATTTCCGCCGAACGGTTCACTATTGTTTGTTTGAATACAAGCCACATAACAAAAAAAAGTTGTTTAGAGAAGAAACAATTTATTCTTTTTTTTCTTTTTTTAAGTTTTACAATAATTCTTTTGCTAAAAATACCATTAGAAAACTATGTTATTAAAATAATCTGACCTTCACCAATACAGTTAGTTAATAGGTTTTTAAAATTTTGAAACTCAAAACCAAGTTACACCGGCCAGTTTAGGAGTGAATAGGTTGGGCTTACAGTTTTATGGTTCGAAATACAGGGTTTCATGGTCCGGTTTACAATTTGAAACTGGCTCGAAATGTTAAAAAAATAATAAAAGAAATTTCTTTTACTAAATATAATTATAAAAATAAATTATTTTGTCTTGCATATGAATAAAAATTATAATACGCCCTGCTTGCGGTGCGCGCATATAATGTATATATGTGTGAACCCTCGGGTGGGCAAAAGTAAAAGTGCACTAATTTTGACGTTATTTTACTAATCTCGTGAAAATAACGTTAAAAGTGGCAGAAGGTTAATCAGGCATCATGTGGTGGCGTTGATAGCCGAAAGACAAGGGCACATGCACCAATCAGCCGGTGTCCCTGATGATTGAGTGCTATGTGCCTTATGTCCAAGGCTTGATGCAAAACTACTATCGAGCCGGGGGTCTCACCGGAAGCAGCCTCTCTATCCCTATGGGATAGAGGTAAGACTGTCTACATCTTACCCTCCTCAGACCCTACCATAGCATTGCTATTGGTGGGATATACTGAGTACGATGATGATGATGATGATGATGATGATGATGATGATGATATACAAGTTTTTAATAATAATACGTAGATACTGTTTATTAACCCGTTTAATGCTATTAGAAAAAAATCACTTCTTTCTTTCATGAAGGCTTTAATGCTCAAAAGGTAAAAGGTTGATCTTTTTATAAACCTAGTAGCCTAACATTTTACTGAACTTTCAAAAATCTAATGGTATGATTTCGTGCTCATAAAAAACAGCCCAAACCGTCAAACCTCCAAAACCGAACCGTTTTGGCAAGTTTAAAGTATAATTCTGACCTTACAAAACTATGCTATTAAAAATAATCTGAACTTTACTTATAGAGCGAGTTTAAATTTCAAGTTTCAACCCAATTGAGCATTTTCAATTATAAATACTTCATCTATCTAATTATTAATAATAATACAAAATCTAACCTTCATCTGCTCATAAACAGCTTTAATTGTTTTCTCTTCAGCTTCTGATAAAGAACCGGTGGAGATGCCATCTTCACAGTGTGAATCAAACTATAACAAAATAACGCAAATGGCGTGCAGTAAGCTCCAGAAAACAGATACGTATAAAAAGTAGAAAACTTTAACAAACAACTAATTCATGAAAGCTCACCGAAGAACCAACTGATGGACGGGAATTCCTCACTGATTTAATGCCAGAAACTGAATGCTTACCGGACACCCAAGGTGTGACCGGTATTCTTGATTCTTGTTCTGCTTCACTCTATTTCACAGAATAACAATAACTTGGTGTTTAAGTGTCCGTGTTGTAAGTGAATCTCAAGAAATAAACACACTAAAACTTCAATTTCAAGATTCAAGATCAATATTGGATCAAGTTAATTTTTAAAAGACTTAATTTTGCTATTTCTACGTAAGCGTGACTCTTTTTTATTATATATTTTAGGAACTGAAACAAATAATAAGCATAATGCAGTTGAAATTAATGAAGTAAAGAAAGATTTCAAAACCTCAGAAGCTACTTGGGCCCTGGAAACTGATCGACCTCGCCAGCCAGATCCATTGCTCTCAGTTGATTTAATGCCAGAAATCAAATGCTTCCCAGACGCCCAACGTGTGACCGGTATTCTTGATTCTTGTTCTGCTTCGCTCTATTTCACAGAATAATATACAATTAACAATAACACTTGGTGTTTAAATGTCTGTTTTGTAAGCAAAATTCCAAGAAATAAAGACACTAACAAAAACTTTAACTTTAGCCTTCAAGATCAATATTAATGGATCAAAGTAATTTTTAAAAGACTTAATTTTGCTCTCCAAAAACGGCTAGCGGCTTATCTAGTTACTCATTCGCCTTCTATTTCGATGCAAAAGCTACTCTTTTTTTTAGTGAATGAGACACATAATAAGCACAATGCAGTCAAAGTTAATAAAGTAAACAAATTTTTCACAACCTCAGAAGCAAATTGAGCCCGGGAAACCGATCGACCTCGCCGGCCAGACCCATTGCTCTTGTGATTATTATTATTCACCCGAGACAAACTTCTCCGGCGACCACTAACCACCTCCGTTTGACCATCATTCCTCTTGACCGACCGACCTCTTTGAATTCGATCCACATTTGAACTCTTGGATTCTGACGCACCCACATCAATCGGCGTCGAAATTTCAGTACTGTTGTCACCGCCGGTGGACCAGTAAAGAGGGTTGTCTCGCTTGTTCAAGAATTCGGTGGATATGTCGATTTGAGGTGATCGAGAGATGGCGTTGACGCTCAAAGACCGTCGTAATTTGGGTTTTTGTGTACGGGAATTGGGATTTGGGTTGGTTTTGGAGGAGTCTCTTCCGCCATAGCCGTCACTGCTTCTTTTGGAGTTGGATTTGAAGGCTGCAGTCGCCATTGATGGAATACAATACAAATTGCTTGCTGGCTGGGTTAGAAGAGCGGGCTAACCAATGTTCTTGTTTTACTACCAAAGCAACTACCAAATGGCTCAAAACGTGGCTGCTAATTTGGTAAATTGTATTATAGTTGTTCAGAAGTTAAGTTAACTCGGTAACACAGCGTAAGTTGGCATTGCTGACTCGTTATTAGGGTGATATTCCCTTACTTGTGGAACCGACACTTGCCTTTGTTGATCCAGTTGCTAAGCGGTTTGGCTGATCAACTTATCTTTACGAGTGTTGTCTATTCGTGCATGATTAGCACCGAGTCCATTGCAGTTGGTGGTGTTTGACAAATACGTCAGACTTAATTGATCTGGTCTTAGACCAATTTTCAGGTGAAAATGAAAAGGCTTGAAAAAATATCATTTTAGTGATTTAGTCATTTATCTATACAAAAACTCGTGGAACTAAGGTCATGCAAAGGGTTTGGTCCAGCCAAAACCGGACCGAACCTGTAAGTCTCATATACCGGAAACTGCTGATGAGGGTCAGAGTAGAGGTGTACAAAAAAACCGATTGGGACCGGTTTTAGGCAAACCGAACCGGTTTGGGTTTAAAACTGGTTTCACCCAAACCGGTTTCCAAACCGACCTAAACCGCCAGTTTCAGGACCGGTTTCCCTTAAGATCGACCAAATCGGTTTTTAAACTAAAATGGTTTGAGGAAAACCGGTTTAAAACCGGCTAAAACTGGTTAAAACCGGTTTATAAACCGAGCCGAACCGACGTGACCAGGCCGACCTATCTTGTGTCTAAACCGGTTTATAAACCGAACCGGTTTGAGTCAAACCGGTTTTGACCAGCCGTTGACCAAACCGGTTTGGTTTGGGTTTAAAACCGGTTTTGTACACCTCTAGGTCAGAGAACCGCCCCTAGTACGCATTAAAGGGTTAAGAACTTAAGGAGTTTAAGGGTCAGTTTTAAGGGTTTATGGGCTAGATCCATTTAAAACTGAATTGGGCTCAAAATTACTGCTGGGCTCTAAATGACTTCAAATTCCAGAATGTTTTGTTGGCCTGTTGAAAACATTTTACATTTGTGAAATTGTTGGGCTGTTAAAATAAGAAACCATTTTTTTTTCTTCAAGAACACCAAACATGTCTATAGGCTATAGCATTTCCGTTCAAATATGGCTCACTTCGAAACGTAAAAAATAAATTAATTAATTAATTAATTAAATAAACAAATTAAGCCTTTAATCAGGGTTTTTATTTTTTTATTCAAATTAGACGTTCAAATGAAGTATTTCTTCGGTCTATTCTCAATCTTCAAAATAGCTATTCATAAATTTTTATTCATTCCTCGTAGACTCGATCTTATCAAAAACAACTAAACAAAACTAACGATTAGAATTAAAACAAAAAAAACATAGAATGTGCTTAAAAAGTAATAATATTTACCTTTTGCAAACTCGTCGGATTTCTCACGGTATTCCTCTTTATTTATTTCTTTTCTCTCATTTCAAATCTATTCCTGTGTGCAAATTAACGCCTCAATAACGGTGGGGGATAACAATCTTCTGTCGTAGGCTTCAACCACCCATCTGCCCGTATTAAAGGCAGACTCGGAAGCTACGGTTGAAACCGGAATAGACAATATAGCTAAAAAAATAAAAAAAATTAGTTGAAATAAATGTCACACCCCGACCAAAGGCGGCGGAACATGCCGAGGTGTAACGATTGTCCAAAAGCACATGACACTAATTAAAGTGACAGTATTTAATAAACTCATTTCATTTCACAACATCGAAAATGTCACATAACAATTATCCATAAAATAATCATAAACAAGATATCACAAAATATGGCAAATTGATATTGTTCATTTTTACTAATATCCTAAGGTCTTTGATGTCGTTTTCTTCACAATCATAAATCAACCAATATGCAAACCTGCAACATTTCATAAAATAAAGTTTGTCAACACAAAGGTCGGTGAGCAATTCATAAGTTTAATCATATTAGTATATAATAAAGATAGCCACAAAACTTGCATACGAGACGATAAATAAAAGTGGTAATTTGGATAAATAGATATCGCTAAACACATTAGCGACACCTAGCTATAAGGGGATGCCAAATAGTCTAGGATTTTATAGTTATCATTAATTGCATTACATTAACGACACCTTGCTATAAGGGGATGCCAAATAGTCTAGGATTTTATAGTTCCAACAACCAAAAGCGATAAACACATAGGCATATAAGAATAGAACACCAAATCGAGCAATTATTTAGGTAAAGTATACAACTACGTTTGTGGTTTAAGATTCAAATATAAAGCATTTTGTTGAATAAGTATGAAATGTCACCCCCAAAATAAAAGATGAAAAATGAGGTATGAAGTACTCACCTTCAAGTGGTAAACTTGAAAGATGATAATTTGGAGATTTGTCGGAACAACGAGTTTAACACACAATGCCTAAAACGAAAAGAAGTCTTGAATTTAGAAAGGTTGTCTTGAAGGTCTTTAAACAAAATAAATGTTGAGAAATGTAAATAATTAAAGTTTAAGGTTTAAAATGTGACTATTTAAGAATTTATAATAATAACCCTTTAAAAATGTAAGTTTGCTCGAAACCGGGTTAAAGTATCTAACCTTAATATTTACTCAACCTATGTTAAGTAATAAGGTGGGTAAAATGCAAGAATGCAAATCCCTTTGGAAAAAAGATACTAAAACGGGTTTTTTTTTATCGAGTGTTCGGGTTGTCGGTTCGGGTTTTGATAATTGGTCAAACCCAAAGTTAACTTTCCAAAATATCGAATGTTATGAGATAACTCAATAAAATTTAATAAGACTTAACCAAGTATGTAGTTCCATTGTTTTAGAACTAACAGCGCACGTTAAGCGAGTGTTCGGTTTTGTCGGTCCAAACTTTGTTATGAGATCAAGTTGGATCCAACATTTCCAAGTACTTAAGAAAATATTTAAAAATCAATTTGTAACTATTTTTAAAGAAATATATAAGTCATGATGGCTAAAAAAAACACACTTGTGTGTCTTAAGCGAACAAGAATCGGTTTGGTTCGGTTTCCATCTCACAACAAGTTCATAGATGGTTTCCACATGTCCAAACACTAAATAACTTGTATAATAATATACAAATAAAAAAAATACCAAAAGTTAACAATAAAGTCTTTAAACAAAAGTTCGGTTTTCGGTTCGGATCGTGTTTCTGGTTAAGACCGAGGTAAGATTCTACAAACCCATAACATAGAATTTGTAAAAATGATTTTAGAAACTTAGATCTAACACTAAGTATGTTTAAACAAACAAAACTAGTAACAAAATTCGGTTTACGGTTTAGAACTATTTACTGTTAAACCGAAGCATAGACTCTTAAAAACCCATAACCATGGAACTTGTAAACATGACCAACAAACTAAAATAAGCAAGATTAATATGTATGAACAAGTTATATAGATGTATATATATCAAGGACACGAAGTCCTCCATGAAGCCTTGCCTTATGGGGTCCGAAACCTCATCGACCGGAATCGGAGAAGTAACTACCAAAGGTAAACAAGGGGTGTATATTATATATATATTGCACAACCATAACCAATTATTAATAAGGCTACATAAACTAATTAAGATGAAAGACCAAAATCCTTCAAGAACACTTAAGAAGCTAACCTTGAATCTTTGATGTTTGAGAGAGTTTTTTTTTTGGAGTTGTAGCAAGGGAAAATGAAGAGGAAATGTGGTGTATATATAGGGTAATGTTGGTGGTCAAATATGGGTGTGAGACACAAGAGTTTTCATGCAAAATGGATCAAGACAAAAACACAAAACAACAAAAAAAAAAAAATAATAAATAAATAATAAAAAAATAAAAATAGGATGTTTTCAAGACCCAACAAGTGTGAAACAATATTGTAACATAAATCCATCATTTTCATTATAACATAAGCTTCGGTTTAAAAATCGGGTCGGTTTACATAATAAACAAATACAAAAACGAATACAAACAAGACCCGAAATTGACGAATATCACAATGAAATTTTAAAAAATGAATAATTTACTTAAGTGACAACTTTTACCTTTCGTCATCTGTATCATGGTTTGATACGAGTTAAATTTACCTTTTGCTAAAGCAAAATATTCAACTCGTCTTTTAAATCTTACTTAATGGTTTTTTAGCAGATATTTTTCATCATTCCACTATTTTTACTAGACGATTGGCCATCCCCGAAACTTCTCAAGTTGATTCTTTCACAATTGGTTTTCTCCCGAGCTTGTTTAACTTTACTTTATGTAGTAACAGTAATGCTTGAATCATCATGAGCTAAAGCCTCATACTCTCTTAAGTAGTTGCATCCCATATTTCATCTCATCAACCTTCAAATCCTTTTATCAAATTCCCAAAATAAGCCTTTTGAAGAGAGAAACCTAAAATAAGTCAAAAGTTTTCAAACTTCCATTAATAATCCTTAAAAATCCATAGCCGCTATAAGATTTGTTTCCCCGTTGATTGATTTCGTCCCCCAATAAAAGAGCGACACATGTAAAGCATCCGACATACGTCGATGGTTTTGTAATCAAATCTATCTGTGCCGATGTTTTTTGTCTGAAAATCATCTCCGCAAAAATCATCTCCTCCGTGATTTTTGGTTTCTTATTCATCTCTTCCATGAGTTTCAAAAAAAGTCAAAATCCGTGTTTTTTTTTACCAAATGAATTTCAAATGAATTTCGTCTTTTGACATAAACCCATAACAATCTTCATCTTCATTGATTAAAAATGCATATTTAAAGGAGAAAAATATTAAAATAATTAAAAATAAAAAAGAGAGTATAATATTTTTTTTAAGTAAAAATACAGACAATAAAGTTTAAGTTTCAAAAAAAATAAAAAAAATACGGACAGCTATGTACAAATTTGATGTGTGTTGAAATAATGATTAAAAATTGAACAGTAAAAGCACCCGGGCATCACGGGGGAGTGTTGGCGTGTACATACAAATCATCAACTGTAGACGGATGTGATTGGGTGATGGCTTTTCTGAATAAAAGAAAGAAAGAAAGACGTCTCATTTGATTTGACCCTCATTTCACATTGCTCACGTCATCCACGTTACCAGCCCCTCACTTCACTTAGGCTGAGGGGTGTGGGGCTTCAGCGGGGGCGCGAGAGCCCCTCCGTTCGCGCCCCCAGGCGCGAGCACCACAGCACCGGGGCGCGAGCACGGAATTCAAAGCAGGCGCAAGGTGATTCGCGGGACCTGTAGGCGTAAAGGGACATTGGGAGACGTGAAAGAGCCGTTGGGACATGAGAAATGAGCCGTTGGGCTCTTTAATTTAATAAAAAAAAAGTGTTATTCCTATATATAAACTTAAGATCACATAAAACAATTACTACACCCAAAATCACATAAAACAATTACCACAACTTCAAAAAAAAAACCCAAAATCAACCCATCTTCCAAACTTTTTTTTAAAAACATGTCTGGAAATTGGTACCCAAACCTTGATTCAGATTATAGTTACGACGATTTATGGTCGTCACCAGACCAGTCGATGTTTTATACGAAAGAGATTGATCGAAGAAGACCAAGCCGAAGAATAAGAATAATGTTTTTTTAGTACTTTAATTTTTATTTTATTTTTAGATATTAATGTGTTATTTTTTTAATGTGTGTTTTTTTTAATAATTTATGAGTTTTTTTAATAATACGTTGTTTGAATATATTTATAGGCTGAGGGGTGTCGGGGGCTCTAATGGGGGCTCAAGTGGGGGCTCCAGCCAATAATATTATGACGTGTGGCTGAGAGAGAAACTGGATAAGGTGGGTGTTGGAGCCCCCGCTGGAGCCCCTGGCCCTGGTGTGGAGGGGCTCCAGCAGGGGCTCCAGCGGATTTTTTTTTTATTTTTTTATAAATATATTCAAATAACGTATTTTTTTTATTTTTTATAAATCTAGGTTTGGGTATCAATTTCCAGCCATGTTTTTTAAAAAAAATTGGGAAGATGGGTTGATTTTGGGTTTTATTTTGAAGTTGTGGTCATTGATATGGGTGAAATGGGGTATTTTATAGATGAAAAAAGGTTTTTTTTTAATTAAATAAGAGCCCAACGGCTCATTTTATATATCCAACGGGTCTTTGCACACTCCCCTATGCTACTTTACGCTCTCCTCTGCCGCTAACCCCATCACGCCTGCTTTGTTTTTCGTGCTCGCGCCCCGTTAGCGCCCCCGCTAGCGCCTGGTGGTGTGGTGGTCGCGCCTGGGGGCGCGAGCGGAGGGGCTCTAGCGCCCCCGTTGAAGCCCCACACCCCTCAGCCTTAACACTTCAAATATTTTTATTTTCCGCCTAAACCTAGCTAATCGATTTTTAAGGAAAAATCTTTCCATTTGATTTTGGTCTACAAATTTTATTTAACCTTTTCAATATTCACGTATATATGTGTAGCTTTATTTTTTTAAAAAGATTTGGTACCTCTTAAATAAGTAGAAACTTGCATCATATATCATGATATATATAGCATCTTATTTAAAATAAGAAAATTGATTGAAGAAACACTAATTGACCCCGGGCAGATTACGGATAATCTGGGGGTTAAATAGATGTTTCCCACGAGGGGTTAGACCCGGCAAAGATGGTTCTTTTGATAACGTGCAAGACAGACACCGTGAGCTCGTCACTGAGAAGGGGGGGGGGGTACCTCCTTGTGACCACCCTCCGGCGTGAGAATCAGACTAGATTGCTCTTGAATATAAGTGTATATTAAGAGATTGCTAGAGCAGATATCAGGTATAAGATATAAGATACAAGATAAGATGAGATGATCATACCATTTGGGGTATTTATAGCCGAAGGTAGGTTTCCAAGAAGGTGTAGCCGGCTGAATAGTATTCCTGTTCTACCAACTGTGGCCTACGCACGTGCCATGCTGGTAGTTGGTGGGTAGGCAGCGGTCGACAGTGACCAGGCCTGCTGTGTACTATTCCTTTTCCACCAACTGCAGGCTATGCACGTGGTATGACAGGAGTTGGTGAGTAGGCAGCGGCTAATAGTGACCTACAGTACAAGAGCATGCTGCTCGCCATACTGTTGTCAATGAGCTGTCGTATCTCTGGTCAGATCTTTTGCCCATACCTCGTCAGGTACAGTACAAAAGATCCTCCAGTATCATACGGACTGGCTCATTTGGGCGGGAGTATTCCCCCTCCCACCTTTGTGCGGGATTGTTCCCGGCTTTGCTCATTCCTTCAGGTGACTACTGAATTATTGAGAGCTAAGTGCCTTGTGCGTGTAGCCTTGCTGCGCGGGTGGCCTTCCCTGATGGCTTGTATCCGCAGCTGCGGGAACAGGCGGAGTATTTCACCATTGGGAGGCATTTTCTGCGGGAACAGCTTGCGTACTGCGCGTAAGGACGTCACGTCTCTGAGCATGGTGGGTCCTGCGGATCCAGTTGGTTTCTGCGCAGACGTCTCTCTTCAAGGTGAGTCCTGCGGGTCCAACTGGGCTCTGCTGAGACCTACCTCTTCAAGTCCCCTCAGTCCAATGTTCTTCTCATGAATGTTTAATAAGTGAGGTGAACTTTTGGACTTAAGCAAAGGGTTTTTGAAAAGGGTTTAGTTTTAAGGTTTTCCATGGGGATTCTTCCCGCGGAAGTCCTAATGTCACTTGCAGAAATTCCCGACTTTCCTGCTTGATCTTTGGGTATGATGCGGGTAGGTCTGTAACCTCCTCGCAAGTCAGGAGCGTTGAGTCCCACTTGTGTGGATTCTCCATGAGGTTTTGATAGTTTTGAATATAGTGATCAATTATGTTAAAACCACCAATTCCATCTTGGAGCTTCAAACAATATAGTTCTCGATGTTCCCGCTATGCGGGGATGTTATTCCCGTTTCCGCTAGCATGGCCTAGAAGATCCTTCTTGGTTTCAATTCCCTGCGGAGCGCTAGGTATGTGAAGGGTTTTGCCTTGACACTGTACCCGCACTCGTCTTACGGTTACTTTACTTCCAAGGTATTCCTGGCGTCAATTCCCTGCGGGTGCTAAGTATGTTAAGGGTTTTGCCATAACACTGTACCCGCACCCGTCTTATAGTTACTTGGTCACCGAGGTATTCTTGGCTTCAACTCCCTGCCGGTTGCTAAGTATGTGAAGGGTTTTGCCTTAACACTGTACTCGCACCTGTCTTATAGTTTCTTGGTTGCCAAGGTAAGGGGTATTTTCCCGCTTACTTTTGAATCTTTTTAAAATTTTGAAATTCGAAGAGTTGGTGAAAGGATAAGAACAGTCCAAACTGTTGAAACGTCGTCCGACGGTTTCTTCTGACTGTGTCAGGACGTGCAGGAAGTTATGGCGACGTGACAGTATATGGTCATTCCAGACGCTTTTTCAGGTGCGTGGGCGCGATTTTTCGGGCGCGTGACCGCGAAATTAATGGCACGCGTCCTTTCAACAGCTGTTACCAGCTTGCACTTTGCCACGTGTCATAGTTTCATTGCACCTGTGATTTCTCTCTCTTCCGCATTAAATTCATCGCATTAATTGCGATGAGTATATATAGGGGGAGAGGGTCCTTTGTAATTCACACTTTCACTCCTCTTCTTGTAAACGATTTCCGGCGAATACTTTCTGCAAGCATTCTCCTGAAATCGTTCCTTTACCTCCAAACCATGTCTTCTACTCACGATTTCGAAGCTGCTGCCGAGGAATCTGACGTGCACGTCGAGATCCCGACGTCTACGTCTGATAAAGACGATAAGAGCACTGCTGGCGAATGCCAGTGTGCTCTTCCCACTGAGCTTTTTCAGTACATCGTCCGGAAGTTCATGCTCGAGCCGTTCGAGCCTGAGTTTCCGGAGCCACACTAGACGGTGTACGATGCCCCCAAGGGCAAGATAGGGGTGTACGCTGCATTCTTCGTTTATGGGAATCTTAGGTTCCCATTAACGAAGTTTGTATACCGTGTCTTGGAGAGGCACGGGGTGCATTTGACGGAGGTACACCCGATGGCGATCGCCAAGATCCGCCACTTTGAGTGGGTGTGCCTCATTCTGGGCGTGGAGCCCCATGTTGACCGGTTGATGACCTTCTATTATTGGAGGTGCATCCAGGGGTGGTACACCTTGGTCAACCGGATCAAGGGGCTGAAGATCTGCGCAACCGAGCGCAGTCTTCGGTCGTGGAAAAAGGGAGTTTTTTTATATCTCCGCTCGCGTCGTCCCGATAGCGATGACGTTTAAGAATGAGATAGCACTCCCCGCCCTTCACGCCCCAAACTACCAGGAGGCGGAATGGTTCGCCAAGATCTTCCGGATCCAGACTCCGGTGTACCGCTTTGCGGAGTCTGGGATGGTGATGCTTGGGATGAGCCGGGTGTGGAAGGAGGCGTCACAGGTTCCCATCGTCCTCGAATACGGTTTGAACTCTGTCCCTTACGCTATGCTCTGTCTTCTTTGTTTATATAGGTTTGTCTTCTAACTATTTCTTTTATTTCAGAGGGGAACGACTTGCAGTCTCTCCTGCAGCCGCGGGAGAGTGATGGTCCCGCTCGGATGGGTACTCGTGCTCTCGATGAGAACGAGTTGCCCATCTTGGAGCAAACGAGGGATCGGTTTGTGGAGGTCTACCCGCCAAGCCACCCTATTCTGAGCGCCACGCGGCCAGGTAAGGCGTTATTCAACCCTCGACCTCTCAATGCTGAAACCTCTGCTGGAATTCCTCTAATCTTGTCATCTTCTGATGAGGAATCCGCAGATGGTCCTCCGTTGGTGCGGAAGAAGAAGGCTGCCGGCGGGAAAGGGGAAGGCGAAGGTTGCCTCCACTGCCGATCCGGTGCATCGGTCTGATTCAGAGACCGAAAGCGAGGAGGTGGCGGGGAACCCTGGTGGTGCTAAGACCACTGCTCCGGAGGCTGAGACAACCGTCACCTCCGAGCAGCCCAGGACAACGACGGTGAGCGGCGTGAAGAGGCCGGCTCCATCGGGTTCGTCCCCGCCTGTTCGTACTTTTAGGCTCAAGAAAACCCGTAAGTACAAACTTCCTTTACTTTTTAACTTCATATCTTTCCGCCATTATACTTATATCTTCTTTGTGCAGGCGTGGATGCTACCGCATTCCAGGGTGGAGCGGGGAGGAGCACCTCCGGACCCATGACGGTAGGCTTGGTCAACCTACCTGAGGCGATGACCCAGGCGGCTGCGCCTGCTTCAGTTGGTTCAGTTGCTCACCCAGTTGAGCCAACTGTTCCAACTTTGATGACATCTCCGCCGGCTGTAGGTGCCATATTTACTGAATCTTTCACTGAGCCGGCGGTGACTATTTCTGCGGGTACTTCCGCAGCGGCGACCACGGTTGTGAGTTCACCTCCGGTGAGTTCACCTCCGTTGGTTTCTACCGCGGCGGCCTCTATGCCTCCTCCGACGTCGGCAGCTACGGCCGATCCTTCAGGTATGCTTGGGGCTTCTCGCCAACCTCTGCCTCCTTCCCATCTGCCTGACCTCTTGTATGGATTTCCCTTGGGTTCAGGTGATGGGTTTGGCGGCTATCGGCCTGTTGTCGACCCTACAGGTGCGTAGGGTTCTTTTGGCCTTTTTTATATATATATATATATCATCTTTTCCTAACTGCTTTTTGTTTTTTGCAGTGTCGGATTCCAATGAAGTGTATGTTCCACGATGGAACATCCGCCGAGGAACAACCCGTCGCACACCTGTGGAGTGCGTGGAGTGGACTCGTCACGCAGCTCGCAGTGGTGCGTTGGGGGAAGCAATGGCTAGCTACCAGGAGGGTAGGTTAACCAACGAGCTTCGGATTCTCCTGGCCCGGATGCAGCCGCGCGTCGAGCTGCTCTGTCGTGAAAACGACAAGTTAAAAGCAGCTCGTATTCAAGAAGTAGCTCAGGCGCGGGCTGTCCGGGAGGAGAACAAGAGGCTTACCGCAGTGGCTGCGGAAAAGAAGAAGGCCTTCAAGGCCCTCGAGGTTGAAGTTCAGGACCGGCTCGAGGCCCGTTCCAAGGCTGCCCAAGCTGTTAACGAACAGCTTCGGCTGGCTAAGGAAACTGCACGGAACGCAACTGAGAGGGCCACCTAGGCTGAAGCTGTTGCTGAGCCTCTACGCCTCGAGAATGAGGAACTTAAAGCCAAACTAGAGGCGCTCCAACAGGCTCATGATGCCTTGGCGATGGAAGACGCCAAGAAGCTCCAAGAGATCTTGGACCAGAGGGGGGTGCTTGACCACACTGAGCGGAAGCTAAAGGGCGTTGAAGAGGCTGCGGCTAAAGAAGTGTTGCTTGCCAACATCAACAAAAGTGAAGCCGAACGCGCCCGTAACCAAGCTCAAGCCGCCCTCCAGGAGGCTCTGGTTGCCAAGGAATGGCTTCTTCGAGAAGCGTTGTCTCAGGTATGTTTAATTTCATTATATCTTTACGCTTTTCTTTGTAAATAGAAAAGGTTTTGATACTTGTATTTTTTCTTTTTGTAGGTTGTGCATCGGGTCTTCACGGATACATCTTATGACGATGCTATGAGCGCAGCCCTTAACGCTTCTTATGAGGATGGGGAAAAGGCCGGCTTCCTGCTTGGTCTAGGGTTCGTTGAGAAAGGCATCCCGCCTTCCAACTTCCCTTTATATGACGTTGATACTGAAGCTGTATATGACCAAGCAGTGAATCAGTATGCCGCCTTCCCGCATCCGGTGGTGGAGAAGGTGAACGAAGTTGCTGTTGCTGATGATGGGCTAGCTATCCTTAAAGCTTTCCTTGAACCGCCACGCTCTACTGATGGTGCGGGTCCAAGTGGAAGTGGTCCTGAAGCTTGATCCTGAATATCCCTTTCCACCATTATAGATTTTTATTTTTGTATAGCTTCTTTTGTATGCGGGTATGTACCCAGCAATATTTGAATTTCGATGGAATAAAGATTATTTGCCAATTCCTTGCCTTGTTTATTTCACGCATATTTTGATTTAACTTAGCAATTTCTTTAGTACTTAGATAAGTTAACTTTTCAACGTGGCAGATAATAAGTTAAAGTTTTGCGTCCTCTTTCGTGATTGTGCGGATAAGACCGTCACTTGCACTTAGTAGGATGGCTAAGCTTTACCTATATCTGACCTGCGTGGAAGTTTTCCTCATCTTTTCCTTTGAAATTTTCTAAGTGTTTTGAATAAGTTAACCGTTCGACGCGTGGTTGTCAATAAGTTAGTTCGGTTTCTTCTATCATGATTTGTGCGGTTAGGACCGGCACTTTCATTTAGTGGGATCACCAAACTTTACCTATGACTGACCTGCGTGAAGGTTTGTCGTTTTTTGGGTTTATGCGGGTTTTGCCGCCTTCCACAAGCAACGACTTCTTTCTCACTTATGTATGCGGTTAAGACTGACATATCAGTGTGGAAAGTTCATAAGTATAAATGTAATATTATCAGCATCAATGTTTTAAGGAGAATCATTTCCATTAAAAGTGGCTCTGGGCCTTTTCTTTACAAGTTTGGAATTGATCTACATGCAAACTGTGTAATTGAGCTCCCTTCCATGTTGTTGGGATGGGAGTGCCATCGAGCCGATATGCACCTGGTTCGGGATCTCGTTGTTTACGCAGTATGTAGTCTCCAACATTGAAGCTGCAATTTCATTCGTGTTTTCCCCAGCTGGGGTTCTACACGCATCGGCCTGCTCAGCGTTCGTTACGCCACGAGGTGCGCGAGCGTCCCATCTTTGACAAATGCTTCGACGATGTCCTTCACGTCTGTGCATTATTCAGTGTTGTGGCCTTTTGTCCTGTGAAAGTCACAGTATTTGCTCCGATCAGCATTGTGATGATGTCGGATTATTGGAGCCTTTGACCATGGGAGCTCCTCAGTGGCGAATATCTCTGTGACGCTTTTGGTGAGTGGCGTCCATCTGGAGTTCTGGTTCGACTGTACGTTATCCCTTCCGCCTAACCGATGTTGCAAGCCGGATGAGGTGTCAAAGTTTACCCTTGACTGCCAAATGCCTAGCTTCCGCTTTTTGTTTAGTCGGGCGGTAAGGATGTTGTCTTCTCTTGTTTTTTGGGTGTAGAGGTTTGTGCTCTGGGGGAGATCTCTACCCAGTTGCTTTTCCGTTTCCGCAAAGCGTTTAGCTGCTGTCATGATGGCATCCCATGTGGATGGCATGCCATCTCTACCCGTTAAGGTGCGGATGAGCTCTGGGTCGTTCGCGCCCTGGATGAAAGCAGCGAGAAAAAGATCTTCGCTGATATTACCCAGACTTAGCTTCTTTGAGTTGAAGCGAGTGATGAAGTCTGGCAAAGATTCATCTTTTTCTCGAATGCATTTGAGGATTGTCCATTGCTCCTCGGTATACTTTCTTTGTTGGCTGAAGTGTTGGCTAAACTTCTGCTGGAAGTCTTCCCAATCGTAGATGTGGTGGACCGGTAGTCGATCGAACCACGCTCTAGCTGCCCCAACAAGCGTCATTTGGAACATGTAACACCACGTAGGTTCCGTCCAACTACTGACGGTTGCCCCCGCTATGAACCTGTTCAAATGATCGTCTGGATCAGATATACCATCGTAAGTGCCGATGTTGGACATCTGTTTGGCACTTTTTGGGACGATTGCTTCCGCAATGTCCCTTGCAAATTTGGACGTTCCCGCCTTTGCAGCAGTTGGTGTAAATGTTTTGGAGAAGTCACGTGGGTTTCCACCCGCGTTTTTTGGTTTGAAGGTTTCTCCAAAACGCCTTCTCGGTTGGGAGTCCGTTTCCTTACTCTTCCCTTTCGCCCTATGACGAGGGTTTGCGTCACTATCGGATTCCTCCGAATCATCGTCCAAGTACTCTCCGAATTCCTCAGGCTGTTGGAGTGAACGTAAGCGTTAATCCAACTCAGCTTGGAATTCTTTTTGACGTGCTTCCGCCCATGCTTTAACTTCATCGAGTGTTTGGCGGGGGAGCCTCGTTCTTCGTCTCTCTAACTGGGTATCGGTGAATCCTAGTGAGAGATTATTTACTGCACTTGCCCCAGCTTGGGTAACTAGGGTAGTGGTCGTAAAAACTGTGTAGTCGCCGGTATTCCCCCCAGTAGATGGGGTTGTGGTTACCGGAGTTTCTTTAACCATCTTTCCAGAAGTTTGAAAAAACTGAAAAGAAATGACGTTCTAGCTTTTATGCACGGATGGCGCCAATGAAGAAACACTAATTGACCCCGGGCAGATTACGGATAATCTGGGGGTTAAATAGATGTTTCCCACGAGGGGTTAGACCCGGCAAAGATGGTTCTTCTTATAACCTGCAAGACAGACACCGTGAGCTCGTCACTGAGAAGGGGGGGTACCTCCTTGTGACCACCCTCCGGCGTGAGAATCAGACTAGATTGCTCTTGAATATAAGTGTATATTAAGAGATTGCTAGAGCAGATATCAGGTATAAGATATAAGATACAAGATAAGATGAGATGATCATACCATTTGGGGTATTTATAGCCGAAGGTAGGTTTCCAAGAAGGTGTAGCCGGCTGAATAGTATTCCTGTTCTACCAACTGTGGCCTACGCACGTGCCATGCTGGTAGTTGGTGGGTAGGCAGCGGCCGACAGTGACCAGGCCTGCTGTGTACTATTCCTTTTCCACCAACTGCAGGCTACGCACGTGGTATGACAGGAGTTGGTGAGTAGGCAGCGGCTAATAGTGACCTACAGTACAAGAGCATGCTGCTCGCCATACTGTTGTCAATGAGCTGTCGTATCTCTGGTCAGATCTTTTGCCCATACCTCGTCAGGTACAGTACAAAAGATCCTCCAGTATCGTACGGACTGGCTCATTTGGGCGGGAGTATTCCCCCTCCCGCCTTTGTGCGGGATTGTTCCCGGCTTTGCTCATTCCTTCAGGTGACTACTGAATTATTGAGAGCTAAGTGCCTTGTGCGTGTAGCCTTGCTGCGCGGGTGGCCTTCCCTGATGGCTTGTATCCGCAGCTGCGGGAACAGGCGGAGTATTTCACCATTGGGAGGCATTTCCTGCGGGAACAGCTTGCGTACTGCGCGTAAGGACGTCACGTCTCTGAGCATGGTGGGTCCTGCGGATCCAGTTGGTTTCTGCGCAGACGTCTCTCTTCAAGGTGAGTCATGCGGGTCCAACTGGGCTCTGCTGGAACCTACCTCTTCATTGATGAAGTAGTGTTTCAAGTTAGCAAAATAAGCAATAAATTGCTGATTTTAGAATTTTGAATCTTTGTAAAGTAAAATAAGCATTTTAATTTAGAAAAGTTAAGGTAACACGATAAGGGTGACCTTTCATGCAAAAGAAAAGGTTTAAACTTTAAAGATTGAGTTTTGATGTAAAAGAAGAAAGTATATTTATGCCATTTTTATTATATTTATCTTTTAATAAATTTACATTTGTTGTAAAAAATAACGTCTTTAGATTATGAAGTATATTGCGGTGACAAAACGCCTATACTAATTATTTCCGTTTTAAATAATGGTACCCTAATTACAAGGAATGATGAATAAATGTTATGCGATTTCTAACTGTTGATTACAGATTTATTTTATTTTTGACAGGTCTTATTACATGTAACCTCTAAAAGGTTATGCTTGATGAAGCCGATAAAGACAATATTCAAAAGTGAAACCTCTATCAGTAAAGAAATCAAGTGTTAATAACTATACCCATACACCAGTACACCACCACTTAAAGATTATGATATAGAATTTTTGAAACACCATTTGATATATTTAGAAAGACATGAATAACTTAACTTACCATGTATCATCTTTACACTATACAAAAAGGTTTTTTTAACTAACATGATACGGCTTGAACTAAACAAAGGCACACTATTAAAACCAAATTTGACCAAATCAATAGACACAATGGAACCAAATATAACCACACAAAAGAATTTACAATTGGTACTATGATCCAGTAATACCTACCATAAGCAATTAAAACAAAAATATATAATTAATTAAAAGAAAAGAAAGAAAATGACCCAAATTAAAGATTAAATCAAGGAACTGAAGATTTCGAGATGACCTCTCTATTTTAAAGGTTACAAAACATTGTTTCCAAGAGCAAACAACGATAAAGAATAAACAATTATGCCACTCGAAATCAGGTACCTATGCATGCATTAATATACAAAAAGAGGTTAAATGATCATGTGCTCTAAGAGCAACCATGCCCACTGCCCGGGCCACCTAGCGTTAAAACCACACCATGCAGTTCATTTGAAACCTTCGGTGGTTCTCTACCTAGCGACAGAGCTGGAACTGATCTATGGACATGCGGATCTTGGAACGAGCCATGATGGCTCGTTTCTGATGCATGTGATGGTCTATTATTGTGCGAGTGCCTGATGAAAGCCTGGTTTATATGTGGGTTTCTTTGAGCCATGCGGTTTGTGGGCGATCTGTGATTGTGGCCACGGAAAGCACCTCGGGAAACAACTTCAGGGCCCTGGTTATATGATGGTTAGGTTGAGGTGATTGAAAAACAACATGGAAAGAGATGGTTTAGAATTAAAGCTTTACCGGAGGGAACAAAACACCTCTAAAGATTCGGCCATTGACTGTTGCGGTCATCAAGTAACCCGAGTCAAATGCTCCATCAACTTTACCATGAACTTCTGCGCCAATCTGAGATTCCATAATTCTAGTTAAAAAAACATTGAATAGTTGAAATGTCTATAATAAAACATGTATAAGCTCAGGATATCGTTTACCAGGTTTTGAATGCCCATTGGCTCAATGTTTTTATGCTCGACTCGAGTTGCATGGCCATGTTGATTGTGTTTACTGTGATTAGATTGCTCTTGAACGAAGTTTGGATCGTGTGGAGTTCGACTTTGAATCATTATAGGATTCGATTGGGTACCGGGGATTTGCTTGCAACTGCTTAAAATTTGATTATGATTCTTAAACAAAGGTAAAACTTGAGGGGTTGAGTTAGAAGGCTTCTTGACGAGTGCTCGTTCTTGATCAGAGTGAGATGGAGACGAGTGTTGTGAAAGAGAGAGTGAATGTACTTCAGGTTCTGATTCAATTACTTCACAAGCTTTCGAGTTCAACTTTCTTCTTCTCCTCATGTGCATTGGATCTAAAAAGTAAAAACATTATTGTTAGATAATTAGTCTGTAACTTGTGGCGACAACTGACGACTTGTCTTGAATCAAACCTGAATAGAATGGTGACAACTGATTCGTGTTGGTTTGATCTCCATGTAAAAAGTGTCGTTTTTCGTGGGTGTATTTACTTCCAAACATCTTCTTGTATCCGTCATTTGGATGGTCCAATCCAAGTTGCAAGATGAGTAGCTCATTCAAAGGTCTTTCATCCTCACCACATCTGAGCAAACACAAAACATTTGAGCAAACATAACAAACAAACAATTACACCCAGTAAAATCCCACTTGTAGGGTAGATTGTGGGAGGGTAATATGAGGGCAAACCTTCCCTCTATCGCAGGAGATTGAGAGACTGCTCCCAGATTAGACTACTAGTGTTTATATACGAATTACATAATTTTCCACAATGGGTAGAAATTAGTTAACAAAATTTATAGTCTGCATGCTTTAAGTTTAAAACCTTTTTTCAAACTCTTAATGTTCATTTATGTACAATTATTAATTTAAA
The DNA here is from genome assembly GCF_021521415.1 of Bidens hawaiensis. Taxonomy (NCBI): domain Eukaryota; kingdom Viridiplantae; phylum Streptophyta; class Magnoliopsida; order Asterales; family Asteraceae; genus Bidens; species Bidens hawaiensis. The sequence continues at coordinate 98,623 of NW_027494258.1, read as the reverse complement.
CTTCTTTATTTTGTCATACAATTATCAAACTCTTAATGTTCATCTATGCAGATGCCATTTCTTTTAGTGACTAATATAATGATTACTTACCCTCCATAAATTGCTATCTCGGAGTCCAAAACGACCGCGGTGTGAGAAAAACGCCCTTGTGGCTGTTGGCCTCCAACCTCTAGCTGTGTCCATGAACAACTGATTGTATCAAGCATCCAAACGTCATTATAGTACTGCTTGTCACCAACTCCACCAATCATGTAAATCTGTAAGTTCGCATTACAATTTGGTTAGTTCCTCTCAAGTGTCGATTTATTAGAGGCGGAAAAAGGGTTGGTCGAGCGATATCCCAAAACTTGTTATGATTAAACATGTTATTCTTGGTTTTAAGTCCTGTTGAGTTGACACGAAACATTCTTGTCTATTTTTTTTTTATCAAAGTTAAGAAATTAAATTTATATTATAGTTCATTTACAATTTCAAGATTTTGAATGAAACGAATCGAACCACTAATAAGTAAATGAATCAAAATTGTCACTTTAAAGATTTATTAAGACACATTAATGCGATAAGACTTGCCTTTGTGCCAATCGTGACCGCAGCATGTCCTGCTCTAACTCCTGGCGATGGTCCGTGCACAACAAACTAAACATTCGCACAAGTGTCTTTAATTTACATTATGACTTATAACAACTTTAATGAATAAACAGTATGATTGGAGTTAATATATATTACCCTTGACCAAGTCAACGTGTCAACATTGAAAACATCAACATCACCACGGTAACGATCCCCACAGTCGCCACCATAGATAAAGATTTTATTGTCAACTGAGACTGCAATGTGACTATCCCTAGGCATGGGTACATCACCCTTTGGTTCGGGCGAACTCCACTTCATTGTTTTGAGGTCCAAAATATGCAAATCATTCAAATAGTTTGCATCACCTTCTCCACTACCACCGAAAATTACCAACCGGTCATGGCTAACCATGGTGGCAGTGTGACTCTCTCGAGGCGAAGGGACAACTCCTTTACAAATGAGTCGTGTCCATTCGTGAGTCAAGAGATCCAATATGTGAATGTCATTAACTTTCTTGAAGCCATTTGTTCCACCAAAAACGATCATCTTGTGACTTACTATGACCGCGCTGTGGCTGTCTCTTGGACCGGGGCCAACCCCGGTTGTTGCTAGATTGGTCCAACTCATGGTTTCCATGTTTAGCACAACCACATCACTGAAATGTAGACCGCCACAACATCCCTGTAATGGGGAATAGTAAGCATAATTATGAAAAATTTAGACACTAAAAATGCATTATTTCCACTTTTGTAAAGAATTCTTTGCAAAACTCACTTTAATCACAAAGTATGATCATATCCATGGACAAATCCTCAATCAAACTCATGATTATATCCTACTAGTTTTATGCTTTTTATAGTTATAATCTTTGTTAGAGTATTTTTGGTATGTGATATATGGTGTAAAAACCTTTATCAAGATAATGAAGAAGTATTCAACAACAAAAATGAAAATCCGATATATCCACTTAGTGTTTTGAGTAAGTAAAGTCGCAATCACTTCTTTGGTTAAGGAATAGAGGAAAGCTTCTATACCTAGATTGGTTTGGCACTTTCTTTCTTCTAGTACTTGAAGGTTTTTCTTAATAAAGTTATTTATGCAGTTCAAAAAAATAATAAAAAAAAATGAACAAATTTGCATATTGGGAGACAAACACCAACTGCTATTTTAAATCGCATCGACCCACAATGCCTAAACTAACGTGCAATTAAAACAAAGTGTTTTAACATTTTCAAATACCAAAATTTACTTGATCAATATGATCACAGGCTCCATATGACACAGTTACCTAAAAAGTGTTGAAACAAACTTTGGATAATGTCATAAATTAGAGCACCCTTTTTCACCAAACCAACAAAAAAGGTATAAACCACCAAAGATATATATGCATGAACCACATTTACATACATGTTTAGTGTGTGTGTGTGTGTGAGAGAGAGAGAGAGATGGAGAGAGACATACACCAAAGATATAGAGGAAGCCATTAGAGTAGCAAGCAGAATGCCCCCATCGTTCAGAAGGGTTAAACCCCATGAATCTTGGGTAAAACCACACTGATTTCTTGAAATCGTTATTCCCCATAGCTTAGCTTGCTTTTGTTTTTGCACGCAGTGAAGGTGTAAATTAGCACACAGTGGAGAGTGTTTTAAAATGAAGAAAAGAAAGATGCATCAACTTCTAGTAGTAGGAAGTGTTTGAAGAGAGAGAGAGAGAGAGAGAGAGAAGAAAGACATGAAAAGATGGGAGGTTTCAAGTCGACGTCAGTGTCTTACCAATAAATATACTGCAACTCTCATATGGGTTTTGAGGTAAGAATAGTTCTTGTCAGACATATGGTGTTTTCCACACCCACATTTTTTTTAATAAAATAGGTTTCAAGGGTTAGGTTATATCCCTATGTTATTAACAAATCTTAGTATATTTGAAATAAAATATTAACTAAATATACAAATTAATATTATTATTTTCTAACTCCAAAAAGAATTCACAGCTCGTTTTTATATATGTCCAGTAAAATGTAAAGATTTTAATCAAATTTAAAATTACATATCATTCTAAAAATAGAGATTTAACTTTGAGAGTTCATTTCTTTTACTTCATATTCACGTATTCATTCGGTATAACGATTCTTTGTACTTTTTGTGAGTAGGAAAAAAACTAACTTAAGGCTGTCACTCACAACTTCTACTTCTACTATTCATGATTTTATCAATTTAATGCTTGGCTTACTACATGCCCATCTCTTTTGCCTTGTTAAAGCATACGTGTTCTTTTTCTTGTACTTTATAATCTCCAATTTTATCTTTATGTTGTATTGTTATGAGATTTTGTAATTGTTAAAGAACGATGACACGAAACAAAAGGAGAAAAGAAAAAAGGAAGAAATTTTATTTCAATCAGAATTAAAAATTACAAAAACAAGAAACAAGATAACTATATATATACAAAAACATATGCGGCGCAATTCTATACGCTCGCATCCCCCTCAAGTTAGAGGTTGATAAAACTCTAACTTGCATAACAGTGAGTGAAAATGAGGTCCTGGTAATATCTTAGTAAAAATATCAGCAAGCTGATCTTTTGTTTTCGTATGCACCAAGGTCACCAGACCATCTTATAACTTCTAGCGAAAAAATGACAATCTATTTATGCGTTTAGTTCGCTAATGAAAAACAAGATTCTGGCAATATTGATTGCAGTCTGACTATCACATTTAAGCGTGACGTGAGTAATATTAGGAACATTAAACTTTTAGAGAAGTATTGTCAACCAGGCAAGTTCAGCAGTCATGCGTCTAAGAGATCGGTACTCAGCTTTAGTCGAGCTCAAAGAAACAGTTGGTTGCTTTTTAGATTTTCAAGAAATCGGAGAGCCCCCAAGAGAAATATAAAAACCACTAACCGATCGGCGAGTGTTAGGACATGTTGTCCGGTCTGAATCACAGAATACTTGCAGATCAAAGGAAGAATTATTATTGAAGAACAATCCTTGAGATAAAGTTTCTTTGACATAAGAGAGGGTATGAAGCACATCATTCCAATAAGGAATCCTCGGATATTGCATAAATTGACTTAAAAACTGAACAATAAAAGAAAGATCAGGTCTCGCATGAGTAAGGTAATTAATTTTTCCAACAAGTTTCTTGTATTGTAAGGGTCATCAAGAACAAGTTCCTCATGAGCTTTAAGTTGCAAATGATGAGGCAACGGAGAATTTGTGATAGGAAGATTGGAAATATCAAATTCAGAATGCATGTCCTTAGCGAATTTCCTTTGGCACATGATAACACCTTTGGTAGTGTAAAGAAGTTTCATACCCAAAAAATAATTGAGACTTCACAAATCTTTGACTTTGAAATTTGAGTCCAAGAAAATATTGAGATTATGATCTCTTCCAAATTGTTCCCAGTAACTAATATTTCATCGACGTATACAGCGACATATACCACTAGGGATCCCATAGTCTTTGAAAACAAAGAATGATCGTTCTGAGAACCGACATACCCTCTTAACTTTAATGTGGAAGACAATTTCCCATATCATTGTCTAGAAGCTTGCTTTAAACCATATAAAGATTTCTAAAGTTTAAGCATTTGATTATCAGGAAGCTGCATACCAGGTGGTGGCATCATATACATATCTTCATCTAAATCCCCATGAAGAAAAGCATTATTAACATCCAGCTGAAATAGAGTCAAACTTCTTTTTGTAGAATAGCTAAACGACTTCTTATAATGGTCATATTGATAACAGGAGAAAAGTTTCATTGTTATCAATCCCCTATTTTTGAGTATCTTCTCTCACCACCAATATAGCTTTACAACGTTCAACTGTCCTATCTGCTTTGTGTTTAACTTTGAACACCCATTTGCATTTAATAGGTTTCTTTCTTGGCGGGGGGGGGGGGGGGGGGGAGGGGGGATCAGTAACAACCCAAGTTTTATTGTTTTCAAGAGCTTGAAATTCAACTCTCATGACATCTTGCCATTCAGGAATGTTGGCGGCTTCCTTATAAGAAGTAGGCTCATGTAAATCAGAGATCACTTGGGTGAGAGACTGATTGGAAGAAAGAAGATGAGAAGAAGAACATGAGATAGAAGAAGAGCAAGAATTAATGAAAGTGTAGAAACAATGATGAGAAGATTCAGAGTTGTTGCAAACATTGTCATTTAAGTATGAGGGCGGAACAGATGTTCTCGAATATCTTCGAACAGGGATAGGAACAGGATCAGGGTGAGCATTAGAAAAAGGAACAGGGATAGGGATGGAAGATGAATGATTAGGAGCAGGATCGGTAGGAGGAGTAGACAAAGGATCATCAAAAAATCGATTGTTAAGATAAATAGATGAAAAAAAATATTGAAACTATATTTGGACTTAGTTATAGAAGGAAATAAAGATTCAAAGAAAACAACATCTCGAGATATGACAAATTTGTTTGTGTCAAGGTCATACAATTTGTATGTCTTTTACCAAGAGGGTAACCCAGAAAAACACAAGGCACAACCCTTGGTTTGAATTTATCTCTTTCATGAGATAAGCTGGAAGCATAAGCAAGACAGCCACAAGATTTCATATGTGCATATGAAGTATCATTTCCTGTTAAAACCTTCTAAGAGTTTTATTGTTAAAAATTTCGGTAGAAAACAGATTGATTAAATGTGTTGCAGTTAACACACAATTACCCCAAAACTGAACCGGAAGCTTAGATTGAACCATAAGAGTTCTTGAGGTTTCAAGCAAATATTTATGCTTTATTTCAACAATCTCGTTTTTTTGAGGGACAACTACACAAGTGGTCTGGTGAAATATTCCTTTACTCAACAAATAAGCACTTTGAATTGATCCAAGCCCTAGTTCAAAGAATTATCGGATCTAATGCATTTCTGGTGGTGCCAAAATGCTTGCTAACCATTTCAATAAAAGATTGAAGTATAGAAAAGGCATTGCTTTTGTTGAAAGCAAGTGTGTCCATGTGGTCCTACCGAAATCATCCACTATAGTTAGAAAATATCTAAAACTATTGTATGTATGTGTGTGATACGACCCTCAAACCTCTATATGAATTAGCTCAAAAATTTTACTAGTTGAGGTGGTACTAGTAGGAAAATGGCAATTTATGTTGTCGTGCCTTAGAACAAATATCACAATACTCAATAGATTTTAAGGAATCATTAGAAATGAAAGGTAATTGTTTCAGTCTGTAACTTGGTACATGACTAAGTCTGTTGTGCCAAGTTTCATAACTTACAACAGAATTACAAACATTATTGGAAACATGAAAATATTTAGTGGCCTCGAGAAAGTAAAGACCATTGAGCATATAACCAAAAACTTGTGGCCTCTTCAAAGAGGGGGCCTTCAAAACACGGGTAGTTTTAGATAAAAGGAAAATACCATTAGTATCAATGCAAAATCTTGAGATAGATAGAAGATTATGTGTAAAATGTGGTGCGAAAAGAACTTTCAACAAAGAAATTTCACCAGTCAAAGGAACGATCCTATATTGATGGACTGTGATAGATTTCCCATTAGGAAGAGTGGTAAGAATAGGATTTTTAAGAAGAGAAATGCTTGAAAACAGATTTCGATCATGGCACATATGATCATTGGCACCAGTATCAATGATCCATTTAGAATAATGTTTTGAAGAATTGATGGACAAATTCGGAAGAACAGAACTATTCAAGTCTACCATTGGACACAACAAAACAAAACAAATGCGCGGGAAGAAGAACATATGTGGCGTATAAGATATACGGCGTGCACGATCAAGATTTTATACAACGTATAAAAGGGATTTATATAGTGCGTAAGTGAATTTGACTTATACGAGCGTATAAGGTACACATAGATGCTTATACAGGAGTTATACACCGTATAAAGTTATACGGGGAAAACATACACGGCGTATAAGTGATAAATGGTCATTTTGCAATTTTCTGTGTGAGAATGAAGGTGAAATGATCTGACACTTTGGGAATTTGTTTAAAACTAAGAATATGACATGTTGTGAATTTTTGGCAAGGTTTGAACGGTTAAATCTTCTGAAATGAAGAAAAGTAGGTAGAAAAGAGATGAATTTGAAGTTCATCAAGAAGATAACAAGAGCAATTTTTGAAGAAACACAAGAACGATGAAAGAAACACAAGAGCAATGTTTAAAACTAAGAATATGACATGTTGTGAATTTTTGGCAAGGTTTGAACGGTTAAATCTTCTGAAATGAAGAAAAGTAGGTAGAAAAGAGATGAATTTGAAGAAACACAAGAGATGAATTTTTGAAGAAACACAAGAGCAATGTTTAAAACTAAGAATATGACATGTTGTGAATTTTTGGCAAGGTTTGAACGTTAAATCTTCTGAAAAGAGATGAATTTGAAGTTCATCAAGAAGATAACAAGAGCAATTTTTGAAGAAACACAAGAACGATAAAAGAAAATGATCAAAAGAACAAGAACGAACAGCGGACAAAGAGAGAAAACCGGTTAATCAAAAGAAACCAGTTGAAATGAATAAAAGGATTAAGAACACTTCTCTGATACCATGTAATCGTTGAAGAACAATGACCCAGAACGAAAAGAGAAAAGAAGCAAGGAAGATATTTTATTTCAATTAGAATGAAAAATTACAAGAACAAGAAACAAGACAGACAACTATATATATACACAACCATATGCGGCGCAAATGTTATACACTCATACATTTTTGTAGTCTTCTTTCTTAATTTTGTTTAATTTTGTTTGAAGCCTCTACTCTGGTTAACAATTATTTAGCACCATCGCCTCCAAATCTGTCGCTCCACTATGTCAATGACTATCAATCCCTTCAAATTCATATCTGGAGATACCTTTTCTAACTTTCAATTGCAATGATTACACGTTTAAGATAATGTTTTGAAAAATTTAGGTTTCAGAATGTGTCAGCTATTCCTATTTCTATCGATACCTTTCTTAATATGTTTTCTTCTTTCTCGAATTCTTGGGGGCTATGCCTAGGGTTTTGTTACGTAAACCTTGAACCAAATTTTGTATTTTAAGTTTTGGCATTTTTTTGTTAGCTTTGATTCCGCCTATACTTTGTTGTGTATGTAGCATTTCACTTTTGCGTGTTAAAAGTATATACCGATCCGTACATTTGAGGTTTTGTTATCGATGTAATTTTGGTAGCTGAAGAGTACTCATTTAGATTGCTTTTTTTTTGTAACGACTTGAAAATTAGGGAAAAAATAAAAGATTAATCTATGTGTTAAACACTATAGTAGTCAGGGGGGGTTTGGGAATGTGGATTATGACATGGTACCCCTGCCAAGTATTCACATGTTGAACCGGCGGTAGAATACTCATCATCTCATTCCTTCTCCACCAAGTTTGCATCTGGAAAGAGAAAGTCTCGTTTTGAGCTCGTTTTCCCATTTCTTGTTTGGGACATGATAGCACGACATTGAGACCACATCTGTCACAAATACGCGGTGTAAACAAACTACAACAGCCCATTAGTTTTGCATCGGTTTGTTGTAACTTTCGCTTACTTGTAGTTTTTGTTTAAAAGATAGTTTTGCTTATATATTAGTTTTCGCTTTGTAGATTTAGTTTTCGTTTAGTTTGTAGTTATCGAAATAAAATGCAAAAACTATGGGTCTTAGCAAGAGCTATTGATTAAAGCCAAATCAGAGGTAGATGCGAAACTATGGTCTTGTACACACTATACAAATCAGAGGTAGATGCGAAACTATGGTCTTGTACACACTATACGCTTAAGCAAGAACTTCAAGAATTGATGCATTCAACTAATAGATTTACGTACGAACCTGGTACAGTTGTCCGAGTGTTCTGTCAAGAAGCATTACAGTTTAACTAAGATATTTACTTATCAATGGAGTTCTATGCTACGTTATAGGAGCTATGTGCATAATCACAAAATGTTTACAAAGTGATAATGTTTAATGAACTAAATGAACTACTAATGCACATGTAAATGGGTAATGGTTATCAATATGTATGTATAATGTATTTTATATGATCGCTCCTTATGTGGAATGGACATGTAAGCTTAGGGAAAGTCTATGATGCTTGTACGTGCTTATAATATGTAATTGCTCTTACATGAGATGTGGCATGATGATAACGACGGTCATCATCCAATGGGATTGAATGCTCTCACGAGACATGTGTAATGTGTATAATACGCAAAATATTAAAGATATTGCATTCATTTATTTGAAATGATATGTAGTTATGAAATAAAATGTGGTGTGTATTATTTAAATGCTTAAAATAAAACTCACTCAGCATAGCTGACTTCTAATGTACACATAGGGTTGATTCTAGATCTAAGGCGTAGGCTTGGAGTGCATTGGCAGGCTATCCAAATTTTAGTTAGCATCCATTTATGATTTTATGTTAAGACGATTTAATTATGTTATTTGTTATGCTTTAAGACACAATTTATTGATTGAATGATATTAAGTACATTTTGTTGCTATAAAAATGAATTTTTTTGTTTCAAAGATATGTTTTTATAAGTAAATCCAACCGGTCTAGGGATCTCGGATACGAGGCTTTACAAGTTGGTATTAGAGCATAAGTTTGAAAGATTTGAAATTACTTTAGTGTTTAAACTCATACTAAGAATGGGACCAATAGAGGATGCCAATAAGGATATCCAGATGTCACTCAAGTCATTGGTAGTTATGTTATGGTATGTTGTTACGTGTTACATTAAATATGATTTGTTATTGTTATGTGTTTGGTTACATGCAATAGAAATAGGAACTAAGAACATATGTGATTATACTCAGAAATAATTTAGGGCACAAAGAGTATTTTAAATAGTTAATTGCAACTGGTCACTATCATTAGCTGCTTACTCTACTAGTAATTTTTTGAATGTCTCCTAAAATAATAACATGTGTTTTTTTTCTAGGATTATAGGAATGCAAGGAGCAAGAGATGGTAATCATGAAGGTGATTGTGCTGGACTATGTGGTAGGTCACATGTCAACTTACGACCTATTGAAGAAACTCATGATAGCTTTGAGACCAGCCAGACTCTTTAGGCTGAAAATAATAAAGAAGAGTTTACTTTGGAATCTGTTGTGTGAAGATGAAGGGTTGTGGAAGAATTTCACACCACTCTACATGATCTCATCACTAAGGTTATGAAAGATGCGAAGAAACATACTGAAGGTGGCAATGTCTCGAAGACGACCATTCTTATTGACAACGACCCTGATAAGAAAGTCGAAACACTTGCTGTTCCTCGCGGATGTAGTTACACAAATTTTAAGGGTTGTGATCCACCCACTACTCTGCAGTGTGTACCTAAGATGAAAATTGTGATCAATGTAAGTGAATTGACGTGTGTGAATATATATATAAATTTGGATAAAAGTTCCACATAAATCGGATTTTAAAAATAGGTTTTTACCTACAACTAAACCACACACGAAAGGCAAGTGTACCTATCGTTTGTAATAAAGTGTCGGCAAGAACCGAGTGTCAATCCATGGATACGGTAATTTTCTAGTACTAAATCTTTGTAAATGACTAACCGAACAAAGAAATCTTAATTTGAGTTTTTAACTAACTAAACTAGCATACAACAAAGCAAGTAAAAATACAAGAAACAATCAATCCAACAAAACTACCTAGACATGCATCCACTCTACCAATGTGATAAAATAGCAATGATATGGTAAACATCACGAATCTAAACATAAATACTAGATTACAATCAAGCAACCTAATATTAACAATTAATCATCATGATGAGTTTTCAATTAAGAATTAAACATAGACTAACTTGTTTGTCAAAATAACAAAGTCTCATAATCAAAGGAAAGCTAGCATGAACAACATTCTAACCACCTAAAATTACACTAAATTAGCTAAACTCATGAATTAAACATCAACTTATGAAACTTTAACTAGCAAGTCATCACCAAGTCAAGAATCATAACGACACTCATCAATAATATTATAACCAAACTAATCTTTACTAGTCATTGCTAACTTAGCAATGTAAACAAAGAAACATGAACATTCAAAGTTTACAAACAAACATCTAGAACATAGTTTTCCAACATGAATGCCTAAACATTTGTAAGACTAGCAAGGTATGCAATTCTAACAAGCATGAACACCATCAATATCAACTCATAACTTCAACATTTCCTTGAAAGAAAACTAAATTACCATAACCATACATAGATAAAAAAAAACAATAGTAAAAGCTTCAACAATGTCTAGATAGTAAATGTTTTTAGCCCATAAGGCTTAATACAACTACAATCAATCTAGAAATAAGCTTACAAAACATGCTATTAAACATAGAAATGCAAACCAAAATCAAGCAAGGATTGAAGGATGGAATGATGAATCTTATGTTGGTGGAAACCTCCAAGAATCCCCTAAAATTGCTGCACTTGATTGAGAGAAAATCCCCAAGACTCCACACTTGAAATGAGGATAATGGAGGTGTATTTATGCATTCTGGACGTCTGGCACGGGCAGGTGCACGGGCCCGCACGACCATGCCTATTTATGGAAAGTCAACCATTGGCTTTAATCTGACCAAAAAGTCAGATTTCTCTGTTCTGGCACGGGCTGGCACGGGCGTGCACGGGCTGGCACGGGCGTGCATGGGCTGGTTATTTTGACTTTTTTCAGCATTAGATCATGCACTGGCTTGCATTGGCACATTTCCTGGTTTGGCACGGTCCCATGCACGGGCTGGCATGGGCGTGCAGGTCTGGCAGTTTGCTGTTTTTGCCTCCGAAACGCCATTTTTTCATGTTTTCTTTGTCGGGCGGGGGCCCGGACCTGCAATTGACAAATAACTCAAATAAGTACCAAAAACAATAAACTTGCATGGAGTTCGGCATAAATATGAGGATAATTCAATGCAATAAGATGTACACTTTGTGTTACATCATGAATGTTGTGATGATCAAGTAGTGAAGTTTGTTGCACTTGAGGAAGAGACAATCTACGACCCTGGGCGAGAGGATCAGGAAAGATTTGGTAGAATTGCGACCCCTTTAAGGAAATGGTTTAGTATGAGCTTTCTTGGAGGTGTAGGATTAGTGTTTATGTCCTCTGGAGGAGGGAAAATGTTTTGCTTTAACTTTGTCTTAGAAATGTAGCTTTATCTATAATTTAGCTGACCTTTGCATTATTTTCTCTATTCTATATATTTCCGCATCATATTTTTGAAATCGGAAGACGTCTAAGTTTATAATATTGTTTCAACAATAGCCTACTTTAGTTGCAATCTCCCTTTATGACCATGTGTAATGGGAGCAACCTTTTGTCACATCACCAATAATGAAGCGCCATACACCATTTCGGAGAAGGAAGAAGTCGCACCAATGGGGAAGGCTCTACTCTAGCTGCGAGCATGATGAGGGTTGACTAGCCATTCTGATTGGCCTTCCAAATATATAGATCGAGGTCGGGCTATATGAATTAAAACAAAAGAGTTACTTTTTTTAATTAAATAAACTCGTAATCCTTTTCACATTGTATACTAAAGAAAAAGTCTCATTTTTCTCTCTAAATCTCTCCAATTCTTGCCAAAGATATATAAAAAAAAACATGGATTTCTTGTCACACCCAGACTTAGGGCCTGGGTGCGACACCCGTTAGTTGGTATCCAGTTTTAAAAATATATCAGAATTGCGGGTTATTAGCGGAATTCTTTAAAATATAATATTCATTTATAAAATGTCGGGCCAAAATACCCATTTTATATTTCAATTAACTGTCTTTTAAAAATATAATTTATTAATAATATTCTAAATAAAATATCTGAGCCATCAGATCACCTCTAATGACTATATCTCCAATCTTCTATCAGTCTTGCCTGTCAATTCTATTCTTTACAGTTCCCTGAAATATGGGGAAAAATACGTCAGCACACAGCCGGTGAATGACGCTGACTCAATAATACCATTGCATAAACAATAATAATACCTTTGTGACAATACTCATTAGGCACCCAACTCAATTGGGTTACAATTACCCTAAGTACATATACAATTAATCATATACACAATATCATTTCTCTGAACAGTCCGTAGACTTTCAGAGGCGTTTTTGATGATATGCATGGCCTCGGGGAACTCCGAGTCACCATGTATGAATGGATCCAGACACATGTATACTCTTAATCTGAGTATGTCTGTTTCTTATTATCGTAACACAAAGTTTTAAGGATTTGTAAATCCAATGCAACTAGTTCAGACTCTAAAAGAGTTGTAAAAGTTTAGGGCGTATTCACCTTTTATAATTGTAATCAGTTCTGACACTGATTCCTGTATATTGATCAGTCTCGGTTACTGACCCCTGTCTGTAAATCAGTTTCGGTTACTGATTCCTGTTTCTGTTTTCAGCTTTATGATTGATTGATTGATTGTTATATTGGACCTATAGTACGAGTATAACATTTGTATAAATATCTAGATCAATGATCTAGCTTCAGACCTCGTAGTCTGTTTTGTATAACTTTAACATTGACAATTTATTTGTTTGTATAAAACATTTGGACCTTTAGTCCTTTTTTTTTGTTTATCAGGTTTCTTCTTCAGAAAGAAACGGTTATATCAGGTTTCTTCTTCAAGAAGAAACATTACTTTAGCTATAACCTTTGTGAATGAATAGTATGTTTCTTAGTCATTAAGAAATACTATTTTAACCATACCCTTTGCATGTAAATGATTACGTTTTTTAATCATGAAGAAAAAATAATTAACTATAACCTTTGCTTATGAAAAGCTATATTACATTTAACAGTGATCAAGGTTCGAGCTATACCCCCGACTATGGTCTAAGCTATTATAATAATAATAAAATAATAAATTAATCAGAACCCCTACCTCTTACGGGTATGTGGAGTTGGTTATCTAAGATTGAACGAGCGGCACTGCTACTCTATATTGCGTTACATCTTAAACAGTCAGAGCTTCGGAGCTTGGCACGTTCCACGAGACCGGCACGCAAACCGAGACTAGTGTGTGAAATGTGTGTTGGAGGTGTGAGTTATGAAGGCCGTGACCCCTCCCTTTTATAGCTGATTTTGGGCACCATCGCGTAGCGCGATGTCAGGATTTGACGCGTGGCATGATGACTCAGCCCTAGCGTCTGCCACGTGTCCTCCTGACACTGCGTCATCATGGACCGTCGCGTAGCGCGATGGTCCTGTTGCTGGGCTCATCTCGTAGCGCGATGGGTTCCAGAATCCAGATTTTTATTTTTAGTTCCCCGTCTTTGATAACTTGCCACTTCTTGATCATATTTCCATTTTTCAAAAATACTAAAGGGCCCTTATGCGGCGATGAGAGCGTGCGAAGTGCAAAGTGCGCCAACAAAACGCCACATTACGCCCATCGCTCGAGTCCGAGTCCGAGTTCGAGTTCGAGTCTGTGCGTCGGGTGCTTCGCACCCTCCGCTACCCATCGCCCAAGACCGAGTCCGAGCCTGTGACATCTGCCCTGATCCGACCCGACCCAGGTACCCGTTTCTCTGACCCGATCTCTTTCTTTTATGATTTAATATTTATTTATACTTATATTTTACTTTTAATAATAATATATTTTTCTTCCCGCCTCTTTCTCTCTCTTTCTTTCCGCCGTCCCGTCCCTCTCCTTCTCTCTTTCCGCCTTCTTTTCCCTCTTGTCGCCGTCCCGCCCTTACGCCCTGTTTCCCTCTTTTTCTTCACTCTTTGCTTGTCCTTTGTTCCTTCCCGCCTAAGGTTGTCTGCGCAGCTCCACGCGCCAGACCCCTTACAAGGAATCTTGCGTGAAGACCACCTGTTTCAGCGATACGCGAGACGAACTCTTCTCGCAGCGCGCTAAGAATTGTAATTCTTCTCGCAGCGCGCTAAGGACGGTAGTTCTTCCCGCGACGCGCTAAGGATTGTAGTTCTTCTCGCAGCGCGCGAAGAATCGTAGTTCATCCCTCGACGCGCGAAGAATTATAGTTCTTCCCGCGGCGCGCTAGGAATTTTAGTTCCTCCCGCGGCGCGCTAAGAAATGTGATTCTTCCCGCGGCGCGCTTAGAAATGTAGTTCTTCCCGCGACGCGTTAAGGTTGGTTCTGTCTGCCTTCGCGCTCGCGCTCTCTTGACCTTCTGTGTCTGCCTTCGCGCTCGAGCCTTCTCGCGCTAAACTCTTTGAGTTTTCTTCTGTTTAATCTAGCCGTTTGCTTTTGTGTTGTCTTATCTTTTGTGCTGTTGACCTAATCTGCTTTATGTCTGAAAAGCCACTTTTGGCGCAGCATGCGCACCAACCCCATTGGTTGGCAGAAAAAGTGACTGACATCTTTTGAGATCTGCTTTTGCCATGCTTGACCAGTACCTTTATCTGATCCGCCCATGCTTTTTACTGTTCCCTGTCAGCCTTTTTCTCTTTTTCCCTGCTGCCATATATCTTGATATCTTTTACTTGCTTTTGATATCTTTTGTTATCTTTTGTTTTGTCTTGTTCTGTTTGTCTTGGAATCTTTTCCCCTTTTTCTGGATTCATGTCTCCTAGGGTTTCCCTATAAATAATAGTATTATCTTTCCTAACACTACACACACAAAACACTTAATCTCTCCTGTTCTCCTTGCTCTCTCTGCCGCCTTCCTCTCTGCCTCCGTCTTCCTCCCTGTTCTGTCCTGCTCTTCCGGTAATATATATATATTATATATAATAATTTACTTATGCTAACTTATAATCTAGACTTAAAACAGATCGTTAAAACAATAATCTTGTTTATAGGTTAACTTGTGCTTGTTTAAAGTTGGTTCTTGCTTTATCTTACACCGCATCGTTTATCAAGTGAGTAATCTCGTACCTAATCCCTTTTTATTTTTAATGTTTTGGGATGTTCATGTGTTCGTACAAACTTGAGTCTTAAACTTGTTTATGAACTTTAGTCGCGCAGTATCCCATGTGTTGAGGACGTTTACTTGGCTGTTTATTTGTATGTGTGTATCATTAACCGCTTTGTTCGGCCTATTCCGAAGTTTTCATGGATCCATTAGATGAACACGGGAGACCTATCGTTTACGGTTTTCTTTGTTTACACTTGCACAGATGTTTTCTCGTTTTTGTGCTCAATTGGGAGCACGGATTGAACTATGAACTATGAGCTATGATCTATCTAGGCTTGATCACAATCTGATTGCACCCTTGTTAAACACCAGACATACACGTGTTGCGCGCAGATTTATTGATATCTATGTATTGTATTAAACTTGATTTCTCACCAACACGCAAGTGTTTGACGTTTATTTTAACACATGTTCAGGTTTGCAGTAGCTGTTTTGGAGCTTGTGGACACATAGGAAGTTTCTTTATTTTGGACCTAGATTAAAATGTATCAAGACAAGTTTTTGCTGTTCGAATATTATGATTTATAATATATTGATTTATGATGTTTTATGTTATCTTGTTTACTTTGCGCGTGCGCGAATGAATGTATTTAATAAATATTGACACCCAATAGTGTCACGAGTAATGAAACAATATGTGGAGCCCCGATGTATAATCCGCCTTTGGTCGGGGTGTTACAGATTGGTATCAGAGCTCGTTGACTTTAGGATAGGTGGTTAGACGTAACGGCCTAGAATACCTAAGAGTCCCTTCTCGCGCATGAGAAAAATCTCATGTTTGCGCGCTTATTGTTAATTACTCGTTATTTATGAATATGCTCGCGCTTGCGCAGTATATGATTTTATGTTTTATTTCGCGATATTTCGATTTTTTGTTGAATTTCGATTTTTATTGATTTTTCTTACATATTCGTTTGTTGGGTTTGAAAATCCGAAAAGTCATGGTGATACATGAATAGTTGATTTTCAATTTCCATTTACGATTATGTTCTGAGGTTGGAGACTTGAAAAGTCATGGTGATACATGAATTGTCAACCTCCAATACTCATTTTCTTGTATATTTTATATTGAAGATTGAAAAGTCATGGTGATACATGAATCGTCAATCTCCAATACTCGTTTGCTCGTATATTTTAAATTGAGAATTCGGAAAGTCATGGTGATACATGAATTGTCGATTCTTGATTCGAATTTGTTACCTCTATTAAGTCTGCATTTAGGGTCATTTATTTTACTTTAACTTTTGACAGTAACTGACTCCGTAAAACCAAGCTTTTCGAGGTTATACTTTGTGCTAAAACCAAGATATTAACTAAAATTAAAAATTTTATAGAATGCCTCCGCTATCTCGCCGATTTCAGAGAAGAGAAGCCTCGCGCATGCGTAGACAGCAACGTTCCCAGGAAATGGCCGCCGCGATAGCCCAAGCTTTGAGCCAAAACAATACCAACACCTCCAGTTATAACATTAAGTCCTTTAACGCGGGTAACCCTCCAAAGTTCACAGGTCTTGAAGGAGCCACCGTGATGCTCCAGTGGCTTGAGAAAATAGAAAACACTTTCCTCCACACCCAATGCCCCTCAGACAGACGAACCCTATATGCTTCCAGTGTCCTGGAATCCAGAGCGCTTACATGGTGGAATGGAGTAGCTCATGCGCGTGGCGCAGAGGCTGCTTCTAGCATGACATGGGAGGAATTCAAGGAAATTCTTACGCGAGAATTCTGCCCTCCCAACGAAGTTAAGCGCCTGGAGGAGGAATTTTGGAATCTTAAGCAGTACAGTGGTGAAGCGCGCGAGTACGCGACGCGCTTCCATGAACTAAGCCTGCTTGTCCCTCACCTTGTTACCCCTTCCCGCCGAGCCATAGAGAAATTCCTTGGGGGTCTCCCCATGGAAATTCAAGATTCTGTATGGGCTAGAAACCCAGTTACCCTCTCTGACGCCATCGAGTTGGCCGCTGTGCTCAGCGACAACCATGTCAGAGCAGGAACCCTGTTCCTGCGGGGATCTGAAAAGACCAAACCCACCAAGACTGCCCCTGAACCAACAGAAACCAAACCAGAACCCTCAAACCGTAACAACCTCAAGCGCAGGCGCAAGGCCTATGCGCTTACCAACCCGCCCATAGTCCAGCAACCCGCATACCAACCTCCAGTTTACGCGCCTAACCCTCTGTCAGCCTACCCAACACCTCCTGTAGTCCACAACTATGCCTTAACCAATCCCGCACTCCCTGCCCCGCCACCTAAGAAACCTTACACAGGAAATCAACCCTTTTGCCCAACCTGTAGACTTCACCACCCAACCCAAACCCCGTGTCGACAATGTAACCGATGTGGCCGCGTTGGTCACTCTGCTGAGTTCTGTAGAGTCCTTCCCGCCAATCCAATTGCGCCAACACCACCAGTCTACCCGCAAAATCCACAACCAACCTACCAAAACCCACGACCCAGATCGTGCTTTAACTGCGGTGATCCCAGTCATTTCCGGAACGCGTGCCCAAGACTACAAGTTCAGATTACGCAAGCGAATCCGGTGAACCAGATTTCGAACCAAGTGACGCGTGGACGAGCTTTTAACATAACCGCGCACCAAGCGCAAGCGAATAATGACGTAGTGAATGGTACATTTTTGCTCAACGGATTTTATGCTTCTATACTTTTTGATACTGGCGCCGATCGAAGTTTTATCTCTCGCGCCTTCGAGCAGAAGCTTGCGCGACCGCGCAGCGATTTAAAAGAAGATTTTTTAGTTGAATTGGCTAACGGTGAAACTGTTTTAATTAACTCGGTGATTAAAGATTGCACGCTTAACCTTAACGAAAACGATTTTCTGATCGACCTCATCCCCATGCCTCTTGGGAGCTTTGATGTTATTATTGGTATGGACTGGCTTACGCATAATCGTGCCGAAGTTATTTGCGCCAAGAAGTTGATTCGCATTCCTCGAGAAAATGGTGATCTTCACATCTACGGCGAAAAACCCTCCAGTGGTCTTAAGCTTATGTCTTGCGCCGAAGCCCAAAGACTCATGCGGAAGAAGTGTGTTGCATTTTTAGCCCATGTGGTCAAACCTGCTGAAGAAAAGAAGCTTCGCGATATCCCTGTTGTGCGTGATTTTCCTGAAGTTTTTCCTGATGATCTTCCTGGTATCCCTCCCGCTCGTGAAGTCGAGTTTCGTATTGATCTTGTCCCTGGTGCTTCCCCCGTAGCTAAATCTTCTTATCGTCTTGCACCCGCTGAGATGCAAGAATTGGCAAGCCAACTTCAAGAGTTGACTGCTAAAGGATTCATCCGCCCTAGCTCTTCGCCCTGGGGTGCTCCGGTGTTGTTCGTTAAAAAGAAAGATGGATCGTTTCGCATGTGTATTGATTACCGCGAGTTGAACAAACTCACCATTAAAAACCGGTATCCCTTACCGCGTATTGACGACCTCTTTGATCAACTCCAAGGTGCCTCCTGTTTCTCGAAGATTGATCTCCGCTCTGGCTATCACCAGTTGCGCATCCGCGATGAAGATGTTCCGAAGACTGCTTTTCGAACTCGTTATGGCCATTTTGAATTCTTGGTCATGTCCTTCGGTTTGACCAATGCACCCGCCGTTTTCATGGATCTAATGAATCGGGTGTGTAGGCCTTTCTTGGATAAATTCGTGATTGTGTTTATCGATGACGTTCTGATTTATTCTAAGACCAAGGCCGAGCATGAGCAACATCTCCGGTTGGTGTTGCAAAAGCTTCGAACCGAGCAGCTCTATGCTAAGCTTTCCAAGTGTGAATTCTGGTCTGATGAAGTACAGTTTCTTGGCCATGTTGTCAACAAGATGGGTATCCATGTCGACCCATCCAAAATTGAAGCAATCAAGAACTGGATTACGCCATCCTCTCCTTCTGAGATCCGTTCCTTTTTGGGCTTAGCTGGTTATTACCGGCGCTTCATTTCGAACTTCTCGAAGATCGCTTTGCCTTTAACAGCTTTAACGCACAAAGGTAAACCGTATATTTGGGGCTCGAAGCAAGAAGAAGCCTTTCTGACGCTCAAGCGTTTGTTGTGTGAAGCTCCTGTTCTTGCGCTACCCGAGGGTAATGATGATTTTGTCGTGTACTGCGATGCCTCCAACCAAGGTCTCGGTTGTGTTCTTATGCAACGAGGCAAGGTTATCGCTTACGCATCAAGGCAACTTAAGGTTCATGAAAAGAATTATACAACTCACGACCTCGAACTTGGTGCAGTTGTTTTTGCCTTGAAGATCTGGAGACACTACCTTTATGGTACTAAGTGTATCCTTTACACTGACCATAAAAGCCTTCAGCATATCTTTGATCAAAAGGAACTCAACATGAGACAACGCCGATGGAACGAACTCATCAGCGATTACGATTGTGAGATCCGGTATCATCCTGGTAAGGCTAATGTGGTAGCCGATACGCTCAGCCGAAAACCCTGCCAGCTTAACTGTATCTTGCCGCGCACCCAGCTTCACTTCGCGCCGATTCAAAGCAACCTTGAATCGCGTATTCGTGACGCGCAGCGCGCATCCATCAGTAATGGTAATCTTCGCGCCGAGTTAGCGTGTGGCGCGGAAGCGTATTTTTTGCCCAATCTGAGTGGAATTCTTTGTCATCTTAATCGCATCTGGATTCCCTTTGATGAGAATCTTCGCGCTGATATCCTGAGTGAAGCGCATAAATCTCGGTATTCTATTCATCCTGGCGCTGATAAGATGTACAAGGATTTGCGCATTACTTATTGGTGGCCCGGTATGAAAAAGGATATTGCTGTGTTCGTAGCTAAATGTCTGACTTGTTCTAAAGTGAAAGCTGAACACCAACGCCCATCTGGTTTGCTCGAACAACCAGAAATTCCCACGTGGAAATGGGAATGTGTAGCGATGGACTTTATTACCAAGTTACCTTTGACAGCAAGCAAACATGATAGCATTTGGGTAATAGTGGATCGTTTGACTAAGTCTGCTCACTTTCTGCCCATTCGTGAAAACTACCGTGTTGAGCAACTCGCGCAGCTTTATGTCAAAGAAATTGTCTGCCGCCATGGTACTCCTTTGAGCATCATATCCGATCGCGATGGCCGTTTTATATCTCGCTTTTGGAAATCTCTCCAATCTGCGCTAGGAACTCGCTTGGACATGAGTACGGCATATCATCCTCAGACTGACGGTCAGTCTGAGCGAACTATTCAAACTCTTGAGGATATGCTCCGATCTTGTGTTCTTGATTTTGGAGGTAATTGGAATTCACACCTGCCTTTGATCGAGTTCTCTTATAATAACAGCTATCATTCCAGTATCGGTATGGCCCCATTTGAAGCACTTTACGGTCGTAAGTGCCGCTCCCCGATTTGTTGGAGCGAAGTGGGTGAAACTCAAATCACAGGACCCGAACTTGTTCAAGAGACAACCGATAAAATCGCCAAGATCCGTGATCATCTGCTGACTGCCCGAAGCCGACAGAAGAGTTACGCAGATCGTAGGCGGAAGCCTCTCGAATTTCAAGTTGGTGATCTTGTTCTCCTCAAAGTGTCGCCCTGGAAGGGTGTTGTCCGCTTTGGGAAGAAAGGTAAGCTTGCTCCTCGATATGTTGGACCATTCAAGATTCTCGCGCGTGTGGGAAAAGTTGCCTACAGACTTGACCTGCCGCCCGCGCTCAGTAATGTGCATCCAACGTTCCATGTATCCAATCTCAAGAAGTGTTTAGCTGACGAGAACCTTCACATTCCACTTGATGAAGTTCAAGTTGATGAAACTATGCATTTCGTTGAGAAGCCTGTTGAGATTATGGATCGCGAGGTAAAGCAGACCAAGCGCAGTCGTATCCCTATCGTGAAAGTTCGTTGGGAGTCCAAGCGCGGAGCCGAGTTTACATGGGAAAGGGAAGATCAAATGAAGATCAAGTACCCGCACCTGTTCTCTGCGCAACCTACTTCGAGATAAATTTCGGGACGAAATTTCTTAAAGTAGGGGAGACTGTGACATCTGCCCTGATCCGACCCGACCCAGGTACCCGTTTCTCTGACCCGATCTCTTTCTTTTATGATTTAATATTTATTTATACTTATATTTTACTTTTAATAATAATAATATATTTTTCTTCCCGCCTATTTCTCCCTCTTTCTTTCCGCCGTCCCGTCCCTCTCCTTCTCTCTTTCCGCCTTCTTTTCCCTCTTGTCGCCGTCCCGCCCTTACGCCCTGTTTCCCTCTTTTTCTTCACTCTTTGCTTGTCCTTTGTTCCTTCCCGCCTAAGGTTGTCTGCGCAGCTCCACGCGCCAGACCCCTTACAAGGAATCTTGCGTGAAGACCACCTGTTTCAGCGATACGCGAGACGAACTCTTCTCGCAGCGCGCTAAGAATTGTAATTCTTCTCGCAGCGCGCTAAGGACGGTAGTTCTTCCCGCGACGCGCTAAGGATTGTAGTTCTTCTCGCAGCGCGCGAAGAATCGTAGTTCATCCCTCGACGCGCGAAGAATTATAGTTCTTCCCGCGGCGCGCTAGGAATTTTAGTTCCTCCCGCGGCGCGCTAAGAAATGTGATTCTTCCCGCGGCGCGCTTAGAAATGTAGTTCTTCCCGCGACGCGTTAAGGTTGGTTCTGTCTGCCTTCGCGCTCGCGCTCTCTTGACCTTCTGTGTCTGCCTTCGCGCTCGAGCCTTCTCGCGCTAAACTCTTTGAGTTTTCTTTTGTTTAATCTAGCCGTTTGCTTTTGTGTTGTCTTATCTTTTGTGCTGTTGACCTAATCTGCTTTATGTCTGAAAAGCCACTTTTGGCGCAGCATGCGCACCAACCCCATTGGTTGGCAGAAAAAGTGACTGACATTATCTTTTGAGATCTGCTTTTGCCATGCTTGACGAGTACCTTTATCTGATCCGCCCATGCTTTTTACTGTTCCCTGTCAGCCTTTTTCTCTTTTTCCCTGCTGCCATATCTCTTGATATCTTTTACTTGCTTTTGATATCTTTTGTTATCTTTTGTTTTGTCTTGTTCTGTTTGTCTTGGAATCTTTTCCCCTTTTTCTGGATTCATGTCTCCTAGGGTT
Source organism: Bidens hawaiensis (assembly GCF_021521415.1). Classification (NCBI taxonomy): domain Eukaryota; kingdom Viridiplantae; phylum Streptophyta; class Magnoliopsida; order Asterales; family Asteraceae; genus Bidens; species Bidens hawaiensis. Next base: position 76,127 of record NW_027494258.1, on the reverse strand, counting down.
TCCCTATAAATAATAGTATTATCTTTCCTAACACTACACACACAAAACTCTTAATCTCTCCTGTTCTCCTTGCTCTCTCTGCCGCCTTCCTCTCTGCCTCCGTCTTTCTCCCTGTTCTGTCCCGCTCTTCCGGTAATATATATATATTATATATAATAATTTACTTATGCTAACTTATAATCTAGACTTAAAACAGATCGTTAAAACAATAATCTTGTTTATAGGTTAACTTGTGCTTGTTTAAAGTTGGTTCTTGCTTTATCTTACACCGCATCGTTTATCAAGTGAGTAATCTCGTACCTAATCCCTTTTTATTTTTAATGTTTTGGGATGTTCATGTGTTCGTACAAACTTGAGTCTTAAACTTGTTTATGAACTTTAGTCGCGCAGTATCCCATGTGTTGAGGACGTTTACTTGGTTGTTTATTTGTATGTGTGTATCATTAACCGCTTTGTTCGGCCTATTCCGAAGTTTTCATGGATCCATTAGATGAACACGGGAGACCTATCGTTTACGGTTTTCTTTGTTTACACTTGCACAGATGTTTTCTCGTTTTTGTGCTCAATTGGGAGCACGGATTGAACTATGAACTATGAGCTATGATCTATCTAGGCTTGATCACAATCTGATTGCACCCTTGTTAAACACCAGACATACACGTGTTGCGCGCAGATTTATTGATATCTATGTATTGTATTAAACTTGATTTCTCACCAACACGCAAGTGTTTGACGTTTATTTTAACACATGTTCAGGTTTGCAGTAGCTGTTTTGGAGCTTGTGGACACATAGGAAGTTTCTTTATTTTGGACCTAGATTAAAATGTATCAAGACAAGTTTTTGCTGTTCGAATATTATGATTTATAATATATTGATTTATGATGTTTTATGTTATCTTGTTTACTTTGCGCGTGCGCGAATGAATGTATTTAATAAATATTGACACCCAATAGTGTCACGAGTAATGAAACAATATGTGGCGCCCCGATGTATAATCCGCCTTTGGTCGGGGTGTTACAGAGCCCGTGCGCGTCGGGTGCTTCGCACCCTCCGCTAGGACTATAGAGAGTGATTAGTCACATTAAAACATTTCCATGGAAACTTCTTTCCTTATAAACAGCTTTCATTTCTTTTCTTATTTCCATGTGGGATGAAAATATCTCTTCCTTATTTACATCCATGTGGAATGCTTCCATTTTCTTCCATCTTTCCATGTGGGATTGAATTTTCTCACTTTCTTATCATGAGATGTTTTCTTTTTCTTATTTTATTTTTCCATCACTTGTCTTTGAGATTATTTTTAATCCTTCAACTTTCAAAGTTGAAAACTTTATCCCAAAATAAATATTGGTTTTTCCTAGATGTTACATTTCTCCTCCGACAAATTTTCTAATTCTGATTTAGAAGATGAGTTGATTGTTTCGGCTGTTCAATTGGGGATGCAACTTTTACTTGAGCATGGAAAAAGCTCACAACTGCGTACACAGCAAGTGCCAATCGAACAAGATCGTGAAGCGTCTCATAACCGCTTGGTTAATGATTGTTTTGCTTAAAATGCGTTGCGTGATCTTCAAAAGTTTGAAGTCCTTTATGCATGGGCTGTCATCTATTCTTATGAATTCTTGGTGATTTTGAGTGCAACTTTTCATTATTTAACAAAGAAAATATGCTAGAGAAAAATATGGTTCACGGGTTTTACAAAACTATACAACTGCAATTCATCAACTTGCGTACAATACTTTGCGTGATTCGTTGTCGGGTACTTTAAGATGTATGAAAAATGATATGGGATTGTCTCCACGATTATTGTGAAGGTAAGTCTAATATTCTTAGTTATTATTTTTTGTTGTTGTTGTTGTTGTTATTATTATTATTATTATTTATTGTTATTAATTATATAGGTGTTATTAATCTCTATGCTGAGTGATATTTGAGTAGACCGACGTTTAGCAATATTCAAAAAATATATGAGGTACATAAACAAGTACACGGGTTTCCTGAGATGCTTGGTAGCATAGATTTGCAACACACTCGGATTGGTCAATTGTCCAACTGGTTGAAGATCGAGGTCAGCATCATCGAGGTGATCATGTAGCCCCAAGCTGATCGCTTGAAGCGGTTGCGTTGTATTATATTTGGATTTGGCATGTCTTCTTTGACGTGACCAACACAAATAATGATGCTGATGTTGTACACAGTCACCTATCTTTGACAACAGTGTTGATTCAATAACACCATATATGTAATCCCTTTATGTTAACAATGTGGAGTATGTGCATGGATATTATCTTAGTGATGGTATTGATCTAGAGTGGGCCACCTTTGTGAGAACATTTACATATCCACATAGGGGCGGATCTAGTATATAACTAGGGGTAGTTTCTATTACCCCTCAACTTTTCGCCGGCAGTACAAATTTTATACGTTTTGGTCGGTTTTCATATTTCGCTACCTCTGAAAAAATATAGCGTTACCCCTGCTTGTTTAAATCCCAACCAAATTAAAAGCCGAAACCAATTAAAGCCGAACCAATAAGCACTAACTAAATAAAACCATTTGTTTGTTTTTTTTCTTTATGCTTAAACGTTTGATTTAGGTCAGACATCAACATTCAAAAAAACAAAGTTTACTCAGTCGTGGCTTCCACCCCACACTACCCCAACCCCCTGCATGCTGCAACCGAGTAGCCAATGATCGGTGCTCCTTCAGTCCCTCACTCCCTCGTCCACGGTTTGAATTCTGCTTGTTCAATTTAGGTATTCTTCTACTTCTCCTTAAAATTGTAATTGTTTATTTGTTTATATAAATTGTTAATTTGGAATTATTTATGAGCTATTAAATGATTTTTTTAACAGTAAACTTCTTTTTATTTTTTGTTGTTTTTAGGATTTGAACCTAAGACCTCCTCTCCAAACCCAGGTGTTTTAAAGGTTTTACCTTAAGCAATAGAGCACCACCCCATTAGTAGCAATTGGATGATTGATTACGGTTTGTTGGATATTCGAATAAATATAAATTTGAAATTGTAATTGATTAGGGATTTAGGGTGTATATGTAAATTGAAATTAATTATAGATTTATGGTTTAAATTTTGTCCCTTCTAAAATTAAGGAACTTGGAAGATAAAACAACAAAGTCTTATTAGCAATCATTTTAAACGAAGATTACAAGCAAATGATGATAACGGTCCACATGCAAGTTAAAAAAAACTATTGTATGGTTTGGACATGTAAAAATAAGAGATGGCAGATTGAGATGGTTTGGACATGTAAAAAGAAGACAACAAACGGCTCCCGTTAGACCAGTGGAAACTATATTTGTAGAGGGTAGAAGGGGTAGATGTAGACCCAAATTGACTGGGACGAGAGAATTAGGTATGATTTGCTATATTTGCACCTCTTTGAGGACATGGTTCAAGACAGGACTTCCTGGAGACGCAGAATTAAGGTTAAGGACCCGTAGGAGTAGGGGTTATCCCTTGTGATAACTTTTTATTATATTATTTTCATTTTCTATTTATGGTTATGATCTTTATCATAATAGTTATTATTATTATTATTATTATTATTATTATTATTTAGTCTATCTATTATAAATGTTGCTTAAATGCTACCATTAGTATACCGTATCTAGTATAGTATTAATACACTACCATTTTCTTTTCTTATATATATGTTATCTACTTATTTTTTGAGCTAGGGGTCTCACTGGAAACAACCTCTTTATTTTTAGAGATATAGATAAGGTTTGTCTACATCTCACCTTTTCCAGACCATACAGATAGCTTTAGTTATTTGTGAGATATGTTGGGTATGATTGTTGTTTGTTGTTGTTGTTGTATGAAATATCGTAAAAAAATCGGTTATTGTATGAAATACAGTAAAAAAATGTGTTTACATTGTATGAAATACGGTAAAAAAAAAAAATTTGAACGTTTCCTCTGAAATTATGGTCTAGATCTGCCACTGCAGTCCACATAAGATAAAAATACAATTTTCTAAGAAAAAAGCAAGGATAAGAATGAAAATATATTGAACCGGCATTTAGGGTGTTAAAGAAAAGATGAGATATCATTGTCCAATCAACACACGTCAATAAACAAAATTAAGGAACATCATGAGTATCCAATAGAGTGCAAATATTAACAAATACCTTAAAATTTGTTTAAATTATAGGGCTAAGGATGATATAAAATACTGTAAATATACTTAACATGTATAACTAATTCAACGGGTAAATAACATGACAAAAGATGTAAAAACTAAAAATTATAGTTATAAACTAAATACAATAAATAAATTAAAATCGTGTGTTTGTAATTTACTGTAAAAGAATGGTACGTTAACATTATTGTAGCTGGATTGATTGAGTAAATAAAATAATAGCAAACACATCAATCACTCAATTTCAATAGATAGATGTCATTCACTAATTTCCCAGCCTTTTTCTTTTTATCACATCAAACATTGGTAAATGTTTGTCTAAACAAATATTAGGAGTTTGGGAAATTTCTTAAAATAAAATAAGTATTTTTAAAAACAAATTTCAAATTTTAGATATATTTTGCAAAGAAAAATATGCATTATAAACTAGTCGTGACGAGTAGAATATGCTAACAAATTAGTAGTCTGCAGAGCCAATTAAAACATGTCACGTGGCCATAAACTACCGCGACGAGCACGTTCTCTAATCATTCAGTCGCCAAGAATAAAGAAGTTGTGTGCCTCGTAATCAACCCTCACGGTTACTGCATAAATCATTTAGTTGCGACAAGTAGATTTTACAACTTTTCAAGAGACGAGTGGTTTACCAAACTAACATTGATGAGGTGTTTTGTTTACCAAATACATCGAACCGGTTAGTTTTACAAAAGACTAACTTGAACGGTTAGTTTGAAAGCTCAATTAGTCCTTACGAGTAGATCTTGGTCAAAGACTAGTTCTTCCGGCATACATTTCCAATAAGAGTAGTTTGTTACCAGCTAACTCGTCACTACTAGTTTGACCTTACAATCTACTCGTGACCACTCATTTAGTGGTAATCTGATGTATATGAAAAATATATAAAAATATTATGTAATCCCTTATTTTTATGTATTTTTTTAAAAAGTAATTATGTCATGTCCTTATTTTATGTGATTCCTTATTTTTGTGTCATCTTTATAAAATTTATTCCCGAAGATTAGATAAACTAAATGTAATAATCTAAAACTTTATTAGCAATTAAGTTACTAGTTTACTAGACTAAAATAATTTTAAAAATGACAAAACTTTGAAAAAATTGAACACAGCCAATAACCATAGCTATGTAATTCATTCACAAATTGCCATGGACAAATGAACTTTAACGTTAACATGTAAACAACACTATTGGTATAATTGTATTAACACAAGTTTTTCAAACTAAATTGACATAGTAGTAGTAATAATAACAACAACAACAACAACAACAACAACATTTTGTTTTTTTATATATTTTTATAAAATATGACATAAAAATAAGGGATCACAAAATATATGGGACATGTCATAATAATTTTTTTTTATAAAAGATGATATAAAACTAAAGGATCACAAAAAATAGGATACATGACATAATATTTTGTCACACCCCGACTAGCACAATGCGGAAGCATAAAACGGGAATGTAACAGACATCTCTGGTATCAACACATTGTTTATAAAGAAACATTACAAACTAATTTACATTATATTACATTTTTTCGTTCTATCATTGTTTTACAGTCTAGGTGGTACAAACAAAACTAGTTCGTTAACTATACATTCTTACTACTATCGCCCTTGCTTCTATTCACGTAGCATCAACCACGCACCTCAGGCAAGTAACAGATCACCAAATTACTCCGATTTAGGTACACCTGAAAAGCAGTTTAAAACGGGTCAACTACTAGAGTTGGTAAGTTTCACGAGTTTCAAGAAAACAGTAATGAGTATTCACAAGTCAACAATTATAATCATGAAATAAGTATGTATGTATGTAAATGATGTATGTGATGTAATTATGCTAAGCTACAGTGAAGCCTGGACTGTTCGTGCTGCGTGCCTCCATTTCCCCTGCTCAATCAACCACTGTGGCCCCTTTCCGCCCACAACATGCCCCGGTAGCTATCTCTAACACTACATAGCTGGTTCGTAAAAATAAAATATGGACATGTGCAAACGGGATAATGTCTCAGCAACCGTGCTGGCCCCGCCTGGGTTTGTCAAACCAATAGTACTATTCACAAGCCACCGGCTCGAAGTTAATCACTGTGATCGTGGGGACTTTCGTGTGTTAGCACTTAGATAATTCATATCATCACATGTTTCAGATAAGTATATTTAAAAGTGGGGTCATGAAACTCACGGTTTAGTAGATAATCAGAACTGTATCGGCTCGTGGTTTGTTCGGTCCGCTATCAGTAGTTCCTATAATCAATATTATAATAATATTAATATTTTAATATTATTATAATCTCAATACTAAACTGGGCTGTATAACTAATCTGGGTGTAGCTGGAACGCCCAGAAAGTGGCAATAGGCTTAGGTTGTGATGTTGTTCAATGTCTAATACTTAAAACCGAACTTGGCTCAGACTCCCGTTTTCCCAGCTGGGCCAAGTTGCTCGTTTACACGTTCAGAAAGCAGTTATGGGAAAATAAGCCTGGGTAAATGTATTGGTTAATAACATGATTAAGTTATAAAGAAAGATCACATACTGGGGTCCCGGATTAGCCACGGGGCCCGTTTCCGTTTATTCAGTTTGATTTGAGAAGAAACGCGCACAATCCACCCGGATTGTCCAGGTTTCTCATAGAAAAGTTCATTTTCACTTAATTAGTCCAAACATATGATTTTTGATCACTCTTGGTGTTTTGATTTTCCCGCAGGTTCACTCGTCGCGAACTTGCCGGTTGTTATAATAACTGAATTTGTTTAATATTCAGACTAGCATAATTAATTAGCCGTTAATCATAAAATTATGAAAATTTAACCACTTATCAATTAAAATATGTATATTTTTATAAAAATATTTCTGGAATTTATTTACTGATTTATTAATTTATAAAAATTCATTTTATCAGCTATATTTCGCCTGAAAATCGTCCGTTTACCCCAAACAATTTCCAAAAATTCCTGAATACTCAAATCATACCCCAAAACAACTTGTATCAATTCCAGAATGTAAAAAGCTCGTGCGATATTTTTTCGGCTCAAATTCGGCTGTAAAAATTCACACGAATGCAAATAAACAAAATACCTTTAAGCTTCTCCAAATGATCCCAAAATTCATATGTGATCAAAATACATCAAATCTGAGTTCCCAGAAAAATTTCATAATTTTTGAAGTATTTTAGCTATTTTTCCCAAATAAACGTCCCAATTCGGTAATAAATTCGCCAAATATTCTCGGATGGTCGAAAAATTACCAAATTTTAACAGGGACTCATTGACATGGTCCCTGATGTCCCTGAAAAATTTCATGTCCTAAAAATATGCACATCACAACCTTAACCTAAATAGCCCGTAAGCGAGTGTTTCGGCATTACCTTAGCGGGTTTGGCTCGTTTCCGACCTTTTAATCAAGTTTTCAGGTTCTTGTGCTTCTAATCAAGCTAGGTAAAAGTCCTATATCACAAACCAAGCAATATTTCATCAACATAACAGCCCTTAACTTAGGGTTTCGGCTAGTGCACAAAAACGAACTTTTGAACCGTAAAAACGTCGTTTCAACCCTTTAATCTGTGTTTATGGCCATAAAAACTATCAAAACAGGTTCCTTAACATGTGTATGATCAAAACATGTTTATGCACCATTTTTAGGATTTTTACACGGTTAGGAATGATTTTTAGTAACCAAGACATGTTTTTATGGTATTAAACAAGTTTAAACAAGTTCAAAAGCTACTTATTTAAGCCCTTTACCTTAGGGTTTGGAGGTTTTCTAGAATTTAGGATGCAGCTGCTTGGACCTCAGATTTTATAAACCAAATTGGATAAACAAGCTTCCTAAACAAGTTATATAAAAAAATGGGGGGTGGGGTGGGCTGCCGATCGGAACTCCATATGGGCCCATGATGGGCTGTTTTGGCCCATTAATCTGGTTTCTCAAGCCCAAATACGAAAAGCCCGGTCTAAATTTAGTTCGGGTTCGGTTTTTGGCGCGAAAAACTTATCGGGTGCGTTAAACAACGCGAAAACGAGTGTTTTTCGGCTAGTTTTGAGTAAAATTATAAAAACATACTATATGTTTGTAAAAATCAAAAATATTTTCACGGATCGCTTAAAACATTTCAAATAAGTGTTTGGTAAGTCTTTTTCAGCTTAACGGATGATACAATGCGTGGTTTGTAACTATCTTTCGCGTTTAAATCTATAGCGGGTGGTTAAACGAGCATGTTTTCGTTTAACTTGTTTGCTATCAAACTAAGGCCATATTTCTAAGGTTTTAGCTTGTATTAAACGTATATCACTTATAAATGGCCCTCCGAGATATCTGGGTCATAACCCGACCCGTTCGGTTAATCGTTCGTTTGTTACGAAAAAGGCGTTTATTTGCTTAATCGGTAAATACGTACTGAGGTGTACCTTGTTTTGGCTCAAATGTCACATATTTTTATAAAAGATGACATAAAAATAAAGAATCACATAAAACAAGGACATGACATAATAATTTTTTTTTAAAATAACATAAAAATAAGGGATTACATATTTTTATATATTTTTAAATATTTTTCAAATACATCGGATTACCGCTAAAACGAGTAGCCATGAGTAGATTATAAGGTCAAACTATTAGCGACGAATTAACTAAATAAACCACTCGTATTGAAAATGTATACTGGAAGAACTAGTCGTAGACCAAGATATACTTGTAATGACTAATTGAACTTTCAACTAACCGTTCCAGTTAGTCTTTTGTAAAACTAACCGGTTCGATGTACAGTAGAAACTCTATAAAATAATACACTTGGGACCACCAAAATTTATTAATTAAAAGAGTTATTAATTAATTGATAAATTAATAATTATTAATTTAAATATTAATTAATATTTTATTAATTTATAGTAGAATACTTAGTTCACATTGAACAATTTCTTGTTGAGCTATGAGAAAACAACACCATAAGTTCTTACCATGCTAAGGAAAATTAGAGACGAGATTCAAGGGGAAATTGATTTCAACAAAAAACAAAAGACAATTGAGTCATTTTTCAAGAAACCTTCATAAATCATTCATGTAATATGCTATATATCAGGAATTATTAATTTATATTTTATATGGGGTCTAAAGAAATTATCAAAAATGTATTATCTTATAATTTTAGCGAATTATTAATTTAGCACCCTATCCCCGAGTCGGGACCGGCAAAAAATATTATCTTAGAGAGTTTATTAAATAATCGAGTATTAATTTATCGAGTTTCTACTGTGTTTGGTAAACAAGACACCTCGTCACTATTAATTTGGTAAACTACTCGTGTCTCGAAAAGTTGTAAGATTTACCCCTCGCAACTAAAGGATATATGCAGTAGTCGTGCCCGTTGATTACGAGGCATGCAACTTCTTTATTCGTGGCAACTAAATGATTAGTGAGCGTGCTTGTCGCGGTTAGTTTATGGCCACGTGGCATGCTTTAATTGGCTATGCAAACTACTAATTTGTTAACATATTCTACTCGTCACGACTAGTTTATAATGCATATTTTTGAAATTCTTTGCAAATGATACTTATGGGCCGTTCGTTTCACGGACTTCTTTTAAATGATTTGGAATTGGAATTGGAATTGGAATTGGAATGTTTGAGAATCCCTTTCATGTGTTTGGTTGGTTAATATGTATTGGAATTGGAATCTTCTTCATTCTCGGTTTTTTTTTTTGAAAACCGAGGACAACGAAGGAAACGTTTTAGTTTTTTTTTTTATTTTTCGTTTTTGATTTATATTTTGAGTTATGATTTTTTTATTAATTTTTTTGAACTTTTTTTGGAGGGGTTTTTATTTTCCATAGCAATCCTTTAAAATAGGTGGGATTTTGAAATCCCATGGAATGTGGGATTTGATGGGATTTAGTTTCCATTTCCATTCTTTCATTTAATGACACGAATATATCAATTCATGGGATTTAAAATCTCATTCCTTATAATTTCTTCCAAATCCTTGAAATGAACAGGACCTTAAAACTTGAAATTTGTTTTTAGAAATACTTATTTTGGGACTTTGCTTTGTCGTTCAAGCCATCCCCTGGATTTATCGTGTAATATCGTGTGTGAGTAAGGATTTATATAGAAAGTTTAATAATTTTTATTATTAATGCAACGATCAAAAACACGATTTCCAAAACATTCCATCCTAACGGCCAACTAGCGTGGCATGACCTGGCTCGCAGAGTCCGTTTGCACCCTGGCTCGCAGCTTGACAGTGTGGTGTGCGACTGATATGGCCATGCCAGAGGGCTCACGCCCCTGGCTCACGCACCACAGTTAGTCTAAGTTAAACCTCTTTTTTACCATCAATCTTTATATATATATTTTTATTTAACACTATTTCGTTATATCTAGTTAAATGTAAGTTTGTTTTTTCAAATTTGCTTAAAAATAACACAAATCTAGAAAGCTATAAGATACAAAATAGCACCACCCCGATCAACACAAATTGCATGACTTGGAGCTATACTAAAAAAAAAAAAACAAAAACTCAAGTCTAGAATTGGTAGTATAGCTTGAAACAAGATAAATATTTACTAACAATAAATTGTTATAAACTAAAAATACTTGCTTAATCTTTGAGACATTTACATATATCCATTCCTAAGTTTTTTATTACATATTTATACAACCCTTAAAAATCAATTGCATATTTACCTTTCCTAAACCACATATATTACATATTTCTCTATTTCATTAATATTAATTAAAAATGACTATTTTACCCTTAATGAACTAGTTAAACACTTATTTACATATATCCCCTTTCTAACAACAATAATTACATTTGTTAATTTGGACTTACTCAAATGAACATGTGTCTAGATTTAATAATTTAAATTTATGGATATTATTTCCGAAACTTCACTCGACGTACTGAAATCTTAAATGATACAAGTTGAAATTCATCTAAAATAAACTTTTATAAAACTATTAATCCCTTTATTAATATTATTATTATTAACACATTATTGGAGTCAATTTTTTAATCGTTAGCAAATATCAAAAATATTTTTTACATAGTTAACAAATTAAATATTTCTAACATGGGTGACATATGAACAAATTTTGTTACATAATAAGGGTAAAAGAGTAATTGAATGCTAAAAGAGGAAATATGTAATTAAGATTTTAACATTGGGGAAATATGTAATTAAGAAACTTAATGAGGGAATATATGTAAAAATCCATAATCTTTTTATCACCAATCAACTTGTCGATGAAGCCGACCCAACCCCTCGTGTTGTCTGAGTTGGGAATTAAGGCCAACATTAACAAGTTCTAAGTCTTCTAAATCAACCAAACAATAAAATTGAACAACGCCAAGTTGTGCATTTCTATTTTACTCGATCCATATTTACAACACTAATCAAATCCGACCTGATAAGATGATTTTATATAAGAAACGCAACTCTAATTACGAAACCAGCTCCAAATAGTCATTGACTAGTGCATTAAAAAAGAATGTGATTCACCCATCGTTGACCGTATTAAAGAAAGAATAAATCTATGAACAAACTTGCACACCTCTAAACAAAACAAAAGATTTCAGAAAGCGAAAATCAGGGGTGTCAATCGTGTCGGGTTGGCGGGTTATCGGGTTAATAGGTTTCGGGTTGGCGGGTTGTCGGGCCGAGATTCTTCAACCCTAACCCAACCCATATATTTATTCGTGTCGGGTTGTGTCGACCCATTTAAATTCGTGTCGTGTTCGGGTTGTGTTTTGGGTAAACCCATTTTACGTTCATTTACGAATATGATTAATATCTAGTGGATTAATATTAACCTAGACAATCAATTACTCTTGTATTCATATAAAGCATTTTAACAATTTTGTGATAGATCTAATTGTTTTTGTCAATTTATCTCTCATTTTCAATTAACAAACTTAGGTTCACATATTTTGCTTAAGATAAGAATAAACGAATGGAGATAATAAGAGAATAGGCTGTTAAGACTAATAAAATATAAATAATGGAAGTGAAGAGTGGACAAAAATACTTAAAAAGTAATTAATTTAATTTATAAAAATTAATAGATATATGAAAAATTATAAATCAAAGTATTTAACTTTAAAATTTAACACTTCTTATCTCTAAAATCAAAATATTAACTTCCATAAAATTTTTAAACGGGTTAACAGGTCAACCCATTTTTTGGTGGGTCGGGTTCGGGTTGACCCATTTTTTAGACGGGTCGGGTTCGGGTTGACCTATTTAAGAAAACGGGTCATGTCAGCCGACTCAAAACCTATATTTTTTCGTGTCGGGTTTCAGGTCGTGTCAGGAATTGACAGCCCTAGCGACAATACCCCAAACAAAGCATTTAACTTTCAAAGGGATCCAATTAATCCACTAAAAATTTCAAACGCCTCCAAACCAAAACCAATCAGTTTAGTTCACGGCGAGTGTACTGGAAAATTGCCCGAAACATATATTGTTATTTGACAGTATTATTATTAACTAAATTGATTAAAAGCATTGACATATTGTATTCCAAGGGTTAATGCAAATTCTTCATAAAGCGACTAATGTAAACAAAACTTTATAGAACCAAAAATATGTGACACGTGATATGTTTTTTTTGTCTAACTAATCGTTTTCATAAAACCTTTTTTTTTCCTATTATGTAAGCAACTAAGCATGGGTGGACCCTTTTAGGCTGGTCAAGATCCAGCTGACCCTGAATTTTTTCAAAATTTGTATTTTACATATACTATTAAAACTTAAATTTGGTTGCCACATTTCCGGACATTTATAAAAGAGAACGAAAACATAATTCAACACCTTTACTTCTACACGATTCAATATGGCAAAAATCCACCAAAATAAGCTTTGTATGTCGATATATGTAACTCAGTAACTCTAAAAGAATATATTTATTATGTATACTATCTTTTAAACTCATATATTATACGAGATTTGTTAAATTATAAAAACAAACAAGGTTCAAAATAAAAGGTAAAAAAGACATTAATGAAATATATTACAAACAATATTCAAAATATTCAGTATACAATCTCAAATTTATAAATTTGATCAACTCTTTTTATATACAACATTTGTTATTTTATTATATACAACTACTAGTTTGAGACCTGTGTATTACACGGAGAATTAATGAAAATTACAATATTTAAACGTTAAACAAAATACAATCAATAACACAATTATCATATATTGTTAATACAATTACAACTTTCATTAAAATTACAGGAATTACAAAACAAACATTACACGGGGAATTAGTGACGTCAACTTCGAGAGTACTAAGATCATCAAAGTAAATTTATAAGTTGAAATGAATATTAATTAGAAAATAAATTTAATTTACCTTGGATTGTAGAACACAGTAAAAGGGCTGTTGTTTGCAGTTGCATGGGCAGCAGCAGCTAATACTCCAATATGCATACCATCAATTGACAAAACTGATGATGATAAATTTGCTGGTTGTCTGTTAGCGCGCCTAATTCCCATTAGAAGCTGTTGTTTTTCATCCCTGTTATATAAATACATCATATATTAATCAATAATCGTATTATTTATAAATGAGTTGACTGAGTCAAAAAATCAACCAGCGTCTACTGAAAAGAAGTTGAACTCACAAGAGGCGAAAAGATTTTTTCAACTGCTCGACGAAGAACAGAAAATCCTCCATGAGTGCTAGTATCACTTGCTGTCAAAGTTTTGCAAAAAAGCACGGTGTGTGGCTTGTGTGCTTTCATTGACAAATCTGACCTCAATAGTGATTCTCTGTCAAACTGCTAATGATAAATAATTATGAATTATAGTCAGTAACATAAATTTAAGCCCGGTGAATCACGTAAGTCCATACCAAAGGAACGGGTTGGATTTTCATATGAGCATACACTTCATCTGTTTCTGTATCAGCTTGAAAAAAAGACATTTTTTGTAACAAAGTTCTAAAAGTAACTCGTATTTAAAACCAGTATTGTAAAAATCATGATTGATCTGTGATGAATCTCTAATCGGTGGGTTATTGATTAATTTTTAGCTAATCAGTGCAACTAATAGAGTAATTGCTAGTTGGCCCAAATGGGATTTTTTTAAAGACAATTGGACCTTGGTTTAACCCTTTAAGCCTAGTTATTGGTTTTCTCATTGATTTGTTATATTTACGTTTAATTGTTTATGTGAACACTGAAGTATTTATGTGAATTTTTATGTTATCAAAATTATATATATAAGTTTTAAAAGTTACATATAAGAATTCCAATTCGATTAATAAGCGAGTTCAACAACACTGTTTAAAACAACAAAAACGATTAATAAGTGGCGTGACGTACATGCAACGTGACATTATGAAGGATGCACAACAACTTTGACTGATGATTAGGATAGCTAGGAACTTGATCATCTACATCATTTTTCATAGATGCAGCAACCTGAAAATATGTATTAATGTATTATAATAAAAAACAGTAGGTTAAATTCAAAACTTAAACATTCTAGAGTAAATTCAAAATAATAATAATAATAAATAAGGAACAATGTAAAATTGTTCAACCATCAAAATAATGTTACTACTCTAATCAAACCTGCAAATTGATGGTGGTGGCGATGATGGTAGGAGACGGCGGTGGCGAAGACGGTAGGAGACGGCGGTGGCAATGACAGTAGGCGACGGCGGTGGCAATGACGGTAGGAGACGGCGGTCGCGATGACGGTAGGAGACGGCGGCGGCGATGACGGTAGGCGATGGCGGTGGCGATGACGGTAGGAGACGGTGGTGGCGACGACGGTCTCGTAGTTGGAGAAAACACATGGATTCAACAACTGAAAGTAGGAGACGGAGATGGCGACGGCGGTATCATAGGTGGCGATGACAGAGGTGGCAATGGGAGAGAGGAACGACGGTTGGGATGAACGGGAATTAGGGTTTGCTATCTATTTTGGTGTTGAATGAAAAGAAATAAAGAATAATAAAAGAGGATCCGGTTAGTATTATTAGGACGGGTTGACTCAAAAGAGATATCATTTTTTGAAAATAGGCTAAAATTTGTGAGAGTTGATAAGAGGTTGACAAGTGGCACATAAGAGTAGTTATTTATTAGAATAGTAAGATTTCCGTCGTCATCCAATATTAACAATTTTAGACCATTTTTGCTAGTTCCTCTGGATAATGCAACATATAGTATCAATGGGAAAAACATGAAAATCGAAGGAACAAACCAACCCTAAAAAAATATTGTTCTTGGCATTTTCAATTGTTTAACTTCCATATTTTCAATTAATATTTTATAATCTAATTATCAAAATGGTTTTGACCCATCACCTATAGATAGTTAGTATGAGTTAGATGGGAGATTAAAATATTACAAAAGAAAATTAAGCTAATTTAATGCCGGCTTGACATAACCTCAGCCTTATTATTTTATACCTTATTAGAGCAAGATAAGATTTTCAAGATTATATGTAAATTTATTTAATGATGAACTTTTATTGGTGAATAAATAAAATCTCCAGATACTATGATCAAGGCTTGATGAAATTCACACCATGATATTCGCGCATAACTAGAACATTCATAATTCATTAGCGGCATGGGGAAAGAAGGATAGAGGTTGGAGCCTTTGAGGTCACAGGTTTGATCCAGACTCTAGGGTTTTATAATAATCGTGTGAGTTTTCTTTTGAACTAGATGACACACGATGATCAATGCATTGATTTACGAGCTTCTCCTACAGGAACGCTCCAATCTATACCCCTTCATTATGGTGGTTCATAAATTCACAAATTCGTAAACTCATCTGTCATTTTCTAAAAGTCACTCATTTCATTTTCTATCCTTTCTCTATATTCTTTTGTCTTAATTATAATTTTTCTATGTTTATTTTTCAATCTTTTTTTAAGTCAACAGTCCTAGACCCTTTGAGATGACATAAAACAATTTTAGTTAAATAAAGATAAAAATATGTTAACCACAGTGAGAGAGAGAGAGAGAGAGAGACTGATGTAACAAGGTCCATCCAAGTCAGGTGAGTGTGAGTGGCCAGTAGATCACGTACACACTACCGCCATCCCACCCCCGTGTTGGTCGCCTCCATTTTCCAGTTTTTCTTCTGTTTTTTTACTAATTAATTAAATTTACCTGTATCAAAAGAAAGAATTGTATGTCAATGCTTCTTCCTCCGCCGGTATTATTCTTTCTTGCTTTTCTGTTATATCAGTTTCGCCTTTCCAAATACCTATGTATAATTTATTTATTTCTAGATAAATCGAATATTAATTAAAAAAGATTATACAACTAAATATTACTATTTTAAATACAATGATTGAGAAACTTACATGCATATAAATATACATGACAATTTTAATTTTACACACATTTAAGGTTGAATTTTAAATGTAAACTAGATTTTAATAATTTTAATTTTGACCTATTGGCCATGATTGATCGCAATCAGAAATTGGTTATAGACAATCCTAATTTTGAACATATTTTCCACAAGCTATCACATACTAGTTGAAAGTTAACCTTTATTAGTTTTTGGAGTATGGGGCAATAACATTAATAATGTCGTATTAAAGTAATGCGGGCCCCATTTTACCCCAACTTGCTTCATCTTCCCCACCTCCCAATCACGCTTATCCGACAACCACTTTGGCCACAACACCACATCCGCTCGGGCTTCCAATAACAACACACACCCATTTCAATCTTCTCATAAGACTATCCGTTATGGGCACAGGTTTTTGTGTTATCTGTAATTAATAAAAATAACTTAAGTGTTTTTTAAAGACAGTTTATGGTTCTGATTCCGTTGTAAATTTTTTTCGGGACGAAAAAGGACAAGTGTGGGAATGTGATGTGTGGGTGAAATAATGTGGTTTAAGTAAGTTATATCGTGTATTTTATGGGTTTATATGCCTTGGACACGATTATTTTGAGTGGTTTTACATTTACAGGTGAGTGGAGCTTAAATGAGCTAAATTGGCGCATATGAGATGAATGGAAATGAAGATTTTATTGCATGGAATGATAGAGAATTTGAAGACGAATATGTGGCCGAAAACGATGCATAAAACGGTGCTATAACGAAGAAGTTATGGGCAAAACAGTGCGAGAGAGTCTATCACCGCAAGCAGGGGCGCTGATCAGGCAATTTTGGAAGAGAGGCCGCAAGTTGCGGTCTTACGACCACAAATTACGGCCTAGTTTGTAAAAAGACGCGGATTTTAGGTTTTTGCCTCCATATATAAATATAACCTTAGGGTTACGAAGAGAAGACTTCTCCCAGCCGTTTTTAGGTATTAGGAAGCCATTTTTCACCATTCTAACACATACCAATCACCATAATCATCCATGATTTCATCCTTCCAATACATAATCGATCTAATCATGATGAAGAGGCAAGGCTAAACCACTCGTGATCACTTCAGGTGTAGGGTTTGCATATGAACTGATTATTTTTATGAACATTACATGCATTAGGATTTAGTTTTGATTAATCTTTTGGTTGATTGAATCTATTTGTTTATTGGAACCGATTAACAGTTGTTTTACGGGAATTTCCTTTATCATCAATTATTTGGTTTGTGATCATCAACATTTAGGATTAAGTTCTTATCGTCATTGAACAGTTAACCATTAATCATTGATAGATGCTAAGTTTTGTATTAATGAACTGATAATTAGATAGACCGTGTTCAGTTGTGTCAATTCTTTGGATTAAGTTCTGTGAATCATCATAGCCAAAATATTGTGCCTACTAATTATTTTCTTGTTCTAATAAACGAATTATGTCTATCTGATTCCCCAATTGGTATAAGTTAATCAGTCAGTTCATTGCATTACCTGAACCTGAAGTGTGTCACTGTTTTCTCTAATTGTTTTACAACCAAATCAGTAGTTAATTTGCTTGACATCGTTTGTCCGCTTAACATAATTATTACTAAGTATTGAACTTGATTAGCACTTTCCACTGATTTCCTGTGGATTCGACACCTTACTTGCCCTTTCTAGTAAAGGTATTTTATAAATATTTTTGATTGATCTTTCGACATCGATCACTATCACATCATTTTATTTAAAATAACCTAAGGCAATCTAGTGCCTTCAATCTTGATAATTTTATCACACATTCAAACTTGTAACATATATAGAAAATAAAGGTCAGCTAAAAATAGTTGGTGAATTTCTCACAAGTTGTTATAATATAATATGAGGCAAAAATCATACAATTCCATGAACATGCATATTAAACAAGCAAACAATGAAATATGTAAAAATATCGATGATGCCATTTTCTATTTGACATAAAGTCTAAATAGTACGGGAAGCGTATGATCATACTTATTGAAGCTACTGCGGCTATGAAGTAATTATAAACATAAATCAATCAATGAGACATAATTCATACAAGCAAGTACTAACACACAAGTCCATGATGCGAATTGTAGTTTGAAGCAACGAGACTAAATAAAACCAAGTGTTTTGCTAGGATATATGTACCACCCCAAAATATTTAAAAGAGTAAAAAAATGGGGTGTGAAAAACTTACTTGTTAAGTAACGGGAACAGAGAAAATAAGCAAAGATGTCTTAAGCGAGTTAACCGACAAGGTTCGGTTCGAGCGACCCTAGATAAATAATTAACCAGGATCAAAAAGAGTTTGAGGAAGAATAAGAAAGATGGCCGCCATATTCGGTTTATAAATTCTTAAACGAAAAGGTTTGTTAGAAATATAATTTTATTCTATTTTTAAAAGTTAATAGAAAAGGTTAATTACTTGATTTATAGTCAATTTATTAAAATTTTAGGAAAAATATAGGTTATAAAATTTATTAGTTAATTTTAATAAGTTCGTTTCGTTTACGAACCAAAAATTATTTAAGAAAACAATTATGAGTGGTATGTTTTTGGTCGGATATGAACCAGGTTTTGAGTCGGGTTTACGTCTAACATATATGAAATGATAAGATGAAGTGATATGTTGAAAATGTTTAGTTTGATTTTATTAGTTTTGCAAAAGTTAGTTTTTGTTTTAACATAAAACTTTTATAACCGAACTTTAGACGAGCCGACAGGTGCTAGTGAAACACAACCACAACTGTCGACATAACGTGACAACATAATGATGATCACACGATGTGATATACAAAAAATATACAATACATTACCCGATGATGGAATTACAAAGTAGAAATAAGAACTTGCATGATTTTGACTTTCTTGGTCAGACTTGGTCTTTAGCACAAATTGGGAAGCAATAACACAATTGAGAGTGAGATAAACTTTGAGTGAGAAATTGAGTTGGGCAAGGTAAAATAATAGATGACGGTGTGGTTTATATAGCCATAAAATCATTAACAATAATGCAAAAAAAATTAATTTCAAGAACTAGTCAAAAGGATAGTCAAAGGATAGTCTTAAGCAATAATAATAAAAAATTAAATGGTTTTGACTCAATTGATGAAAAATGAAGATATTATAATACTTGAATATGGTCTACATGAGGATGAAATATTCTTAAAAATAATAAGTTTAAAGGATTTTCACCTTTTAAGCATAAAAGTTTCTACACCCCGCCTGAAGCGCACGCTATTTAAATATAATTCAACATGACGGAATATGTGGATGTAACAGTTGCAGGCAACTCAATTGTTGTTGGCTATATATTGGATTAAAAAAGGTGTAACAGACGTGCTACACAAAGTTAAAGAATTAACATTGACATGTTAATATAAGGTTATGACATTTACATGTCACAAAAGTTCGACAGTAGTCACAAGAAAATCGGGCTTGTCACCAACTAAGGAATTGCCATAGACATGTTAATATAAGGTTTTGGCATCTACATGGCACTTAAGATTGAGCTTTCCCCTAGGTTCCTTATATCTAAAATATTTCAAAAAGTGGTATATTACCAAGGATCCTTATATCTAAATTCTTTCAAAAGTATTTTCATGGATCCTTAGGTCCTTAAAATTTTCCTAAAGTACTAAAAAACATGCAAGGGGCAGTAAGAATCCTAAATAAACGAACAAGACACAAGATCAAAAAGATTTCAAAATATCTACAGCTGTATAAAGTGGAATTGCAAATATTTGGGGGCAATTGCTGTGGGTAAAATTTCAAGAATCCGAAATTCAAAATCAGCTTTAGGATCCTTACGACGGTGCCTCAAGAATCTTAACGATGCACCAAGATCCTGAACAGAGTTAAGCATCCTAAAACGATTTAGCATTTAAATATTATTAGCATTGATAATATATTTATTTATTGATAATCATAATTAATCAAATTAAATCAAGAAACACAACATTTAGTGGTGATTCAAGGAAAAGCTAAAGACTTGGAGCCGTTATCCGAAGACTCGCCTTGATGATTGAGCGGACATAATGCAAGAAACAACTAGCAATTCATTCCATGCCGAAGAGTCGCTCAATCAAAGAATATTAGGATTTTAGGGCTGTTACAACAAGTTATTAATGAAGATATGATACTTTGTAATGGCTCCAGGATCTGCAGCGCATCAGGATCCTGACAGGCAGAATCATCATAAGGATTCGCGCAGTGCATCAGGATCTCAAATGGATGACATTATCCTTGGTAATTATTAACATTATTAACCGTTATTATCCTTTCACCTTTGACTTGGTCTTGCAGGCAACGGCTAGCAATTAATTACCAGCTGAAGACTCGGTCAAACATTCAATGTTAGGACGTTGGAGCTATTATAACCACAATTTAATGATGAAGATATGCAAATATGTAACTGTTCCATGATCCTCGCCAAGGTAATTAATGCTCGTTATTACTTGTTATTAGAGCATTCCCAACCCGTTCCTCATTCTCATCTTTATAATTAAATTAAATAACACTATATTTCTATCTACTGTTCAATTAAATAATATTTTTTATACCTTTATAATTACATTTTTATCTCTCCTTTACTCACAACCAATTCAATAAATATTAAAAAATAAATAGGGGCAAACAAAGTTTCCCCAAATTTACAAAAAATCACTACATTTTCTCTCTCCGTCCTATAATTTACGCTCACAACCACTCAAAACCCCACCCTATAATTTGCAAACTCATCTCACATACTTTTAGAGCATTCTCATCCTACCCCTTATATTATGTGAGGGGTGTTTTATAATTTAGATAGTGATTCAGGGTGTTGTGAGTGAAGAGTTTTAATATTTTAGAAAAAGTAGTGATTTTTTTTGTATATTTGAAAAGTTACTGTTCATCTCCTATAATTTTTTAATATATTTTGAAAGTTGTTGTGAGTGAAGGAAAGAGAAAAGATATAAAAAGTATTATTTAATTAAAATGAAGAGAGAAAATAAAGTAAGTATTATTGTAATTTTTGGTTTGGAGATAGAGAGTGTGATGAGAATGCTCTTACTAGTTATAACTATTGTAACTATAAATAGGAGCATGATCGCATAAGACACGAATTACACACACCGTGAACACTTGTTCTCATAGCAGCGATAATAGCAACTTCCAACCTTATAATCACAGGTTTTTATTAATATAACCGAGGCAATGGGATAGTTTTCCCTCCCAAGGTTTTTTACTGAAGATCCTTCAAGGGTCAAGGGTTTTTCCTCGCTACATCGTTGTGTCACTCGTACCATTTATTTAATATTTTGATTACACACTCAAGCATCCTACATCAAATTTAAAGTTTAATTAATCGATTATCCTAGTGTAATTTTTAACCAAAAGTTATGCCAACACGTAGATAAAAACAAGCACTGTCTCAACGGTATATTTGGAACTTAATAAAACTTTATACACTAAAAATTATTAGAAAACAAATATGAGTAAAATTAATTATAATAATGTAATATTAGAAAAAACAAAAAAACAATTAGGGAAAACCCCCAAAATAGCCAATCTACAAAATGAGATTCCAACTTTGTCTCATAAACTTAATATTTCCAAAAATGGCCCGCTCTAACTCGTCTTTGACAATGTATTAGAAAATCTAACGCGTCTTTGACGACATGTTAGCATAACACGCCGTCAAAGATGCGTTGGATTTCCTAACACATGGTTAAAGATGCTAACACGTCGTCAAAGACGTCAAAGACGACATGTTAGCATAACACGCCGTCAAAGATGCGTTGGATTTCCTAACACATGGTTAAAGATGCTAACACGTCGTCAAAGACGCGTTAGATTTCCTAAAACATGGTTAAAGATGAGTTAGGCCTTCAAACACGTAGTCAAAGATATGCTAGCATCAAACGC
The DNA here is from genome assembly GCF_021521415.1 of Bidens hawaiensis. Classification (NCBI taxonomy): domain Eukaryota; kingdom Viridiplantae; phylum Streptophyta; class Magnoliopsida; order Asterales; family Asteraceae; genus Bidens; species Bidens hawaiensis. The sequence goes on along the minus strand of NW_027494258.1, from coordinate 53,686 downwards.
GTAGTCGAAGATATGTTAGCTTTTTTGTTTGTTTTTTTAATATTATATTTTTATAACTAGTTTTACTTATATTCGTTTTTCTTTTATAACTTTTAATATATAAAATTTTATATTATTTCAAATATACCGACGAGACATGCTTACTTTTACCTACTGACCGACATAAACTAACTCAAACTCGAGCCGTGCCAAATCAATATCGAAATATTCAATAAAATTTCACCCCATTCGGTTTTAAATAAAATTTATGTCGGTTCGTAGATAAAAGTAAACATTTCTTGTCGGTATATTCGAAATAATATAAAATTTTATATATTAAAAGTTATAAAAGAAAAACAAATATAAGTAAAACTAGTTATAAAAATATATTAAAAAAACAAACAAAAAAGCTAACATATCTTCGACTACGCGTTTGATGTTAACATATATTTGATTACATGTTTGGAGGCCTAACTCATCTTTAACCATGTGTTAGGAAATCTAACACGTCCTTGACGATGTGTTGGCCTCTCTAACCATTTGTTAGGAAATCTAACGCGTCTTTGACGACAACATGTCGTCAAAGACGCGTTAGATTTTCTAATACATTGTCAAAGATGAGTTACAAAGGGTCATTTTTGAAAATATTAAGTTTAGGGGACAAAGTTGGAATCCCATTTTGTAGATATGCTATTTTGGGGGTTTTCCCAAACAATTAACAGGCTAAATATGTCGTGAAAGACGCGTTAAAGACTAGCAGGTCATGAAAGACGCGCTAAAGACTAACAGGTCGTGAAAAACGCGTTGAGACCAAACATGTCGTCAAAGACATGCTCATAGAAGATATTTCTATAAACTTTTATTTATAAGTACAAAATAAAACCTTTCTCCATTAATAAAATATTTTAAAATTTTTCCCTTCAATGTTTCATTGTCATTGTCATCCCTATTCAACATGAGTGATTGAGTGTAATGAAATATAGTGAAATAGGTTCCCAAGAAAGAGAGCCAAGTTATGAATATTACCCGAATTTCAAAGAAAGAAATACAAGAAATACAGGAAACGAGGAAGGTAATGGGGCTTCGTGTAGAGTATGAGTATCACAAGGAGTTATGGGGACTCGTTTTGCAGGAACGGAGTGGCGTGACGGGTACGTGCCATTGACTGACCCAACCCAAGCTCCAACTCCCAGAACCACAACAACAAGAACAAAACCACTCGCCCTTGTTTCTATATAATATATATTCATGCTTATTACTATTTGTTTCCCAAAGCGAGCATGTAACCTGAATCCTGATATGCTGATGAGGTGGTTATTTTTGCTAATGATGAGTTTACATATATCACATTTAAAGAAAATTGAGTATACAATGCATAATTAAATTGAGTATACAATGCATAATCCTGTGTTTTTCTTATCCGTATCACGGTACCGACTTGATTTTATGAATAAGAATATTGAGTTTATGAATAAGAATAACGTAGATCATCTACACTTCTAAACTCAAAAAACTCGAATTATCAACTGCACGTCAACAACACCACAAAAAAAAAAAAAAGAAGAAGAAGAATCACCCCACAGACACTTTTTCTTTACATTTTCATATTATTATTTGGTTATATATTTATCTCAGTATAACTTAATTTATATGCAGTGTCCCCCCTCACAAATACGAAGTTATTGGTTTAAAATCTTACCAGTGTAAGGTAAACAAATCTAGCTTTTGAAACAAAAATTATTAAATATCTAATTGTGTATTTTGACGTTTGAATTAGCAGGTTGATTTTTATGAGCATTTTTTTTAACTATTCACATGGATTCATGAATGCTATTTTTTTAACTATTCATATGGATTCATGAATACTATTAGCAACTTTTCAGAATTAAGCGAAAAGAAATTATCAAGATTCAAAAACCAGACGTACAAAAATTAAAAAAGTGTAGGTGCTGATCGGGCTATTTTCCACTGGGTCTTTGATTTGGGCTAGTAAAAGTGACATGTAGAAGAAAATTCTGAAGTGTCATTGCATTACAGCATAACTTTAAATGTAAACCACTAGAACAACTTTTTTTCTTGAATTGGTCAACTTATGCGGGTCATAATTAAAGAAGTTCAAGAGAAAGAAACGTAGGAATGTACTACACGTATATTTCAGTTTTACGTAAAAAAAAGTGACACCTCTATTTATATTTTACAAATGTACTATTTTGCATGAGGTTTATTAAAATAACATTGCCATAAATGTTAAAGAACCGCGGGGTAATTAGTTGTATAAATACCAAGTTTGATAACTGTAAAGTAACAAACAAAGATGTGGTACGGTACTAGATCAGAATGCTTAGAAAACTTATTATAACCTGGTAAGGCTTTGAAGAAACCACATACTTTGTCTCAAAATAATCACTCTTGAACATTTGAGTCCAAAGTAACCAAAATTTCCTCCTCATTTCTCTAATTCTGGGTATGAAGATTATTAATGTTGTAGGGGTGTGCGCAATGCTGTTTAGTGCGGTTTTGGACTAAAACCGAATCGAAAACCAAAGTTTAGGCTTTTTGCTTTTTGAAAACCTTTCGGTTTTTAGGTTTAATTCGGTTTTTTATTTTGCTAATTGGTCTAGTAATTTTCAGGCAAAAGAAACTTGATCCATGATATTTTGAAATTGGCCTAATATTAAAATATATATATAATATAATAGTGTATAATTTGATCTAAAATATTAAAAGAGCTAATAAAATATATATACATATCTAGTTAAAATTTAGGATTACAACTGAACCCGAACCTATGGCCAAATCCGAAACATTCATGACGGATATTCGGCTAGGGCACCTGCAATGTGACACCGACCCGATTATGTGAAATATACACGCCCGATTCGTACCCATATACGGTTCCTTTTATTTCTATTTTCTTTTGTCTTCCCTAAATGAATATTCTAATAATTCAAGAATTTCTAGTTACAATATTTTTAATTCTACTGGATAATAAAATTTTATAAAAATTAAAATACTAAGCATGTATTAGGGAATCGTATCGTGCAACTTTTAACTAATAAACGAGTCTATTTGATACACAAGGGACATCGAAAGGCTCCATACCTGAACCTCGTTAGATTCAGCAGAAATGTAAGGCAAGATACCCAATTGGTAGTTACCCAACCGGTATTAGGCAAGGCATGGGACACAGTTTTACAATCCGGAATGAGACTTGAATTAGCGATATTCGTCCATTTGGCATATCTAGTTAAATGAGAGTTGAGTTTTGACGTCTTATTAGGTAAAGCTAGAATTTTGAATGATTTTGACCCCTTCCATGATTATGAAATTTGGATTAACAAAAGTGTTTATAACTTTAAATCATTTCACTTAATGGTTCAAATGATTAGCGATAAATATTCTTCAGTTCCTTAGTCGAACTCAAGAATTTCATTTGTATGTTTTTGATGAAGGGGTTTAACCTAATTTGATAAAATTGAAGATATTGAACAGACAACTAATTATGAGTAAGAATTCTTAGAAATTTTAATCAAAGTGCATTTGAACTAAGGAAATAAATTTGAGAAGATCCGGCCAGGGACTTACAAAGTTGCATGAAAGTAGGGATGCCACTCAGGTTTTGGGTTCTTCAGTTTCAGGTCACTCAGATGGGCCTGTAAAGTGTCAAATTGAGTTTGGTATGTAACATGAAATAGGCATTGTTTTACAGCAATTGCGCCTTTAATGGGCTGTAAATTGAGTTTGGGCTGTCTATGGTTTTTATACACCTGCTAAAAATAAGAATGCAATAAAAAGTGAAAATCTACTTTGCATATGCCGGGAACAGCTCCTGGGTGACATTAAGAGGTTATTTTTTTAGGTAAAGAGCCAGAAATTTTACGCGAAATTTCACGCCTACTTTGCCAGGACCACGCTTATTTTGAGATTTTTCACGCCTAATAGACCTAAAGAATCTCAAAATAGGCGTGAAATAATTTCCTCTATATAGTAGGCATGGACATTCACATCTTTACACATAAGCCGCTTAGACACCATTAGACACTAACTGGCCCAAAAGGAATAGCATGTAAAATAACTTGTGAAAATGATCTTCTGACATATGTCATGATAGGGCTACAGAGGAGCCTAAACAACAATAAAAATGCTACGAAGATGGCGGGAGAGTTTCCAAAGACGCTTAAGGTGCTTGGTTAAACTCACTTGAATCCCACATAATGATGATCGGGCATACGCTTGGCCTAGACAGCTTCTAAAGACACCTAAAAGAATTGTGTTGTTAGGCTCCCTTGGACCCCACGTGCTAATGATAAGGCACTCGTAGCCTTGATAGTTTTCAAAGACGCATAAAAAGGCGTGTGGTTAGGCTCATTTGGATCCCACACGTACGTTTAAGAATATGTCGCCATGGCGGATTTGGCACCTTCCTAGCAGTTTTATTGTTGTAATTTAGGCTTCTGTGTAGCCCTATTAGAGTTTTGTCAAGTCTTTCTTATATGATAGTTCATGCCGGCCCATTTGGCGTGCAATGGTGTCTAAACGACTTATGTTTCGAGACATATTTGGCAATGCCTACTTTTAAACCTAGATGATTAAATGTTTTAAGTACTTGTTCCCCAGCCATACGCATGTAAACGTAAACCAACAGCCGGTTTCTTCATCTGATCGATCTCAGGCATTAAGTTCTTCATCTCGGTTTCTGAAGAGGTAGGTCCCAGCAGAGCCCAGTTGAACCCGCATGACTCACCTTGAAGAGAGACGTCTGCGCGGAAACCAACTGGATCCGCAGGACCCACCATGCTCAGAGACGTGACGTCCTTACGTGCAGTACGCAAGCTGTTCCCGCAGGAAATGCCTCCCAATGGTGAAGGACTCCGCCTGTTCCCGCAGCTGCGGATACAAGCCATCAGGGAAGGCCACCCGCGCAGCAAGGCTACACGCACAAGGCACTTAGCTCTCAAAATAATTCAGTAGTCACCTGAAGAAGGAATGAGCAAAGCCGGGAACAATCCCGCACAAAGGCGGGAGGGGGAATACTCCCGCCCAAATGAGGCAGTCCGTACGATACTGGAGGATCTTTTGTACTGTATCTGACGAGGTATGGGCAAAAGATCTGACCAGAGATACGACAGCTCATTGACAACAGTATGGCGAGCAGCATGCTCTTGTACTGTATGTCACTATTAGCCGCTGCCTACTCACCAACTCCTGTCATACCACGTGCATAGCCGGCAGTTGGTGGAAAAGGAATAGTACACAGCAGGCCTGGTCACTGTCAGCCGCTGCCTACCCACCAACTACCAGCATGGCACGTGCGTAGGCCACAGTTGGCGTAACGAACGCTGAGCAGGCTGATGCGTGTAGAGCCCCAGTTGGGGAAAACACGAATAAAATTGCAGCTTCAATGTTGGAGACTACAGACTACGTAAACAACGAGATCCCGAACCAGGTGCATATCGGCTCGATGGCACTCCCATCCCAACAACATGGAAAGGAGATCAATTACACAGTTTGCATGTAGATCAATTCCAAATTTGTAAAGAAAAGGCCCAGAGCCACTTCTAATGGAAATGATTCTCCTTCTCACATTGACGCTGATGATTTTACATTTATACTTATGAACACGGATATGCCGGTCTTCACCGCATACATAAGTGTGAAAGTCGTTGCGTAGGGAAGGCGGCAAAACCCGCATAAACCCAAAAAACGGCAAACCTTCACGCAGGTCAGTTAAAGGTAAAGTTCAGTCATCCCACTAAATGAAAGTGCCGGTCTATCCGCACGAATCATGATAGAGGAAACTGCACTAACCTATTAACAACCGCGCGAAGAACGGTTAATTTATTCAACACTGATGTGCCGGTATTCACCGCATAATTACGTGGAAAGTCGTTGCGTGGGGAAGGCGGCAAAACCCGCATAAACCCAAAAAACGGCAAACCTTCACGCAGGTCAGTTAAAGGTAAAGTTCAGTCATCCCACTAAATGAAAGTGCCGGTCTATCCGCACGAATCATGATAGAGGAAACTGCACTAACCTATTAACAACCGCGCGTCGAACGGTTAATTTATTCAAAACACTGATGCCGGTTTTCACCGCATAAATAAGTGTAAAGAAATCGTTGCTTGTGGAAGGCGGCAAAACCCGCATAAACACAAAAAACGGCAAACCTTCACGCAGGTCAGTCATAGGTAAAGTTTGGTGATCCCACTAAATGAAAGTGCCGGTCTTAACCGCACAAATCATGATAGAAGAAACCGAACTAACCTATTGACAACCACGCGTCGAACGGATACCCTATTCTAAACACTTAGAAAATTTCTAACAGAAGGATGAGGAAAACCTCCACGCAGGTCAGATATAGGTGAAGTTTAGCCATCCTACCAAGTGCAAGTGACGATTTCACCCGCACAATCACGAAGGGGGAAGCAAAACTTCAACCTATTATCTACCACGTTCAAAGGTTAACTTATTCTAAACACTTAGAAAATTTCTAACAAAAGGATGAGGAAAACCTCCACGCAGGTCAGATATAGGTGAAGTTTAGCCTCCTACCAAGTTCAAGTGACGGTTTCACCCGGACAATCACGAAGGGGGAAGCAAAACTTCAACCTATTATCTACCACGTTCAAAGGTTAACTTATTCTAAACACTTAGAAAATTTCTAACAAAAAGATGAGGAAAACCTCCACGCAGGTCAGATATAGGTAAAGTTTAGCCATCCTACTAAGTGCAAGTGACGGTCATACCCGCACAATCACGAAGGAGGAAGCAAAACTTCAACCTATTATCTACCACGTTCAAAGGTTAACTTATTCTAAACACTTGGAAAATTGCTAATCTAAACTAAAGTATGCATGAGCAAGTCATATAACGTTTATAAAGCAAGTCATCCAGTGAAAGTAGCGGTCTTACCCGCACAAAGATTTATATTTCATAATAATTCATTACAAGAATGGCCGGGTAACTACCCGCCTACAAGAATATAAATCTATATAAGCTAAACCTATCCTAACAGTGGGAAGGGATCTTAAGGTTCAAGCTTCAGGACCACTCCCTCCAAACCCACTTGTACCCGCACCATCAGTTGGCTGTGGCGGTTCAAGGAAGGTCTTTAGAATGGCTAGCCCATCATCAGCAACAGCAACTTCGTTCACCTTCTCCACCACCGGATGCGGGAAGGCGGCATACTGATTCACTGCTTGGTCATATACAGCTTCAGTATCAACATCATATAAAGGGAAGTTGGAAGGCGGGATGCCTTTCTCAACGAACCCTAGACCAAGCAGGAAGCCGGCCTTTTCCCCATCCTCGTGAGAAGCGTTGAGGGCTGCGCTCATGGCATCGTCGTATGATGTGTTCGTGAAGACTCGATGCACAACCTACAAGAAAAAAAAATACAAGTATCAAAACATTTTCTATTTACAAAGAAAAGCGTGAAGACATTATGAAGCTAAGCTTACCTGCGACAACGCTTCTCGAAGAAGCCATTTCTTGGTAACCAGAGCTTCCTGGAGGGCAGCTTAGCTTGGTTACGGGCGCGTTCGGCTTCACTTTTGTTGAGGTTGGCAAGCAACACTTCTTTAGCCGCAGCCTCTTCAACGCCCTTTAGCTTCCGCTCAGTGTGGTCAAGCACCCCCCTCTGGTCCAAGATTTCTTGGAGCTTCTTGGCGTCTTCCATCGCCAAGGCATCATGAGCCTGTTGGAGCGCCTCTACTTTGGCTTTAAGTTCCTCATTCTCGAGGCGTAGAGGCTCAGTAACAGCTTCAGCCTTGGTGGCCCTCTCGGTTGCGTTCCGTGCAGTTTCCTTAGCCAGCGGAAGCTGTTCGTTAACAGCTTGGGCAGCCTTGGAACGGGCCTCGAGCCGGGCCTGAACTTCAACCTCGAGGGCCTTGAAGGCCTTCTCCTTTTCCGCAGCCACTGCGGTAAGCCTCTTGTTCTCCTCCCGGACAGCCCGCGCCTGAGCTACTTCTTGAATACGAGCTGCTTTTAACTTGTCGTTTTCATGACAAAGCAGCTCGACGCGCGGCTGCATCCGGGCCAGGAGAATCCGAAGCTCATTGGTTAGCCTACCCTCCTGGTAGCTAGCCATTGCTTCCCCCAACGCACCGCTGGGAGCTGCGTGACAAGCCCACTCCACGCACTCCACAGGCGTGCGAAGGGTTGTTCCTCGGCGGATGTTCCATCGTGGAACATACACTTCATTGGAATCCGACACTGTAAAAAACAAAAAGCAGTTAGGAAAAGATGATATATATATATATATATATATAAAAGGCCAAAAGAACCCTACGCACCTGTAGGGTCGACAACAGGCCAATAGCCGCCAAACCCATCACCTGAACCCAATGGAAATCCATCCAAGAGGTCAGACAGATGGGAAGGAGGCAGAGGTTGGCGAGAAGCCCCAAGCATACCTGAAGGATCGGCCGTAGCTGCCGACGTCGGAGGAAGCATGGAGGCCGCCGCGGTAGAAACCAACGGAGGTGAACTCACCGGAGGTGAACTCACAACCGTGGTCGCCGCTGCGGAAGTACCCGCATAAATAGTCACCGCCGGCTCAGTGAAAGATTCAGTAAATATGGCACTGACAGCCGGCGGAGATGTCATCACAGTTGGAACAGTTGGCTCAACTGGGTGAGCAACTGAACCAACTGAAGCAGGCGCAGCCGCCTGGGTCATCGCCTCAGGTAGGTTGACCAAGCCTACCGTCATGGGTCCGGAGGTACTCCTCCCCACTCCACCCTGGAATGCGGTAGCATCCACGCCTGCACAAAGAAGATATAAGTATAATGGCGGAAAGATATGAAGTTAAAAAGTAAAGTTTGTACTTACGGGTTTTCTTGAGCCTAAAAGTGCGAACAGGCGGGGACGAACCCGATGGAGCCGGCCTCTTCACGCCGCTCACCGTCGTTGTCCTGGGCTGCTCGGAGGTGACGGTCGTCTCAGCCTCCGGAGCAGTGGTCTTAGCACCACCAGGGTTCCCCGCCACCTCCTCGCTTTCGGTCTCTGAATCAGACCGATGCACCGGATCGGCAGTGGAGGCAACCTTCGCCTTCCCCTTCCCGCCGGCAGCCTTCTTCTTCCGCAACAACGGAGGACCATCTGTGGATTCCTCATCAGAACACAAGATTAGAGGAATTCCAGCAGAGGTTTCAGCATTGAGAGGTCGAGGGTTGAATAACTCTTTACCTGGCCGCCTGGCGCTCAGGATCTCGTGGCCTGGCGGGTAGACCTCCACGAACTGATCCGCCGTCTGTTCAAGGATGGGCAACTCTTTCTCATCTAGAGCACGAGTACCCATCCGGGCGGGACCATCACTCTCCCGCGGCTGCAGGAGAGACTGCAAGTCGTTCCACTCTGAAATAAAAAAGAAACAGTTAGAAGAAAAACCTATATCAACAAAGAAGACAGAGCATACCGTAAGGGACAGAGTTCAAACCGTATTCAAGGACGATGGGAACCTGGGACGCCTCCTTCCACACCCGGCTCATCCCAAGCATCACCATCCCAGACTCCGCAAAGCGGTACACCGGAGTCTGGATCCGGGAGATCTTGGCGAACCATTCCGCCTCCTGGTAGTTTGGGGCATGAAGGGCGGAGAGTGCTCTCCCATTCTTAAACGTCATCGCTATCGGGATGACGCGAGCGGAGATATAAAAGAACTCCCGCTTCCACGAACGAAGACTGCGCTCGGTTTCGCAGATCTTCAACCCCTTGATCCGATTGACCAAGGTGTACCACCCCTGGATGCACCTCCAGGAGTAGAAAGTCATCGACCGATCAACGTGGGGCTCCACGCCCAGAATGAGGCACACCCACTCAAAGTGGCGGATCTTGGCGATCGCCATCGGGTGTACCTCCGTCAGATGCACACCGTGCCTCTCCAAGACACGATATACAAACTTTGTCAATGGGAACCTAAGATTCCCATAAACGAAGAATGCAGCGTAAACCCCTATCTTGCCCTTCGGGGCATCGTACACCGTCTGGTGTGGCTCCGGAAACTCAGGCTCGAACGGCTCGAGCATGAACTTCCGGACGATGTACTGAAAAAGCTCGGCAGGAAGAGCGCACTGGCACTCGCCAGCAGTGCTCTTGTCGTCCTTATCAGAAGTGGACGACGGATTCTCGACGAACACGTCAGACTCCTCGGCAAAAGAAGACATGTTTGGATGAACAGAAACGATTTCAGAAGAATGCTCGACGGAATAGTGAGTATTCGCCGGAAATCGTTTAGAAGATGAAGAGAGAAGTGAAAGTGTGGATTGCAAAGGACCCTCTCCCCCTTTATATACTCATCGCAATTAATGCGATAAATTTAATGCGGAAGAGAGAGAAATCGCAGGTGCAATGAAACTATGACACGTGGCAAAGAGCAAGCTGGCAACAGCTGTTGAAAGGACGCGTGCCATTAATTTCGCGGCCACGCGCCTGAAAAAGCGTCTGGAATGACCATGTACTGTCACGTCACCATAACTTCCTGCACGTCCTGACACAGTCAGAAGAAACCGTCGGACGACGTTTCAACAGTTTGGACTGTTCTTATCCTTTCACCAACTCTTCGAATTTCAAAATTTCAAAAAGATTCAAAAGTAAGCGGGAATAACCCCTTACCTTGGCAACCAAGTAACTATAAGACAGGTGCGAGTACAGTATTAAGGCAAAACCCTTCACATACTTAGCACCTGCAGGGAATTGAAGCCAATAATACCTCGGCAACCAAGTAACCATAAGACGGGTGCGGGTACAGTGTCAAGGCAAAACCCTTCACATACTAAGCACCCGCAGGGAATTGACGCCAGGAATACCTTGGAAGTAAAGTAACCGTAAGACGAGTGCGGGTACAGTGTCAAGGCAAAACCCTTCACATACCTAGCGCTCCGCAGGGAATTGAAACCAAGAAGGATCTTCTGGGCAATGCTTGCGGAAACGGGAATAACATCCCCGCATAGCGGGAACGTCGAGAACTACATTGTTTGAAGCTCCAAGATGGAATTGGTGGTTTTAACATAATTGATCACTATGTTCAAAACTACCAAAACCTCATGGAGAATCTACACAAGTGGGACTCAACGCTCCTGACTTGCGAGGAGGTTACAGACCTACCCGCATCATACCCAAAGATCAAGCAGAAAAGTCGGGAATTTCTGCAAGTGACATTAGGACTTCCGCGGGAAGAATCCCCATGGAAAACCTTAAAACTAAACCCTTTTCAAAACCCTTTGCTTAAGTCCAAAAGTTCACCTCACTTATTAAACATTCATGAGAAGAACATTGGACTGGGGGGACTTGAAGAGGTAGGTCCCAACATAGCCCAGTTGAACCCGCAGGACTCACCTTGAAGAGAGACGTCTGCGCGGAAACCAACTGGATCCGCATGACCCACCATGCTCAGAGACGTGACGTCCTTACGCGCAGTACGCAAGCTGTTCCCGCAGGAAATGCCTCCCAATGGTGAAGGACTCCGCCTGTTCCCGCAGCTGCGGATACAAGCCATCAGGGAAGGCCACCCGCGCAGCAAGGCTACACGCACAAGGCATTTAGCTCTCAAAATAATTCAGTAGTCACCTGAAGAAGGAATGAGCAAAGCCGGGAACAATCCCGCACAAAGGCGGGAGGGGGAATACTTCCGCCCAAATGAGCCAGTCCGTACGATACTGGAGGATCTTTTGTACTGTATCTGACGAGGTATGGGCAAAAGATCTGACCAGAGATACGACAGCTCATTGACAACAGTATGGCGAGCAGCATGCTCTTGTACTGTATGTCACTATTAGCAGCTGCCTACTCACCAACTCCTGTCATACCACGTGCATAGCCTGCAGTTGGTGGAAAAGGAATAGTACACAGCAGGCCTGGTCACTGTCGGCCGCTGCCTACCCACCAACTACCAGCATGGCACGTGCGTAGGCCACAATTGGTAGAACAGGAATACTATTCAGCCGGCTATACCTTCTTGGAAACCTACATTCGGCTATAAATACCCCAAATGGTATGATCATCTTATCTTATCTTGTATCTTATATCTTATACCTGATATCTGCTCTAGCAATCTCTTAATATACACTTATATTCAAGAGCAATCTAGTCTGATTCTCACGCCGGAGGGTGGTCACAAGGAGGTACCCCCCCTTCTCAGTGACGAGCTCACGGTGTCTGTTTTGCAGGTTATCAGAAGAACCATCTTTGCCGGATCTAACCCCTCGTGGGAAACATCTATTTAACCCCCAGATTATCCGTAATCTGCCCGGGGTTGATTAGTGTTTCTTCAGTTTCTTCATTCTCATCGACACTGTATGTAATATGCTTGTAATTGACTACTTACCAATTCTAAATGAAACTGGTTTCTTTCTTATTACACATTCAACACCAAAAATCACGTATAACATGCATGACAAATTAAGAATCCAAATTACCCTAAAAAGTAAAAACCATAAACAAACTGAAAACTAATTCTTATAACCGCTCAAAAACAAACTAAACATCATTTCTCAACCGTTAATCTTGTTGCATCCTCAAGTTTATTACCTCCAGTCGGAGTAACCGGCAATCTAGACATGAAACTCTGAGTGTGAACTCCCTCTTCCTCAAAATTCAACGAGTAACTTAACGGATCATACGCAAAATCTGTTGAAGAGCAACGCTGCCGGTGGCGACGAGTGTGATTGACTAGGTCTCCTGGTTTGCAATTTAAGAGCGTTGCAAGATCATTCATCTTGAAAGTTGAACGCAAGAATGATGAAGGTGATTTTTTGATGGGTGGTGACAGTGTAATTGGTGAATGCAGATGAGAATCTGAATGACGGTGGTTGCGGAAACAAGGGATTTTGAAGGCTGGTTTTGATCTGTCTTGGATAGATGGTGATGGGGTTTTGTCCATTGTTTGTTACAGCAGAGAGAAACTGCAGCTTTGGTTAGGGTTTTAGATTGGAAATTAATGGGAAGATGGCCGTTGGTTGTGGAGATGGAAGTTATAATTTCTTGTTTCAATATCTGTTTTATAATAATATTCCTGATTTCTCTCAACTATATAAACTAGCATTAGAATGTAACCATATATATATTTCACATGCGGACAATTTATATTATAAGTTATCAAAAAACCACCGTAAAAGTTACGAGTTGATACGGATAGTACTTACCCAAAGCTACCTATAAGATCGTTTTTACTAACGAATGTCAAAAGTTATGTTAACTTGTTAAGTTCATTGATGACTGTCTAGAGTAGTATATAAGTCGCATGTGTTCAATCTTCATTTAGTAGTTGGTCGATGTTTTGTTTATCAAATTAGGGTTTGTTAACTCAAGATTAGTCAACCTCGAATCGGGTCTGCTATCTTAAATTCTTAATTTCACTCTCTCAGATTTTGGGGTTCTTTTCAGAAATATATATATCCGGCATAAGCTTTGATTATCTTGAGTTGTGCACCTGCTTTTTGGTGTGACGACATTGGTGCTACTTATTTGGTGGTTAAAACCGTCTACTATCAGCGCACAGAACATCTTGAGATCAATTTACAATTGGTTTCTACTCTACTCTTACGGTAATTTGTTGTGTTGCTACCACATATTAATGATTAACATGTAGATATCCTCACCGAAGGGTCCTTTAGCCAGTTTACCTACCTCATAACTAAGTTTCACAATGATACCTTCGTTTAGCTTGCGGGGGCGTTTTAGAGTTGAGTTTGTTGCACTAGATAATTGTTGCAATATATTGCTATTGTTAAAGAGTTTGCTAGAAAGTTGAATAGTTTTTATATATTCAGACCAAGAGATCTCATATTCTCGTTGTTTATAGTATATTCATTCAAGAATTTATGAGACAATTAAGACATGTTAAAATGCTTGCAATCCGTCTGATGATGTAAATAACAAATTACTTGCATTATCCCTGACGATGTTTAATGGCCAGATGATATGGTCTCAACATTGAGTGATGGGCGGGTTCCACACTTCCACCTATGTATGCCAATTTAAGACAACGTGAATACTACATGGAAATAATCAGGCTTCGGATAATTAGCATGTCAAACACCTTTAAAAAACAGGTAGTGTTTGGGTCAACATGCTTAATTAAATGAATTGTATTTGGGTATACATATTTAACACGCTTAATTAAATAGGTTGACATCCTGTTTAGTTAAATAGGTCGACCCTAACCCGTTTATGACCAGCTTGGTTCAACTTTATTTTTTACAATTTGCTATATAACTAAAAAAAGAGAAAATATAACTTTGTTCTTGTGATTGACTTTATATTTGGAGATTATAGTTCTAAGTAGATTACATAAAAGGTGAAATGCTTGCTCCAAAGATGAACGACACGCACTCTTTGGTAGAGGTATACAAACTGGTTTTTCCCCGAACAAGTTCCACTATGGGGCAATAAAAGTCAAAACATGCTTTTGCCTGAACCGGTTCCAATTATCTCAATTCTCAATGCAGGCTTTTGCCTAAACCGGACCTCTTTCATATCGGTTACAGTTTGGGTCAACAAAGGTCAAAACAGACTTTTGCCTAAACCTTCCCAACCGGTTATAAAGTGAAAAGGGATCACTTCTGTTGATTTTAACTGGTTCTGAAGTCCGAACCTGTTTCAACGGAGGGATTCCCAACCCGTTTGGAACGAAATTGTATACAACATAATAGAACATTTGCTTTATTAATTCCCACTTTGGATATGGTATTGTTTACATACAAATTTGCTAAAAAACTTTCAGTTTTACATAAACTGACTTTAGGCATCAAGTCAACAAAACACCTAACCTAAGATGTTTTTCTGATGTACCATCAGTGGCTTTAAATGGAACCTAGTCAAATTGCACACCGACAAACAAACATACCCAAAATCAAAGGCAATTACACAACAGAACAAGCAAAAACAGTAATAATGGTCAAAACTTGTTGCAATTCACATAAAAAAAGGAATATAAGGCTTCTAGACTGTGTTCTACATTGATAAAGGAAGAAGCATCCTTCGCTTCTTCTTGTGTGCCAGTTTTACATGTTTGGTAACCTTCATACATAATAACAGCAGCAACGTGACGCTAGCTAATACTAAAGCTAGTTTCAACTGCCTGTAATATAATGAAACCGCACAGAAAACAAAAAAAGCTAGAATCACAAGTTCCCAAATTACAAAAATCACAACGTCTACCCTGCATCAAGACAAACAAAAGCCCAACACAGCAGTCAGTAGTCTTATACTCTTATGGTTGATGAAAATAATAATAGCATTAACCATAAATGTTAACTTTTTAGCTTATACAAAAACAAGATCTTGACGTTGTTTGAGCACATACTCTTTTCTCAATGGCTCTTTAATATCCCTTAATCATTCCCAATCTTTGTCTGCAAAATTGGGGATGTAAACAAGCTGAGTTGTGCGTAATCTACTCGAGATCGGCTCGTTAAAAGCTAAAATCAAGTTGAGCTTAAAAGCGCTCGAGCCTAAAAATAAGCTTATTTATTAAACGAGCCCGAGGTTGAGCCTAAAAATAAGCTTGTTTATTAAATGAACCCGAGGCTGAGCCTAAAAATAAGCTTGTTTAATAAACGAGTCTGAGGTTTATCCTAAAAATAAGCTTGTTTAATAAACGAGCTAAAGGTTGAGCCTAAAAATAAACTTAATAAACTTGTTTAATAAACAAGCTCGAGCTTGAGCTCAATTTGGTTCGTGAGCGTAAACGAGCCTATTATTTACATTATTTTCATTTAATATACTACATATATATTTATTTAATAATTATAAACATAAATTAAGATAAAAACAACTAAATAATATATATTAAATTATATATATATATATATATATATATTATAATATAAAAAATAAAAAATATAATTATATTTGTATATACTAATTATTTAATAATAATAAACAAGCTGATCTCGTGCTTTAAAAATAAAGTTCGAAACAAGCCGAGCTTGAGCACTCTTTAAAATTAAGGGAGCCGAGCTCAGACTCGACTCAGCTCGTTTACACCACTTTGATATCCCCTAATCATTCCCCATCTTTGTCTACAAAATTACTTAAAAAGTAAATATTTATGGAAAAAATAAGCATTAGATTGATATAAATGGTTTATTAGTGGCATAATATGTGATTATTGTGCTATGGTCTATGGATGGTGACTAATTTGTAACCTAAATTCACAAGAACCTTTTCAGAAGCAGATTGAATTTACAACTGAGAAACAAATTGGGGCCGATGAATCAATTTGAAAACCCTAAATGGATAGAAGAAGAAATAGTAGTAGTACCTGGAGGTATAGAGATTAGAAGTGGGAGAGAAGAGAGAGATGGAGGCCCAATCATGCTTGCTTCGAATTTGATACTCGCGTAGCTGCTCCACCAGATTCGATCGCGTGATGATTTTCTTGTCTTGGTGAATAGAATTCGAACGAGAGAGCATCGTGTCTATTCTATGATTTCTAATTCTGTTCTACAACTCACAAATCGTCAGATTATCCACCAGTAGCCGCTGGAGAATCTGATCGAATCCTTGCAATTGAATTGACTGTCAGCGATTGTAGGTGATGAGGTCTAAAACTTGCAATAATAGGGGATTAGGTCTTGATTTGGGGGAGAGACCGATTTGAATTAATAAATGTTGGTTTTGAGTTAACACTTACAACTTATTAGTCAACCAAAGCGACCCAACTCAAGACACTGATTAGGTAACCATAAACATACGTGACCATGGTCTTCAATTCTTCATGATCCGTATTAGCTAATACGAGTCCTAGCGAATCATCTCCGGTTCAAGTAGTTGAAGTAAGACACTTAAAAAATATATATGAGTCCTGGCCATTAATTCCTAGTTTAAGTGGTTCAAACAAGATATTAAAACTTTATTTAAAAAACGGAAGATCTTAGGTTCAAGTTTCAGCCGTGGGGTGATCTTCGGGTTGGGACTGATGTACGAGTCTCTCTTCCCCCGACATGCCAGCCTAGCACCCCAGGACAGGTTCCATACGCAGAGAATAGAGATGATCGGGTGGATTAATAGCCTCTCAATAAACCAATTAACCAAATAGTCATTCAAATAATAATAATAATAATAATAGTCCTGGTTTACATAAGTATCTAACAATACCTTCAAAATCTTAATCCAATTGTTAGAAAAATCAAGAGTGGGTATTTATTTTGTGTATTAAAAAAAGTGTCTCAAAAGTAGATCAAAGACTTTAGTTTATAGTTGGAGAACCATCACAACATTTATTGAGGTCGATAAATGTTTTGTGAAAGTGTGTCGGTTTAAAATGGTTGGTAGATAATTCGGTTATTGACAACAGACGCCCTTCGGTAAGGTGTCATTGCCATAGCATGACCGTTTATCTCCACTAATATAAAATCAAATTCACCCTAACTGTTAACCTAAAAAACTTATAAAATCTTATATAACGGCTTGGAAGACTACCTTAGCGTTAAAAGTCTGTGATGTTCACACTCCCTTCAACATCACTTTCTGGATTCGTGAACTTCGTATTTGTTGATCTCGATTCATGGCTTATCTTCTCTAAGGCAACATTAAGACATGTTCCATCTTATTTTATGTTTTGAGCGTTTTGGGGGCTAAACACGTGCCAACCTGAGAGAGTTCTCAAAAGGATTGAAACCTTTTAACGCGGGTTGAAAGTGATTTCTAAAACAATAATTTACCTAAATTTGGAGTGAAAAGGGTGGTTACTTATGTGGACTAAATGAGTAAATGGAAGTATGTAAAGACCTTTATACCACCGAGGTCACGTATCTATTGAATTCGTTTCAATAAACGAGTTTATACAAAGAGTGTTGGAGAGAAAATTTGTGAAACATGTTTATATAATTAAGTTTATGCAATTAAATTTGTGTAAAATGAGTTTTCCTAGGAACATTGTATGACTGAGTCAAGGGAGTATGAGACGGGAAATTGTGGTTAATGAGTTTGATTGATCACAAAGGGTCTTGATAAATGATCATTCACAACACTCTTGGTTTTTCTTTTGCTAAGAACAAGGATTAGTAGTTGGTCTTTAAATGAATGTTTTTGGGCAAATTTAGACTACTATAAGGGGGTTGTACGATGTAAGGTTAGATCACTGAGGTAAATAGTTGATAGAGATATATACCTCGACTCACGGGTTGATAGTTCTATAAAATCGACGATTCAAAGACCATCACTCACCTAGGGAAATGGTTATGTTTCAGTTTAGCCATAAGATGTGTTAAGTTTATGTCTGATAAGTATTTATAATAAAGTTTTGTAAGATTATAAATAATGTTTTGGTAAAGCAAAGTTGTAAAGCTTTTAATTATGTACTAGCTAGCATAAGTTGACACGCTAAACAAGGAAACGAATGGCTACCACAAAAGCTATTGAAACGATCTTTGATTAATTCACAACACATTTATTCATTATTTACTAATGCATATGTTATTTTATGACATCTGACATGAAGTAGTTACAAAAATTAAATAATTAATAGATCCCGGGCAAGAGTTGCAGCTACCAAAAACAAACGCATAAAAGCCGGATAGCAGTAAGAATACATCAAGCGTATGAGGCATGACATGTTCTTTGTACAAAATAATAATAGAAGCATGATCAAGGATGTTTTCTTGTTTAGGATTTACATAACTTCCCTGCAACCAAAAATCCAAAAACTTTAAACGGAGCATAGACGAGCTGACACGAAGCATATAACATGTGGAAACAAACCACTAGAATATATCCAAAGAGTTATCCATCATGGAACCATCATCCCACTGTATATCTTTTGCGTTTGGATCCGCCTTAATTAACTCAAGAGGAGCATCCAACGGTGGCGGGCTCTGCATCGTCAATTACTATTGTAAGTATTCATTGTTAACAGTAAAGATTTCTTTGTTCAAAATCTTGTTAATTATAAAGGATTAGTGTCAATCATAATAATAAAAAATAAAGAAAAAAACTAGAGATTATGTCGGTTGACTTTTTTTGTACTTTTAGTTTCCAATAATTTCCTTATTTCCACCAAAAGTAGGAGGACACGTGCTACCAATCACTGACGGATTAGACAATTAAAATCTCATGCGCCAGAGTGAAATCTTATGCGCCATGTTTTTATTAAAAAAACAAATTTTTGGGTTTGCAACAGATCCAATCTGTTGTGCCATGCATGCATCTGCTACGTCAAATTGAATTTGCGCACCAAAA
Organism: Bidens hawaiensis; assembly: GCF_021521415.1. NCBI lineage: Eukaryota > Viridiplantae > Streptophyta > Magnoliopsida > Asterales > Asteraceae > Bidens > Bidens hawaiensis. The sequence continues at coordinate 34,525 of NW_027494258.1, read as the reverse complement.
TGATTGAATCTGCTGTACCATTTTGACTTTGCGGTGCCAAATTGAAATCCGCTCTGCCAAAAGACACTTGTTGCACTGTGGTCGATTAGTGATTTTAAAAAGTTGTAGACTACTTTCTTAATTGTTGGTCAAAATGAATATTTTTGTGATTTCCCCTGTAATTAAACCCATGCACAAGTAAATGGGTTGAAATATAAAAGAAAGAATCTTAAAAAAAACCAATAGTGCATACCATGCAGCGGATCAAAGGCCAGTTTATTCCACGGAAAAATGCGTGCGCTTTTATTGCACTGGCACCACCACTTATTCCTAAACGAGCGGCAGGGTCTCGGTTCAACAATGCATGAATCAGCTGTCTTGCAGCAAGACTTACCTAAACACCCATCCATTGCACAAAATATTTAATAGATAAATAAGGGAAAATTACCAAAATAGGCAAGCGGACTAATTTTACAAATGAAAAGTTATTAATACATAGATTATTATTACAAAAACAAAACTATAAATAAATTCAGATATTTAAGATGATTTCTTTACCGGAATGCTACTTGGAAATGTTAGGTCTTTATGCAATATATTTGAAAATGTCTTCTGCCTATTCTTTCCTCTAAACGGTGTACGACCATAAAGCATCTCATATATCAAAATACCTGGAAGAAGATATTAAAAGAACTATAATAACTGAAACACAGTGAAGTTGATATTAAATGAGAATAACAAGCTTACCGACAGCCCACCAATCAATAGCACTCGTGTGGCCAGCTCCTGTTATAATTTCCTACAAGGTTGTCATATACAAAAATTAAGGTAAATTAGATTTTAATAATCTATATTGTGGCGCACTGGTCTATAATACTCCAAACTCGCAATTTAACGAGTGAAACTTCTAACTTTTACTTCCATTGCCAAGCGCAATCCCACTCACATAATCATCCAAAAATTTACATAAGCTTGTAAACGAACCGAACAAACATGTACCTATCATGTCCGTGTTCGTCACCTATCTTTAACCAAACAAACGATCAAACAAAAACAGTTAAACAAGCAGGATTTCTTGTTAGTGTTTGTTCGTTCAGAACATGAGCATGTTCGTGTTTGTTGATAGTATAAATGAACGTAACTGAACATAGATGAACGGACATAAACGAACTAAACCAGTTAAAAGTAACGTGAAAAACAATATGTTACGCCTAAAACTTAGTAGAACTACACTAAGATGTTGTAATGGAGTAATGGACCAAAAAATTTTGAATGAATTATTAACGAGCATAAATGGTGGAAATTTAAGAGACCTAAACTAACAAACATAAATGGTGGAAATTTAAGAGACCTAAACTAACGAACATAAATGTACATAGCCGAACGAACATAAACAAATTTAAATGAACGAATGTAAATGAACAATCACGAAGAATGAGACACGCGTTCATGTCCGTTTATTTAACTAACTTAACAAAGTTTTTGTTCATGTTTGTTCTTTATTAAATAAACGAACTTCCCACAGAACAGTTCATAAACTGCTCACTGAACGTTCCGTTCTGTTCTGTTCGTTTACATGTGTAGATTTACACTGGATATGCATTATCAGTACGCATTGTTATCAAAAAAAGAAAGAAAGAAAGAAAAAGAAAAAGTTAATGAAAATTGTTATTTTCAATTATTCTATAACAAATTAATCTTTTAAAAAGCATACCGGGGCAATGTATTCTTCAGTCCCAACAAATGAATTTGATTGTGTAGACGGTTCAGCAAAAAGTGTGGGTGGCGGTTGGGTTCTAGATCTTCGTTTAGGCCGAGGATGTTTTATGACCTGCAAAATTATAACAATCGAGAATCTGTTATAAAACGCTCCAACCTCACATAGAAAAAAATGTGTCTTTTCAATATCAAAGAAATAAAGACATACTTGAGGTTTACACTGAGTCCTAAATGATAGATCAAAGTCGCTCAATACAACATGCCCATCGGATTGAAGTAATATGTTTTCCGGTTTCAAGTCCCTATAGATGATACCTGCAAGGACAAGATATTATGTGAAGAACTTATGATATGATGGGTTGACCTCATGTTTGACATTGAAATTTACTAGAGAAACCTAAACAATGGAGATACTCTAAGCCGATTACAACCTCAGCTGCATAGAACCTGCGTACATGTATATACTTTTATCGTTAGCAAAATTTTAAAATACTTATTACTAGGAAATACAAAGGTTACCGTTATTTATAAGTTATAAAAGATTTCTAAAAAGTACCTTGCCGATTCTTCATTGACTAACTTAAGAGGTTGTTTGTCAAGCAGAGCAAATAACTCCCCACCGGGGCAAAAGTCTGTTATCAAGCAGACATGTGTTGGACTCTGAGGATACAGAGGTACATTAGTATAGTTGTAACAGTCCAGCGTAAATGAGAAACTAATTACATAAAAGGAAAATTACCAAAATAGTCAAGTTTGACCAGATTTTTTTAAAAATAGACACTGAAATTTAGGCTACACTTTATAGTCATCCTCATTTTAAACCAAAAAAATGCCACATCAGTCAAGTCGGCTAACGCTTAGCCGACGATTTTTGGCACGGAAACCCATGAAAAACAAAACGGGTCCCAAACTCCCGCCTTAGCCGACTTGGCTGACGAGGCGCAATCCGATTGGACTAACAATAAAAGATAAACTAACAAAATAAAATATTCTAATTAAATAAAAATGCTCCTGCATCAAAAACATGTATGACTATGAAAGTGTAGGCTACATTTCAATGACTGGTTTTGCAATTTTTGATCAAACTTGACTATTTTGGCAATTTTCACGTGCATAAAACATCATTTTTTTAAAAGGATTAATATTATTAAAACCAACATACTTTTTTACGTTTTACATTTTTTATCGAAGTCCATGACTTGTTCTAAAATGCATTATTCATGAAACCATTGGTAAACGCTCTCTAGCAGCACACTCATAGCATATGGAGTTTATGTAGATGGTTTTCTTCTTCTGTTTATTTTATGTTAATGTCATGTAGACTTTTTTGTTGACGTGAAACACTACCTCGTCAATTTTAGAATCTTTTATGTACAATAGTATAGCATATTATATGCTCAAAAAAGTTATCAACATCATCAAATTTTGACTGATTTAAGGGATAAGAAGTTATTATTTTAAATTCTTTTACAGGTTCATGTACTTTAGGCCAATTTAGGGACTTTAATATAACAAATAGCTTGAGGGACTTTTTTGTAATATGATAAATTAAGTTGGTTTTTTTGTAAATGAGAAATTTTGATTGATAAAGCTATTATTCTAAATTTGTTTACAAGTTTGTGTACTTTACACAAATGTAGGGACTTTGATATATCAAAATGAGTTGATGGACCTTTTTGTAAAATGAGAAATCATGTTGGTTTTTTGTATGGTATTTAACATTTCATAAAAAGTCGATGCAAAAGCACAACAAATAATATTATTTCAGAAATTTCTCAGTAGATTTTATAAATGCTCATGTTGAGTTGTCATATTCGTAGATCTTTTACTAAGAACGATAAATAAGCCAATATAGTTTCAAAAGAGGGAAATATGAGACCTGAAAAGATGTGTATAGCGTCGGAAGGAAAGGATGATCTAGTAGTGCAATTATCTCCCTTTCAATGCAAGCTCGATGAACCTGCCATTTGCATGCCAATTTATTATTATAATTACCATTATATTAAAAATAAAAAATCGCCAATGATGAGCATACCTTGTTGCGGTTTAACATTACTGATTTATCCATTGCCTTCATAGCAAAAAGCTCACCTGTACCTTTTAGTTCAACCAAATGGACACTGCAACCAGCATAATGATCAACTAAACATACTCTAGAACTATTGCTTTAACAAGATATAATTAACCAAGGATGAAATAAATCTTGTCCGATAAATAAGTAATTATAATTGGTTGCGCCACATTATAATTGGTTACAATTAAGTGAGCCTAAGATTTTTTTCCCACTTCTCTTAGATCACATCTTTGTATTCTATTTCTTAATTTAAGAAAATAAATTAGTAACTTATGTGAGATACTTGTCTTGTCACAATATATAGTTTTCTAATTCCTAAATTTTTCATTATTAACTATTTAATATTTTTTTATTTAACCCAGGTAAAACACGGGTTTCTAGCCTAGTAAATAAATAAATAAATAAATTGATCATACATGTTTAATACTATGAAGATCAATGTGAATATCATCTAAAAGTGTAATTTAATGAAAACTAGAAAAGAAATCAGAAAAATCAATACCTGCCCGTATCTCCACTTCCCAGAGGCCTAATAGGCTTAAAATGATCAAGTCCAATTACTTCACCACTTGCAGTGATCTGCAAAGACAATGTGAATAATCTAATGGCATGTATTTGTATAAAACTTATGAACACTGAAAGTTTATAAAATAATTAAATAGCCGTTACCGTTTGTATTGCTTTCCAAGAAGAATTATACTTCTTGTGAGGCATAGGAAACACGGGTCGTGAGTGGATAGCCCACAAGTCCTCTGGCCTCTGAAGTGGGATGAAAAACATAAGTCAAAACGAGTCAAAAGTGTGCATTAAACTAACGACAAGAAATGTACTATGTTTGAGGTTTATAAACATTATTTTGAGCTACAATGGTATAAAAAAACAGCAGGAATTATCAAGTAGAACACCAAAGAAAGACGAGTATTATTTTACCAAGTTTGAATATGCTGGAAAATCAACTTTTGGGTTAGAATTTTAAATACTAGAAAGTCACAGTTTAAGTCAATTATGTATTTGCAGATGGTTAGAGGGTCTTTGTGTAAACATGTGTAGTTTGTAACTGATCAATATTAGGGTGTAAACGAGCCAACCAGACTCGTGAGCTACTAGAGATCCTCGTTGAAAGATCGATTCCAGCCGAGCTTAAACGAGCTCAAGCCTTAAAATACGTTTGTTTAATAAACGAGCATGAACTTTACTTATCAAGCTCAAGTTGGCTCGTGAGCCTATTATTTATATAGCTTTTATTTAACGTGTTAAATATATATTTGTATGATCATATTTATTATATATGGAAATATAATAAAAGTACCTAAATAATATGTATTGCATTATATATTTATAAATTATAATTAAAATATATATAAAATAATTAAAAATGTATACAAATTAGTTAATTAGTAATTAACGAACTGAGCCCGAGCTTGATAAAACGACTCACAAGACAAGCTCGAACTATAAAAAAAAGAGCTCGAAACGAGCCGAACTCAAACCTAGTCAAGTACCTTACCAAGTTGGCATCAGGAAGTTCTCGAACAGCTTCGTTAACATTTTCTGCAGTAGCTTTGACCTGGTCAACGAGATGAAAACCTTAATTAATCAAATAATATTAAGGTATGTAACTTGCTAATAAACTACAACGAAAAAAGGTATACCAACTTAGCACTGTGTTTCTCTGTGGTTTCTGAAAGGCGATTCTTCAATGGTTCCACGTGACCACTTCCATCTAGTTGGACACCAATAAAGTATTGAAGTTCTCCCTGAATGTTAAAAACACTATATATTTATACATATTTAAAGATAATGCAACACGTAGTTTATTTGCAACGTCCACATTATATGGGAGTACATAAATTATTGTTCTTTACCTTCTGGTCGCGCATAGGTTGCAAGTGAAATAAATTCCAGAATTTCTTTCCTGTTACATATTTCATATGTCAGTCACATGAACCCAAACAATGATTTTAGAAATATGAAATTAAGCTCACCACTTTTTGTATAGTTAATTAATTGAACAGTGATTTCTCTTTGTTCTCTGATAGCAGCTCGTATTTTATCAACGGTCCCTTGATCTGTTTCGGGTCCTTGTAGAAATCTATACAAAGTAAATTATGATGGCTACAATTTATGCTACGAAAATAAACTTCAAAAGGGGGAGAAGGGCGGTATATTTTCATATAAAAACATATAGCAGGTGAAAGATTCGTACCGACAGTTTCTGCCCAAAATTTCCTCACGTGTAAACTCTGTCAACTCAAGAAAGCTATCCGATGCAAAAATCTGCGTATCATCAAGGATAGCAATTTTTAACATTATTATATGGTGTATAGATCATACAAGTGTAAAGTAAGAACTACTAGTGGCAAGACATGCAGGTTGTCTAACAGGTCAAAACAGGTTACTTATAGTCGGATGGCTTGAACCAAAAATGCCCTTCTATCCACCTTTTTAAAGATAAAAAATTATTAACTGACAAAATAAGAATAAAAAAAATTTATTACAATAACAGTCAAAATCTTTGAATACCGTAATGTATGGAAACTATACGGATTAGAAATACACTTCGGGTGACTTTTTAACCGTCCGACTCATTCTGCCAATTGACATGTTCCCTTTTTTGAAAAAAATCTTTTTATTTGATCCCATCAAGATTAAAAATAGCGGAAATCACCAAAATGACCATTTTTTGACGCATAAAAACAACAAATTAGCCTTTGACTTTTTCATTTTACAAAAATTTCATTTGACTTTTTTGTTTTTAGTTAAAAACTTGTTTCGGCCAACCAGAAGCTTCCACTTAGCAGTTGGTACACCCTGCTGCACCGGCTCGGCAGATTATCTTCTGGCGCAGAAGAAGGGATCAATCGTTCCAAGGGACACTTGTCAAAGACCGGTTGATTTGAAATTTTAAAAGTCTAAAAAGCTATTTTGTTGAGTGCATTGATTAAGGGTGGCCATTTTGGTGATTTTCTCTTAACGGGCCATTCGTAAGTAAACAACAGAAAACAAGTATATGAAAGAAAATAAAGGTTCTTACAATGGGGTTATCAGGGAGCCTAGGATCTGTTATAACAAAATTCTTTTCGATACGCTCAAGTGTAGTGGCTAAGTCTATTCCCTGACGCATGTCCCTCACTCTTTGTGCACGATCCCAGCTGTCTGTGCGACTTATATCTTTTGTCATTAACTCCTCCGGCTCAATACTTGGTTGACGCTCATGGGTCGAAGTTCTTCCTTTCGACCTATGTGGATTAAAACATGTTACACATAAATGATTATGGTGTTTATATAATAGTAATAGTAATAGTAATAACAACAACAATAATATTATGTGGCGTTAGGCAATTTCATATCTACCCCTGCGAACTTGAAAAACATCATATATGCCCTTACATAATAGTTAAAAATATCAAAAGTACCCGGTTCATTAAAACAGTTTAATAAATGACCAGTTTACCCTTATTTTTTCTAAAACTTTATAACTTCATATATATCGATAGCTTCTAAAAAAAATTATTTACCTATTTTTAGCTAAAAAAGAACTTTGACCCATGTTTTACTAAAACTTTGAAATTTCATAAATGTTCATCTTGCTTATTGTTAATGTTGATCAAAATCCAAATAAAAAATAGGGGTGAAACATATATGATGAAAAGGGGTACAATGGTCATTAAGTAAAAATTCATTAAAGTTGGATATATATGATATTTTTAGTTTTGGTCGGGTATATATATGAAATTAATCCGTGCTTAAATAGCGATCATTATGACCTGTAAGTCACAATAAGACAAGTGACATGAGTAGATAAGTAAGCACTCACCCGACTAAAGAATTGCGAGTTGATTTACGGTTGCTAGACAAATCGCCTTTAGGATCAAAGAAGGGTGTTTCTCGTACAGGTGTACTTAGACTCGTTTTTTCACTGATCGTCTCTTGAATTTCTGTTTTACTAGAGTGGGTTTGAGATCGAGGACGCTCAACTGTCTGTACAACCTCCACTATGGAACCAAGCGCGGTCTCCTTCTGACGAGCTGGTCAAGGTCAAAACACAAAACTTGTTTTTTAAAAAAATGTTTTGATCCATGTTTTGTATACATAGTTATACTTTATGTTATCTGGATTACTATACTGTACACGTTAGAAAAGCTATGAGTGGGATCATACGTTTTTATGTTATGTACACATAGAAAAAGCAGCATGGGTCTACTTACCATCGTAGCGAATTAGTGACTTTGGCAATCCATTTGGTCTCAGCTCCTTTTCATTCACACCTTCTGTATATTTGCTGACTTCAACTTGCATTCTGTGCAATCAAAGCATATATATTATAAGTTGAGACAAATGATCTAATTTAGAGCATGGTTAAAGATGAACACAAGGACTTTATTCGTGAAAGATCAATCCCTATTTAATTAGCAAATGCATGAGACACCATTCTAAAAGACAATAGTTCTCCTGAAAAGTGCAACATTTGACAGTAAACTTAATTGCCTAACTATAGATAATAAGATGACTATCGAAGAACCTACTATCACCTAAATATACAAGTTGATGTAACAAATTCCAACTATCAACAATAACAAGAAAATGCCATAATAACACGGATGGCAGAAAAACCCAAACCATATTCGGGTATTGGAACAAATTATAAAAATTTCGTGGGTTTGGGGCGTGTATGCTATTAGGTGATACCGTGATACTTGCATGATTACCCAAAACTTATACTGATCGTGTTCACGTCAAAATCAAATATATTAAAATATTATATAATCTTAGAAGTATAACAAATGGTATTTTGAAAGTTGTTTGGTAATTTGAAATTATCAAAAACAAAGTATTCTTAGAAGTATAGTTGGGTATTTTATATATAATTTTCGGTGGGTAATATTTAACCGCATCTTCTATCTTCTATATATATATGATAAATAAAAATAAAAGTGGATGCGTGCCAGCTTCCTAAATCACTTAAAAGTTGGTTTTCCCGCTCCTCTCTCCTGTTAATTATTAATTATTAGATGTCACGTGGCGACTTCATTCTAGTCTAGATTTTGATTACCCGTCTCTCTATTCTATTAGATAATAAAAATAATCTTTAATTTGGTAAATAATATGATGACATGCACCAGAGATATATGAGCATGCACACAATTCAATTCAATTCAATTCAATTGATTGACAAATACAGTAAAAGAAAAGAATAATTATTAAAATTACCCAATGAATTTGATGGTTTTTCCATTTTCATCTTTGATAGGGGTAACAGTGAGTAGATTCCAGAAAGGGGTGCCATCTTTCTTGTAGTTGTATAACCTGCCGCAATAGCTTGTTCCTGTTTTAACTGCATGTCGTATCTTATCCACCTCCTTCTGGTCCGTATCTTTCCCCTGCAAAAACCGGCTGCACCAACACCACACCTGTCAGATATCGTATACTTTTTTTCTTTTTAAAACAAACAGTTGGGTCATGACTCAACATGGGTCGCTTTATTAGTTGATAATTAAATTACTTAAAAGAAATATGAAAATCTAGTATTTCGGCAGGACTTTTTCGGTTTTAATTACATGAAAAACTAAAACCTAACCGAAAGTTGGTTTTTAAGGAAACATAAAACCATACCGTTGGTTTTTATTTTGGTTTGGTAATTTCAGTTTTACAGTTTCAGATTGGTTTTTTTCAGTTTCATGCACACCCCTAAGGCCATGTATGGTGGATGGAACCCCTATGGGGGCGTTATGCGTCATTTGGCGTCATGTCATCATAGAGGTTTTATGGCTAAATGGGTGTACCCTACTAATCATTATCTCTTTATTATTAGCATTATTAATATTATTGATTAAAAATAATAAAATAAACCATCACACCAATCAAAACCAACATTTCCCCTCCACCCGACGCTTTGTGGGAAGCATCCCCCTTCATGGCGCCCCGGGGGTGGTTTTCCCGACGCTATGAGGGCTCCATAGGGTGGCCAGGGCCCAATACGCATGGTCTAAATGTTGATAGATTAACATTGCTCCAAATACCTATTCGGCTATTTGTTATTGTTGTTGAAAAGTAAGCTTTGTGGCAATGATTATAAACTTACCAGTTTCTGCCAATGACTTCTTTAGAAGAATAGCCAGTCATTGTAAAGAAGCCACTACTGGCATACATAATGGGACAGTCCGGCTTTGTGGCATCAGAAACCACAAATGTCTGCTGAAGAGTTGCAAGAGCATCTTTTAACTCTTGTGAAACTCGCGGCTGATTCGATGAGAAAGAATCCCCGTGCGAGGACCTCCATGACGCCGATGAGGTCCGTAGGCTTGTCTCCTCGTCTGTGATTAAACCTGCTACTATGTCCCCTCCTGGCCATTCCGCCGTTCGCTCGACTATTTTCCCAATGTCCTCTTCAGGTGGAGTGATTCTAGCTATCGGAGGCTTGGAATCTTTGTCGAATGCCATCCATTTGTTGTCACTTTTTGTTGTGCTTGATTCAGCATTGGCCATTTCTATTTGTTGTAGATTTTAAGCTTCAGTGAACCTCACCACCTATATGCATGCATGGTTTAGAGATAAAAAAAGATGTTAATGAGTTTGAAGTTAGTAACTATTAAAAGGATGAGGTAAAAGAGAGACGAAGCTCGGTGAGGATATTTGCAGGATATGCTGTTTATATAAGTGAAGGAGGATGAGAGAGTTTTTAACGGTGTTTTTTAAATTAGAGAGAATATATATGAGAGGGTGATGTGAATCGGACAGAGAAGTGTCATCATTGGGTATACACGAAACCCAATGGGTATTGGCCGGGTATGCGATTAGGATTTAAAATTCGAGGGTTTGGACCGGGTATGGGATTAGATGATACCCGGCCCGATTAACCGAAAACACATACCCGTTTACCCGAATCATATGCCCGAATCGTATACCCGAAATATTATTATGAAAATAAGAGTCCAAGATCTTATTTTACCATCCAGAGAAATTGTTATGAATTAAATTCTTATGAAAACTTTAATAAACTTTCAATGTATCTATAATCACAAAATCATAAATTTTCATGAAAACACTTTTGTTTATCTTTTAACTTATCAGCTTTAATGTAAAGTGTCTTTAAAAAAATTATTAGGGAATGTTTAAAAAATTGTTTTGCTTACTAGAGCTTAGCCTATTTAATTAAACTTTTTCATCGGTTTTATCAGTCGACTCGTATCCTTCTTCTGATCAAAACTCATAAAACATCGGTTTGAAATTCAGTGGAAACAAAACTTAACGACGCTAAGTGGTTATTAACGGAGGTCCATTGAGAGAAGAATAGTTAAAATGTTGGACCGTTGGCAGAGATTTTTAAAGTTTAAATTATTATCGGTAATACATAGAATGTGGGATTCTTTATTTTTAATTTGCCTAAAATTAAAGACAAAATCTATCTTATTTGGACATAATGATGTAAAACATAGTTTTGAAAGATAAATAGTTCCAAAGCGTAGTATTAACCAATAAATATTGACTTTAGTTTCGTGAATTATGCAAAACAATAATATAAAATTCCACATTCACATCAAAGAATGAGTCTCATTTTCACTAATATGTGAACCGCAAACAAACAATAATATAACATGTCACGTTCACATTAAAGAATGAATTTATCTTACGATTAAATATATGAACCATCAACAAACAATAATATAAAACCCCACATTCACATATTTTATATGTGAATATGGGGTTTTATATTATTGTTTGTTGATAGTTCATATATTTAATCATAAAATAATTAAGATTCAAACCATATTTAATATTAATACTTGAATCATATTTTAAAAAGACTGCGGTATTTTCATATAAAGTTAGAATGTCGTTTGTTAAATTTCTAATTATTTCGAGAATTCATGTGTAATTTTCTCTATAAATCCCGTCTTCACAATTTGATAAAAGAATTTAAAGTTTTTTTTTTTCATCTTAATTAACAATTAATAATTCGAAAATTAATTTTAGAGACTCACTTTTCAACTCATATTTATATTAACTCACCATTTATTAATGTGTACGGGCATACAATAAAATATAATAATAAAAAGAATAACAAATTGTAGTTAATTAAATGTGTATAGAGACGAATACAAGAGGTATGAAGTGAAGAAAAGAAAAGGTAAAAATTAATATGATTTTGAACCCAATGTATATACATATGATTTTGAATAACATAGTGAATTTACTTTCTATCCATATACGACAATGGTAAAAAAACAAAAAAATAATAATAAAAAAAGGTGTGGGTTACATCTAAATCTGCCCTTTTATATATATATCTGTAACATAACACATTAACACCTAGACAAAAATCAAATAATATATATACATATAAATCAAAAAGGGTATTGTATTGAAAAGTAGTATATACCTGTGGCATCATGCAATAGAATGCAAAGTGAGAGATGAGCAGCAGGAGATGTACTATACTATACTATACTGCAGAAAACAGCCAACAGTCGGAGTGTTTGGGAAATTGAAAGGGATTTGTTTGGTCCAGGAATGTATGAGAGATGTTATGTGGTGAGATTTTTGGTTGGTTGGTTGGAAAGATAACGTTCATCAATTAATATCTCCACGTGGCCTAAGCACACCCAATACTTGGATACCCCCGTACGGCTCAAACAATGCCACGCACACTTCTCAAATAATTTATTTATTTTTATCGCATCATACAAGTTAAGACTGTTGTAGGATAGCAGAATGATTTGATTAACGTTAAATACGTTTTGTTTTCAAGTACTTTTAAAACCACTAACACGTTTTTTCTATTTATAAACTATTTCATTATTGTAATTTTGTTTTTTCCTTTTTGAAAAGCCAAGTTTTTTATAAAAGAAAAACAAAAAAAATGATAACTTACAAGTCACAAGAGACTCAAACATACAATGAAAAGAAAAATTAAATAACTAGGGTATGTTTCAACTAAAGGAACGAGGTAATTTTGACATCTTTCACCAACTCGTCAATCCCAATTGCCTTATTTTTTAAAAATTTATCAATTCTTGTTTTTTATATCAACCAACACGTGACCATCAAAATAGCCTGTATAGCCAAGCATTCCTATTTGTTGCTCTTATGCATATTTAGATAATCACATCTCTCGCTGATTCAAATTGTGTTAGTATTGGTAACTTTACCCGGCTATGCATGATATACCAAACCCATTTTGCTAGTTGACAATGTGCCATGAGATGCCCAAAGATTTAATGTGCATATTACACAACACACATAAATCATCTCCAAAATATATTCACCTCATCGTTAACACTTGCTTTGTGGTTATACAATCCAACAATAGTCTCCAACATAAAACAATTTACCTTAATCGGGATCCAATTTACAATATATATATATATGGTTAGATTATAACAGGAAGTATATTTTTTGTAAGAAGGATAAGAAGTAATCTTGTCCATTGATTTTGAATATGGAGGGTTGAGATTAGTTTAGGGGAAAATCAAATGTAAACACAAGGTAAAGGACATAAAAGGAATAACACATTTGTTGATTTTCTCTCTCCACATGCAAAACACATGTCAAATTCCCTCATCATTTTAAAACGTCCATAACTTTTTTTTACGACGTTTTTATTGAAAAACAAATTCACCATAATAACGAGTGTCTTTTTATCTTTTATATGAGTACCATATTGTAATATAAAAATTAAAAAAAAAATTAGTGGGTTTTTTACAAATTGTGTTTTACTGAATTGTGCTTTACAAAATTGTGTTATACAATAGTATTTTTCATTGTGTTTTTTTTTTATTGTATTTTTCCATTGTGTTATTTACATTGTGTCATACAATTGTGTTTTTTATTGTGTGTTTTTTTTCATAGTGTATTTTTCCATTGTGTTTTTCATAGTGTTTTTTCGGACTTTTCCGACGAGGTGGTGGCGGTGGGTGACGGTTGTGGTGGCGGTGGGCGGTGGAGTGGTGGTGGTTGTAAGAGATGAGTGAAGATGTAATTGGGTTTTATGTAAGTGAGTTTTTGAAATTAATTTAAGTGGGTTTTGAGATTAAAGTGTTAAACTAAAATACCTTCCTTCTTAGCTTTCTTAAGAAAATCAAACTTCTTATCTAACCTAACCCTTAATATATATATATAGGACATGTATATATTGAAAACCCACAGAAAAACCATGAAAACTCATTATGTGGCTAACATTTTGCCACATACACTTTTCATATTCTTTGTATTTAAAGTAAAAAGAACAGTTTGGTAATTTTATTTGTTTCTACACTAATAACTATCAATGTCAATTATATCTATCTTCCTGATTTTTATTTTTCTTTTTTTTTTCAATCATTTATTCTTTATAATTTCTTATTTTCACTTGAGACAATTAAAACATACTATTAATTAGTTTGAAACTTAATGTCATGGCTCATAAATAAAATAAAAAAGATGTTGAATTTGACAAATTTAATTTAATTGAAAATAAATTAGTAAAGACGAATCTTGAATATGTACTTATATACTTTATTAAATATGAATTTTATTTAAAACACGTAAACTTTGTTAAAAATATTGTTCTCTTTTTTAAAAATTAGTATAGAAGAACCTTAAATATGTACTTATATACTTTAAAAGATGTTAAATTAGTTCTAAACATAGTTAAATTATTTAAAAAAACATGTAAATTTAATCATAAAATTTGTAAAAATAAACACTTAATATTAAAAATTAGAAATATGTACTTCTAATATTAAAATATGTAAACATGTTAAAAAAATACATAAACATTGTTATAAATATTGTACTCTTTATTTAAAAATTTGTAAAGACGAACATTAAATACGTTTTTACATACTTTAAAAATGTTAAATTATTTCTAAAAATAGTTAAATTATTAAAAAAAACATGTAAATTTAATCATTTTGTAAAAATAAGCACTTAATATTAAAAATATGTACTTCTAATAATAAAATATGTAAACATGCTAAAAAAATACGTAAACATTGTTATTTAGAAATGTGTAAAGACAAACCTTAAATACGTTTTTACATACTTTAAAAAAATGTTAAAAGTACGTAAACTTTGTTAAAATACTATACAATTTTTTTACATAACAACTTTAGTATGTTTGTTACATATTTAAAAATATGTTAAATATGAAAACTTAATATGTGAGCTTATTTAAAACATTTAACACAAAAAGTTACATGACAATTTTTTACACTACTTTAGATGTTACAAAATGCATTTATCCCTTAGGATATTATAATATTTTTGTATTTATCTCCATGTAAAATAACCTTTTTGTATTTATCTCATTTTGAGTGTAGCATAATCTGCTTAATATATTACATATTAATAACTTGTTAAATATATTTTTTAACTATAAAAAGAAAAAAAAACCAACACACCAAAAAATAGTTGAATATGTTGCAAAACTCAAAGAGGTGTTCGTGTGATCTGGGTAAATATATTACATATATATTAAATAATATTTTAAATATTTATTGACTTTAAAGAAAAAAATAATTAAACAAATATTTATATATAATATGTTTTAATAAACAAAATGGATATGCATTGAGTAGGTGGTGAGTTTCAAGAAAGAATGGATGGAAGACAATTTACATATATACCCTTTTCAACCTTTTCCAACATTTAAAAGTCAAAAAAGTGAATGAAATAGTTGCAGATTTAATCATAGCCATTCATTTAAATAGATCAATGGTTATTATAGGGTTTTCAAGGTTTCTTTAAGTGAAGTGGGCTTTTAAACTATCCTATATATATATATATCACATCCACAACTTGATGATCACGGTTATCTAATTCCCATCAAGTTTTTACTAAAAGTTCTTTTATAGACCCATTTGTTTCTTTTCATAGCCATCTATCCTATCCAGAGTTGAAATTTACGTAAGAGACTAAAGATAAATAGGCCCGTAATTCATCCTTAGCTATGATCGTGTTTGGTTTCCTACACTTTATTATTAACCCAGCAATATCAATCATTTAACATGATATCTTTCTATCTATCTAACACAAACAGCGTCGGAAACACAATTTTTAACGACTGGTCTCCAACACATACATCAAGCCAAAATTGCATTTTATCCTACATGTTCCCAGTTGAACCCATAACCGCTCCAACATGTTGAGATCAATTAAAAACTCTCCTATTCTAGTTTTCCAACCCCTTTCCACGTGACTCCTAAGGATTTTTTTAACCGTAATCATGTCCCATGGCCGAGGACTTGTCCGTATAGCATTGATAACCTTGATCCACAATGAAGATCAACAGTTTTTATATTCCGTCCACTAGGGATGAGCTCGGTACTATATCGGTACCGAAAATCCCAATCCCGAAAATCGCAAATTCTTGGTACCATTTAGTTCGGTACCGGTACGGCACCAAGATTGTGTAATCTTGATATAACTATCCGTATATGTTAGCTCTTGAGGGCCGAGTGTAAATAGTCCACTTAATTAGGAATATTTGATGTATGCCTGCAAGAGTGTTTTTAATATAATTTATAGAGTTAAGTGTCATTTTAGTACATGTGGTTTGTCCAATTACGCAACTTTAGTACCGTTTTTGAATTTATTGCAAATGACTACCTCACTTTTCTAAAACTTGCAATTTTAATAGTTTTTCTAACCCCGTCTATTTTATCCGTTCAGTCAAGGGCAAATTAGTAATTTTGATTATTTTATTTATTTTCTCTTTTGAGCTAAGTGTAATTTTCATACCTGTGGTTTGTTCAATTACGTAACTTAAGTACCTTTTTTGAATTTATTGCAACCGAATACTTTGATTAGTTTGGATAGATAGGCAAACCAAGAGAGGCATTACATATTACAATTAAAAGACCATCTCTATCCCTAAATGAACAGATCAACCCCCTACCCCGTGCACTCATTGATCCTTCAAACCCTAACCATTGTTCATCTTCAAGTTCAATCAATTACAATATGGTGTCTTGCCAATGTGATTCGTCAACCATCGTTCATCTACAAGTTCAATTGATGTTATACTAAGAGGTGGGAAGTTGTGTGATTGTTATTTGGCTTGATCCTCTGATGTGTTAAAGAGCTACTGTTATTATACCCGAAATTTTGAAAAAAAAATGCACTTAAAAAAAATTGCAAGAAAATGTCTAAGATGAACTCGAATCTTGAGCTACTGAAAGTAAATTGGCAATCAAGAAAAAAGGCTAAAAAAATATGTTATACATTTCATGGTTGTTTTTCATCTTCTATCATGTATTTTTAGTTACCTTTTAATTATAATATGTAATATGTAATGTCTCTTTTGGCTTGTTTATCTATCAAAACTAATCAAAGTATCCAGTTGCAATAAATTCAAAAAAATGATACTAAAGTTGCATAATTGAATAAACCATGGGTATGAAAATTGTACTAATCTGCCCCTGACTTAATGGACAAAACATACGAGGTTAGAAAAAAGTAATAAAATTGCAAGTTTTAGAAAAGTGATGTAGCCATTTGTAATAAATTTAAAAACGGTACTAAAGTTGCATAATTGGACAAATCATATGTATTAAAATAACATTTAACTCTAATTCATAAGTGAAATATTAATTGGGTCTTAAAGTTAAACTGTGTTCTCTATAAACATTTCAGACTCCGTAAGGCAATTCATTTGAGTGTGAATTAAACACTAAGAGTTTCTTTGGCATGGGATAATGAAATGGTTGAGGAGTTGAAATAATGAGGTAATAGAACAGATAAAGGAATGAAATTAATCATTACCATTTCATTGTTTTGTTTGGTTACCATGAGCGAGAGGTGGTTGGCGGTGGCGGGTGGTGGTGGTCACAATGGTGGGTGACAGTGGTGGCCGTTGGTAGGTGGCATGACGGGTTGCAGTGGGGGGGGGCAGTGATGGCTGCTGTTGGTGGCGTCAACGATGCTGGGATGCGGTAGGGGTGTCAATCATGTCGGGTTGGCGGGTTAGTGTGTTGAGACTCTTCAACCCTAATCCAACCCATATTTTTATTCTAGTAGTGTCAACCCATTTTAAATCATGTCGTGATCGGGTTGTGTTTTGGGTAACTCATTTTACGTTCATTTACGAATATGAGTAATATATATTGACTTAATAATAAATTAAACAATTAATTACTCTTATTCATATAAAACTTATTTATAATTTGTGATAGATCTAATTGATTTTGTGTATCCATCTCCCATTCACAGTTAACAAAAACTTAGGTTCAAGATAAAAACAAACGAAAGAAATAACCAGAGAATAGATAGTTAGAACTAATAAAATGAGAATGTTGGAGGTAAAAAATAGATAAAATAGTGTAAAAAGAAATTAGTTTTACTTTTAAAAGTTAATTGATGTATAAAAAAACAAGTATTTAACTTTAAAATTTAAAACTTCTTATCTCTAAAATCAAAATATCAACTTCTCTAAATAGTTAAACGGGTTAACATGTCAACACACTTTTTAACAAGTTGGGTTCGAGTTGACCTGTTTTTTAAACGTGTTGGGTTCGGGTTGACCTGTTTAAGAAAACGAGTCATGCCAGCCGACCCAAAACCTATATTTTTCATGTCGGGTTTCAGGTCGTGTCAGGATTAACACCCCTAGGTAGCAGGGGTGGTTAATGGTGGTTGTGGCGTTGGCGACGGTGGTGGTGGGTGTGAGTGGTGGCGGAGGGTGTGGGTGACGGCAGGGATGGTATTCGATGACGGAGGTGAGTGGAGGGTTTGGTGGCTGCAGCGTTAAGTGGCGGCATCGGTGGTGGTCTTTGGTAGCGGTGGGAGGATGGTAAAGGTGATGTAGGGTGAAAGGGGGGATGAAATGATTAGGAAAAAAAAGAAGATGGATGTAATGAATTTGATTTGTTTTAGAAGACGTTTAATGGACAATGTAATAAATTATTTCATCCCATTAACTAACCTAACACTCATTTTTTCATTCTTTAACAATGCTTCATTTCATTCCATGTCTTATATTAAACAGAATGTAAGATTGTTTATGATAATCTTGATACTTAGTAAAAAGCATTGTGTTTTTATTCTAAGGAACTTGAACCTAACACTTAAATATACACAATAATCATGGGTGTTAATATATTATACAGGATTCATTGATTCAAATTTCTCGATTTTGATCATTTTTTAGTCAAACTGAATCGAAATCAAAATGGTTAAA
This sequence comes from Bidens hawaiensis, assembly GCF_021521415.1. Taxonomy (NCBI): domain Eukaryota; kingdom Viridiplantae; phylum Streptophyta; class Magnoliopsida; order Asterales; family Asteraceae; genus Bidens; species Bidens hawaiensis. The sequence goes on along the minus strand of NW_027494258.1, from coordinate 15,596 downwards.
ACCAAACCAAGAACATAAATTGAATTCAGATTGGTTCCCATTTAAAACCAAATATTAACAAAACAGATATTTATCGATTCAGGTTATTTGTTTGTATTGTGCGAATGACAGTTGTATAAACAAGAAAATTTATAGCTTAATAAATATACGTGTTCGGATTTGTCTTCTTTACAACCTATTTAAATTTCTTGAATAAAAACCGAAAGAAATCAAATAATTATTGGGTGCTGCTAAATGTACTCCCTCCATACCATTTTTACTAAACATACACTTTACTGAATTTATTAAATCAATTACTATTAGCTTTTAACGTTATTTACGTACATATTAACCCCTACAACATTTTTTTTCACTTACACTACATATATCAAATTAAAAATAATTACGCTAATATTATTAATTTCTTTTTATTAGTGTTAATATTGTAAATATTTGTAGTATCTATTTTTTAATTTTAATAGTATCTTTTTACTAATTTATATATATGTTTTCAGGAGAGAGAGAAAAAACTATATTTATGTTTATATTTTTTATTAACTTTAATTGTGAACCACAAGATTCAAACTTTAATTAAAAACATGTGGTTGAGAATGAGGTTTTAGAGTTTTCACAGCTCAAGTGGGTTTTTATTTTGGGGCATTTACATATTTCCCCATCCTAAACTTTGAAATTACATATTTTCCCAAACAATGCTTAAAGAGCATTGTACATTTTACATTAAAAACTTGTATTTTAGGAAAATATGTAATTTACATAGTTTAGGAAAGGGAAATATATAAAAATCTCTTTTATTTTAACCTAACCCTATATACATATATATATATATATATATATATATATATGTATATATTATTTTTGTAATATAATAATGCATTGACTCTGATAATAATAAACATTATTATTATTATTATTATTATTATTATTATCAAGGACAATAAACACAAAAGAGAGAAAAATGAAAAACATAAATAAAAACTATAACTTAATATTGTAAAATGAGACCCTAAAGTGCAAAAAAAATAATGTTATAGGAGAATAATATGTCAAATAAAATTCTTAAAGAAATAAAAGTTCAGGGGAAATAAAAATTAAAAAACTTTTAAAGTTTTTAATTTATTTAATATTTTAAAAGAAGACCATAAAATGCAATAAAATGTTGTAAAAGAATAATATATCAAATAAACTTATTAAAGGAAATTAAAGTTCAGTGAAGAAGGTATAACAACTAGAGGAGGGAATGAACATTTAGCATATCCCTAATTATTTTAATTAGATAAAAAACCACAAACCGGAACCAAATATGCTCGATTCGTTTTTAACAAGGTAAGTTTCTTTTGACCTGATCAATTTGTAATCCCATACTAAATTGTAAAATCCCTTTGAATAATCCCCTATCAAGTATGAAGTATAAACCAATGAATGTAATAAAAGTACAGAAAATTTAGGCGGATAAGATTGTGACAGGAAGTATTTTACAATCAACGTAACAATTGCTTTTTGTTATTTGGACAGTTAATAATAAATTTATATGCTAGAATAACTAAAAAATAAATAAAGTAAACTCAATTTATTGGAGAAACAAAGTAAGAAAACACCAACACTATTGCTGGAGTTTAGTGCCCGAGTCAACAACTTTTCGGTCCGAGGTTATTTAACGGAATTTTATCTTCCGTCTTAGATCCCTTCGGCGTCGTTGATGACGTTGACCCTTCGCCATTGCCGGTAACAATCCTCGGCGACCTGATCGATAACGCCCGTGACAAAAACGATGGTGCCCGTGATAAAACCCACCGTTCTGATCTCACCACCACTCGGTCTAAGCTTTCTAGTCGCTTATATGGTTTTCTCCGGCCACTTAATGCACCGGCGGTCCTGTACCCGGTTCTTTCACTCCCTTCTCCGACCATTCTCGTCGTGCTCCCGACCCGGTTCAGCAGAGCCCGGTTCACCACTTGTTTTCTTACGTCCACTGGCAACCGCAACGTGAACCGGTCCAAATTCTCACCCGGTTGAACGAGTGAGTGTCCAGTGGAGTGAGATCGAAACTTGTCGAATAATCTTGGAAATATCGGTGGCCGGTTTGATTTAACACTCTGGTCCCGGTTCAGCGACTCTGGTTGAGTCGCTGGAGCGGGATCCTGTGCGTTGACTTCAGCTTCTTCAGCGACGGAGATGGAAACATGGTCGTCAACGACGTTCACGTTTCTATCTCCTGTTGCGTCGGTCGGGCGATAATGATCATCATCGCCCAACCGAGCTACCCCTACCCCGTCACCTGCCTCGGCTGGATCTGGGACGAGGTTCGCCCGGCAGACGGGGCAGGTGACGTGGTTCTCAAACCAGGCGTCGATACACTCCGGATGAAACACGTGATCACACTTTGGAATCAGCCGGAGTGTTTCCTCGTCCTCGTACTCGTTGAGGCACACGGCGCACTCCAGTGCACCTTTTCCGATCTTGTGCTCCTTTACCGAGGAGTAAACGAAGGTCGGAAACGTCTCGATGACGGACGAGTCGAGGCCGCGTGACGCGGCCGTCACGCGGCGGATAGAAAGCGCTCCACGGAGGCTAACACCGCCTTCGCTGGAGCGGCGACGGATGTAAATAGAGAAGAAGCCCATCAAGAACAAAGCTGCTACAAGAATAACAATTATGGTAATAATTGAAGGGTTGAAATCAGCGTACGGATACCCTGACGGCGGAGGTGGTGAATTTTGAGATCTGACATGTGGTAATAATTGGAGTAAAAATAGTACTAAAAATGGTTGAATCAGTGAATCCGGATACCAGCTTTTGATCTTGTGATATGAGGTCATCTCAGCTGATGATGATTGTTCAAAAACTGAAGATTAAATTAGGGTTCTTGATGGTCAAGACAATAGGAACACGAAGACTCTGTGTGTCCTAATGGTTTGACTAACGGAGAGATAGAATTGACATGTGGATTGAATTAAATAATGGAGGTCTTAAATGGTTGGCTCTTGGTCATGGCTGCTACTTTTTAACATTATATAAAAGGGTGAAGGAACCTTTTCATCAATTATTAACACTTTATTATTGGGAATGTATTTTATGTATAAACACAAAAATATTATATTTAATTACAAAGTAATTAGGTGTTATACTTTATTATTAAACACATAAATAATATCTATAAGAAGAATAATTAGGGTGAAAAAGAATTAAGATAGGAGCTTGGCTGGCTTTGTTTAATTTAGGAGAGCTAAAACTCGACTTAGAGCGTGATCTCGACTAATTTTGAAATTTTCTTTTAGAGCCCGACCTTGAGTAGGCTTGGGCTTAACGTGCTTATTGTTTATTAACAAATTTATGCATTTAATTGTCTTTTTAGATGTTTTATTATTATTTTTTGTATAACAAAATATTTATTATTTATTTATTTTTATTATAATTTCTAAAAGTTAAAAATAAATAACATATATAAATAATAGTCTTGTTTGATGTAACGAGACAGCTTATGCTTGGTAAATGAAGCTCTGACGTTAGAACATTCTTTATACACACTCTTGATTAAAATTGTTTATGTTGACTACTTCACACTCACAAATAATAAGTATAATTAGTGACAACATAAATGGATCTAAACATCCTTTACATAGTCATTTCGGATAATTGTTGAAGATAAATTAGACGCCATGCAATCCCTAAAGTTATTTTTTACATCAGATGCATTTAAGATGTTAAGCGGTATCCCACTTACAACAAGATGTTAAGTAGTATCCCACTATAAACCCTCATGCAATTTTCTAAACTCAACATGCATGAGATCTAACTTATTATCTATTATCTATTTATATTCATACAGATTAAAAGAGGAATTTGGTGTCGTGATGGCTTTTATTGGGCCATGCCAATTATTATTATTATTATTATTATTATTATTATTATTATTATTATTATTATTATTATTTTATTTCGGTATCGTAACAAAAATATTTGAAACCGATCGAATTCACGCCGAATCACTTCCTCAATGCTAGGGACCTACAAGGTTTTGCCATCGTCTGGGTTTTACCGACTGAATAAACGGCGCTTTAAATATTTTTTTCACAAGTTAATCTTTTTATATGTTAATTTGATAATTTTATTTTTTAGGTTTCACTAATGTTGTTTATACCGTAGCGAATAAGGATGAGCAAATTCGATACCAATTTGGTACCATTGGTACCGAATCGGTACCAAAGTTTTTAGTTTCGATATCGGTACGGTACCAGTATTTCCCAAAATTTACCTTCAATACAGGTGCCTTCCCGGTACCGAACCGAATATTTCGGTACAGGTACGATACCGATCTCATCCCTAGTACCGAACATAAATGATACCGACCGAATTCGTATAGACTCGCTATCATAACATTTGGGTTTAACCAACGTCCGCCGTTTTAAATATTTTAACTTTTGTATTGTTAATCTTGTTATACGTTGACTCGATGAATATATTTGTTGGGTTTAATTCCGGTACCGTTACGACGTAACCTACACCGATGGAATACGCGTCGACTCGCCGCGTAACGCTCGGGTTTTACCAACACCTGAGTTTTTCCGACAGAATAAACATTGGCTTAAATACGCTAATTTTTTCTATAATACGCTATAGCCAATACCAATCAAATTTGTGTTAACTCGCCGCTGCAATTCCTGGGTTTTACTGCCCAAAATGTCGCGTAATACACGCAGGAAAATCAGTGTTGTTACCGTTACGAACTTTTTAATATGTTAACTTTTTTTAATATAAGTTATAGAGCGTTGTCACTATTTTCAGCGTTAACAGATAAATTTTCTAGGTCCGTTAGTGCCACCAGCAATGTCTGGAGTAGCCATATTACTGTAAGCCTGTGGTCATTGACCCAAGTCACTGCTATTCTTTCAAAGAAAGAAGCACCCAATTAGATAATGAAATAGCCAAGAGGGTGGAAACTTGAACTCTAATAATAATGTCAGGTTGTTGGAAAACAGTCGAAATATGTATGTATCAGAAACCAGATCAAAAACGACTGCTCATACATACTTTTACAGTTTTACCAAACACCACGAGTTGATCGATTATCAAACAAACATTACAACAATGCTATGAAAAAACATCACTACAAACTATCCTTTGTGGTTGGCACTTTTGTGTCTTCAGGTTTCTGCTCATTCACAGCGCTTACATCTGAAGACTCTCCCAGTGTCTCAGGTTCTTTTTTCAACTCCGTTTCAAATTCTTTTGCTGCCTGCAAATAAATACATACATACATACTTAGACTGAATATGTAACTGGGTTCAGTTTTAAATGGGTCGGAAGATCTGTGTAATCAAATTTGGAGGTCTCTTCTGGAAAAGTATACAGTTTCAAATCAAGGTTAGGAGGAATGAAAAATAACATAATCTGTAATGCTAACTAGAGAGAATATATTTAAGGTTGTCAATCAATCCATGATTGATGTTTAGGCTTGTAAACGAACTAAGCGCTCATAAATGTTTGGCATGAAGTTCGCTTATGTTTGTTTACTTAATAAACGAACAAACATGAACCAAAAAATTTTGCTCATCAAATTAAACGAACGAACATGAAGACGCGTTTTGTTCATTCATTTATGTTTGTTCATTTATGTCCGTCTGTATATGTTTGTTCGTTTGAACTTTAATAAATACAAAAGTAGTTATATTATGTAAATATAAAAGGGTCGTTTAATGAACAAAAGAATTTGTTTGATTATATGTTTGTGTTTGGTTAAAGTTAAATGAATGAGCACAGGCATGCCCTCATTTGTGCTCGTTCGGTTCGTTTACATGCCTAATAATGCTGGAGCTTACGTATTACGAAATGCAGTCTCATCATAATATATGTGATAGTGATGCATATGGTAAATGGAATTTAATATCCACATAAAGATTAAAAAACAAGCAAGTAAATCAATAAGGAAACTTTGGAGAAAAAACTCAAAACAACTGATTCCAAATCATTTAATTAAGATTAGAAGAATTAAAATAAATAATTTATAATGTTACATGTAAATTAAATAAATCAAATTTTAACCAAGTCTAACTATGTGAATAGTTAACTTGAAATAAGACATGAAATTGGTCACAATATCTATCAATAATTAAAAACATATATGAAAAGTGACCTGTTGGAAGCTCTTGACGGTTTTCCCAATACTCCGACCAACTTCCGGCAGCTTTTTGGGACCGAAAACAAGGGCGACGACGCCGGCGATAACCACCAGCTCCGGCACACCAAGTCCGAACAAACAGTTGCAGGAAAACCCAGTTTTCTTGGGCCTTGTGTTTCCATGGGAGATGGTCAAGGGTTTGAAGGTGTTGGTGAAGAAAGAGGAATTGGAAGAGGAAAAGGATGATAAGGTTTTTGTATTTGTAGTCCGATTTGAAACCGACGGTGTGTGGTGTACGGTGAGAGTTGTGGCGCCGAAGGATGTCGCCATTTCCGTCGAGTTTAGCGGTGGCAGTGGTGGTGATGATGTGGCTATTGCCTATTGGAGGTTACTAGATAGATGAATGAATGAGATGAACCAACATTATTATGTTGTTGGTAGGTATTTATTTAAGGTGACTAGAACGTTGTCGTTTTGGCCTGACTCCTGCCATTTTATTGGATATTGATTTTTATTTTACAAATAAATTAACGATTTCAATTTTCAATGATACTTTCCAAATATCAATCGAATAATTAAAGAAAAACAAGAATGGAGTATATGTGCAGCTTGCATAGGGTAGGGGCACCATCAATATTTATTAGATTAGATACATATCATGTTCATATAACCTTTATAATCCTTTTTACATTTACATAGATCAAATCATTTCTAAATGCGGTATTCTTTTACATTTACATAGATCAAATCATTTCTAAATGCGGTATTCTTATTATTATATAAGCTTAGATATATAATTTTTTGTGATGGGTTCAGTGTTATCCATGTGTTGGATGTTCATACAAACAATTATAGGTAGAAGGAGAGTTTCTTATTATCGTGGATAAAAATAGGCCGAATTGGTTTGACGAGTTTTTCTTACATGAATAACTAAAAAGATATTTATGATCATCAACAAAAGCCTAGTTTTTGATATATTATAAATTGATTTATGAGTCTGTCTTGTTATTAAAAAGATCTAGTGGCATAGTTTATTGCCCAATTGTCTTCTCTTACAACATAAACACTATCAACATAATTATGTTTAGTCTTGTTGCAAAAGTTTTTAAGACTTTGTATGCATTAGAAATGAATTTTGACTCTTTACATTTGACCATTTTTTTAAATATATGATAACTCGCTCCTAAATGTGTCAAAAATGGCAAATTAAGCAAGTGAAAAAGAAGTGTAACAGAAATTAGAACAAAAACATTTAACATCACTCGTGCGTCTCTCACTCTCTTTTCTATCTATCTAATATGTTATTATGATATATGCTATTACAACCAGAAATAAACCAGTACACAAATCACAACTTCACTTAACATTAATGTGGTGGAATTCAACCTTTTAGCCGAGTCATGACTGAACCGTGATGTTTGGGTTAGTGTCTGGTTTGGTTTTGGTGGTGCGGACCTTGGGCTTGCTGACTGGACTTGAAGTAGCACTCGTGGGTTTGTAAGAGTCTAAACTGTGACGGACCTTTGAACAAAGAGCCTTCTCGTGTGTGGTATCACCGCAGCTCTTTCTCCTAGTTAAATTGGGCGATTTGGCACGTGTCAGAGGCAGCTGCAATCAATGGTCGGGTCAAGCGAGTAAATACATAGGAATTAGTAAAAGGGTAATGAGTCAAAGGTCATTAAACCACTTTGAAAGTAACAAAATGTATAGCTGGTTTATAAAATTAATAAGTACCTACCTAATATATTGCATATTTTTATGGATGGCAAAATAGATGTCACAGAAAATAAAAGAAGATACCTTTTTAAGTTCAACCTTTTGGCGGAGGTCCTTGGCGGTAAAAACTGGGAACAGGGTTTGCTTTAACAACCATGGTCTTTCTGAGCTGCTTTATAGCTTCTTCTTGCTCCTCCTGCCATTTAACTATCATTTGTCAACACTTTTACACCTGACATTAATCATTATTTATTTTGTTGGTAGACTATTCTAGTAAAGATGAAATCGAATCCAGTTCCCAACTTCCGATATATATTTCGAACAAGAACAGGTAATTAATGTGTTCATACCAATTACGTAAACAATATAACAACAATAATAATAAATTATTATTATTATTATTATTATTATTATTATTATTATTATTATTATTATTATTATTATTATTATAACAATCTAGACCTTTGAATAAAATGAGTTAAGAGGTTAAAATTGATTTAGTAGTAGGTTGAGTGACAATATTGTAATGTACCTTGGTCCTTGCTTCATACTCCATCTTCTCTGCCTTAAGAGCCTGCTGCTTTTGCTCCAGCTTTGTATAAAACTGGAAGACGATGGTATAAATAATATTTTTTAATTCAGAAAATGAAATAGCTTGAGGATGTAAGTTGGAAATTACTTACTTCTTTATGCTGTTCAGCACGTTGAGCACTTCTAAAGGAGGGAGCTACTCCAACTGTTACCCCTGATTTGACTGTTCGTGAGGTTGCGGCACTGTGCATGGCTAAGGATAACAAGCACTCACATACTACAAGGGTTAAGTTATTAATAATGAAAAATATCTTTGAAGCCTAGAAAAGGATACGATGAAGCCAGAGACCAATTATCTTCATCGTCATGTGGAGAAGATCTTTGAGGTCTTGGTGTGGAGAAAGGAGAGTTCTGTTATGCAAAATCCCTATGTTAGTATACTAGTCAACATGTCAAATGTAAGAAACTTAAAAATGTCCACAAATAAGTATTAGAGTTAATTACACAGATGACATATGCTCTCTGTGGTTTACCCATATTGCAAGTTTGGACCCCAATTTTCTAAAATGACAAGGATGGTCTAAATAGTTTGTTGCAGGTAACACTAGTGCTCCTTGGCGTGGATAGCCGTTAAGTTTTTCAGTTAAATGGGGTGTAAAAATACTATTCTACCCTTACTTTTAAGAAACAAATAAATAACATTAAAATTATGATCTTTCTGCTGGTTCATTTAATCGGCCCCATAAAGTTATGATCTTTCCGCTGGTCCATTTATTAAGCCTACCTAAAAAACTTTGGCTATTCTACCCATATAGTTTGTCCTGTTGTACTATTGTATAGAAAACAATAAAGCTTTAAAATCATGGTTGAGTTAACGATACTGGCAAATGCCATCCACTTCATATTAGAAAACTTGTTAAACAGGAGTAATACTGGAATTGCTATTCCTTATATAAACAATGTTTTTCTACCCCCTTTTTCTTTTCAGATCGTTCATATAAACGCACTGAATTTTAATTATCACTTATACAAGTAATGGCACTTTGTTCAGCTTTGTGTTTTCACTTGACCAGATCCTATGTTATGTATAACAGTCACATTAAAACGCTGGAAAACTATTCTCTGTTTCAGAAAAATTTCTACTTGATAACTCAATGAAGTTAAGCATGATTACTATTATGATTAGCATTCAAAATACACCTACGAAGAAGATATTTAAATTCAACTTGTCTGACATGTATAAATGTTAGGTATAAAGGTAAATAATTCTCGCATAACATCAAGCAAAACCTACAGAATAAAGAACAAAAACTATCTTTGGAAAGTTGAGAATTATATAGGACTATAGGAGAAAGGATAGAAATCAAAAGACAGCTTAAACAATAGAGCATATGTATACCTGCAGTTGCTTTGTGTTTACAGGGGAATTGGTGTTGGGTGATATAACTTTCTCACGCCCTGATGCTGCCGGGCTAGCAGGAGAACTTAAAGATTTTGAAGGTTCCGGTTTTGGAGTTTTGCCCTTAAGAGAAACAGCTTCTGCTTCTTGTTTAGTGGTTTTAACGCCTACTGCATCTTGCTTCTCATTACTTTTTCTTATGCTCGCACTTTCTCCCGAAGGTCTTGGATTCGTACCACCAGGGACACCATTAACATTCACATTACCACTTTTTCTTAGGTTAGCACTACTAGTATCCCTGCCCATCACCCTGCATGGAATAAAGTGCAAAGTTTTATAATTCTATTGTGTTTTCTCGACAAATAAAATGATCATTCACACCTGTTTGAATTTATATGTAATAGAATAGATAGTGAGTATCATTTACAATAGCTTGAATACCGCTATATGTGTATTTATAGGATCTGACGTAACTTATATATAGCGGTAAATAATGAAAGGAAGGCAACGATTTCTACTATCTATTAATATGCTCCATAATCCAAATGTTTTTTAAGATAATTCCAGCTTACATCGTCTAATTTGAATGGAATGAAGCTTGTGATATTTGTTATGAATAAACTAAGATTGTTGAAATTTGTTGAGTGTGATGATTCAATCATATTTGAGAAAAGAAAAGATACTAAGTTAAAATAATGTGGGCATTTGGATGGTTTGCTCATCAAGAATCACAACTGGGCTATGATACCATGAAAATATGATCATTTGTTTGCTCATTGGTTTATTCATAACTGTAATTACAATATAGTAACAGTACAGATGAAGAGATGAACCTACACTAATCTCAGTAAAACCAGGCAAAACAGCCCTCTAGTAATGTTATGATCCAAGATCTATGAATATAATTTGTAAACGACTTAATTTTGCTATTCAAACAGAGCTGCTGGTGCAGCTTGTTGCCCCGCTTGCTTCCATTTCGATGTAAACAATACTCCTTAGTTACAAAAAAACCAATATCGTAACAAAATAAAAAATTTAATGAAAAAACTGTAAGTATAACTTTACCTAGAATGCGAATTTTTGGTATTTAAGAAACCGAAGGTGACCTCAAACAAGCTTCCCAACAGGCACTGCAAAAAGATAAGCACGTTTAACTCACAGACTGTTTCATTTCAGCAACTACTTAGGATTATTTAATACCATAAAACCGAGAAATTTCGTTTCGAAATACATAAAACCAAGAAAATGAGAATATATATCATATCAAGCTTGGTGAAATAAATAAATATATGACTTAAAGCATATATATTAAATCCCAATGGGTGAATTCATATCATATCATATCCATCAAGATTTGAACCAAAATGAGCCCTAGCTAACTCCAAACCTACTACAGTACAACTTTTAAACAAATTAACTGAATTAAAACACTAGCATACACAAGATCACACAAAACAGCATCAGATATCCAATTAAAACTGAAATCGGGCTGAATAGAAACATAACAAAAACTGGGAAAACATACCAAGTGAATAATAATAACAATAATAAGCTGCCGATCTGACACGAAACTTAACCAAATGGTTGAATAGAAATTGTGGTATAAAAGGAAAAGCACACGAGTACGGTGGTTGAGGTATCTTTGACTACTGGAATGAAGGAAGGCAGGAGGGAAGAAGCTTCAATGGCTTTTGGAATCTCGAAACCGTTACTGTCACCAAATAAGGTAGGCAGGCAGGCAGCTACCATCATTCTATTACAACATTTGATGAAGACGGTACAAGTGGTCGATGCATGTTACGTTTCTTGGTGGAATTTTATTTAACGCCATTTCTTCTTTCTTTTCTTCTCTTCTCTTCTCTTCACAAATGTGAAATATTTAACTCTTCTTTTTATTATTAGTATCGTATTTTTAATGTATGTCTCTGACATGTTTTTTAACTGTTCATAATTATTTAACGCTTAAGTTTTAACTTTAAAATCTTCACATAGAGCAAAAACTTCAGCAATCGGATAAAACTATCCTTGATGTAGGCCTAATACTTAAACTGACGAACCCTCATAAAAGAGACCATGATTAATAATTAACTTATAGTTTCTAAAATGTTCGATCAAAACGAGCCTTAGAGAATCATGTATACCAAAACGAGAGAGTCATGCATATTTATTAAAAGTCAAAATAAAATCATCATAGCATCATCCAAAAGGTAACTAGCTAACAAAACTCGTTTCGCTGCAGATGTGCAACGACGCGAATTTAATTGGTATCAGTTAGGTTTGTAATAGCAAGGATAATAAACCCAAAAAAAATACACACACGGAATAGTATTGGCACCCGTATATCTTGTAATATAAAAAAAACATATCTAAATCAACGTTTAGTCGGTTGATTAAACTTGTGCGGTATGGATGCGAGTTAACACGAATTCGGTCGGTAGCACGTTACGGCACCAAAACTAAACCAAAAAATAAATTTGTCAACGCCCCGAACACATCAAATTTACATATTTAAGAAAAACAAAAGCAAAACTTGCACGTTGCAGGAATAAACCGACACAAATTTGGTTCGTATCCGGTTTCGCTACCGGAATAAAACCATGTTTGTGACACCAAACATGGTTTTTTATCTTATGTATAATGACCGTAAAAGATAATTTAAATATGATTATTTAAAAAAAATGCATGGCATAGTGGCATGTATAAGAGAAAGTAGTGGCAGCGGTGTCATTTGCACGAATGTGACCGGCGTAGCATATTTAATTGCGGTATGAATACGCATATTTAATTGCGGTATGAATACCAAGTAAGTCAAAGTTTTAGGTTTGGTAGTTGTCATTCCTTTTCAACGTGGAACTCGTTGCTTGGTTTCTTATTTCTTTCTTTCAAATTCAAAATTCACTTTATAAACCTTTTTTTTGTGTGTTGTGTCCATAAGCACTAGCAGGGGACGTACACTATTGGTGTCACTCACGGTCAACCGATATCAATGTTTTCACATTATTTATCGGAAAAATTGTGAAGTGTGTTTTTCGTAAACTCTGAATATAGTTATTTATATGTAAACCGTGGTTAATGTAAGTGCAAAGTATTTCATTTATGTTCTATTTAAAGAACTAAACGTGTTCAAAGCGGGAGCTAAGATGAATGGATATTACTGCACGAATTGGGTGTTTGAACAGGTTAAAATTGTAAAAACTTTAACAAAATAAGCATAAGAAGTAAGAGTTTGTCCCACATAATTCGCACACGTGCATGCGTGTGGCAAACAACAATGCGATTGATGTGACAAGTGCGGATGACGGACTATGTTGAGGTGGTGTACAAGTGGCGGGCAACCAATCTTAACGTACTGTCTGGCGTGGAGCGCCTTCGCACAAAAGTCCCAGTATGGCACGTGTTGCGTGAACGCAAATAAATATGGTGCGTATGTGGTGTGTCGATTTAGTTAGTGCGCGCAGAGTAGCGTATCGGCAAGCGTGGATAATAGGGCTGTAATCGAGCCGAACCAGGGCGCCTTAATTTATCGAGTTAAAAAATCATGAGCTCGTTAACGTTTTTTATTTGTATTTGTTTATTCTTTTACAGATATTGATATATACACGAAAAAAGATAAAGTTTTAACAACAATTTATGTAAAATTGTAACTAGAGAATTTATAACTTTATAGGTCTTATTTTTGCTCCTTTTTTTTGTTTTAAAGCTCAAATGGCATAATATATGCATTATTTTTATTTTTTTTTATTCTTATTATGGCAGGCTATTATTAGTATGTATTAAAAAACGAGCCGAGCTAAGCCGGCTCGTCTAGATTCGAGCTTTCCTCGAGTTGAGCTTTTATTGAGCTATTTTCGAGCAAGTTTCGAACGAGCCACGAACTTTTTGTATAGCCCTACGCCGAATCGTTAGCAACAACTGGTCTTAGAGGTGAGCTCAGTATCATATCGTACTGACCGGTACCGATCTCAAATTTCTCAATCCCAGTTTTATTAAGAACTTGATACCTGTACCAAAACTGTTTGGTAGATTATCGATATTGTAGGCAAAAGTTCGGCAATATTGGTACCGTACCAATCCCGAGACATTAAATAGTTGGTACCGAATCGGTACAAATGATACCCGTTTCAGCACCGATTTGGTAATGGTACCGATGCCAAATATGCTCGGTTATCGATCCCAAAACCTCAAATAATTGATACTGAACTGGTACCAGCAATGTTGTATGGTACTAATACCCGATACCATTTTATTATGCCTTACGGTTCTACCTTTCACACCCAAAAGTCCTAGAATTTGATGAGTCATGCTAGCCAAACTTGGAATGTTTGCAGTATACCCCTTGATCCCATGTTTAATTGAATGCCATGGTTGTTAAAAAAACAAATGCATAAAACGACCATTTTTGTTCATATGTTTGAGTTTTAAAACACCAGCATGTGGCATGTCCGTCTTGGACATGCAAATTTTAATTCAATTATACATTTGGCTAAATTTGAAAGTATGCTGACATTCACATTGATTGAGACTTTAAGTGTAAAGCGTGTGTTGATTCCAAACTTACAATAAAGACTTTCAAATCTTTTGACCGGATAACCAAACCTCTTGACTTGATTAACTCGAGCATATGCTATTGATGTAGGCTGTCGCGATCTACTCAAAAACAATTATTTAAAGACTTAAATACCTATAATAAGTATGGGTAAGTAAGTTTGTCTCCACAGGAACTCAAGGAAAATGCTAATTTAATATTACTAAATTAATTATAAAACGAAGGCAGACAGACGATGTCAAGTAATTTTGAGAAAAGATTTAATTAAAACTAAATGATTACTTAAAAAGGTTTATAAATAATATTAATAAAAAGCATTCATTCTAGGTTCGGGTAATGTGACATTCAACTTAATTCCAAATTTACTTGTCTTGATTGCGCAGTAATTACTAGACCTATTAGTTTGATTGTGATGACAAACGATACCCTAACCGAATTGTTGACACAATTGAACTCGATCTACACAATTACCAATTTATGTTTTATGATAACTAATTAAGTAACATTGACCGATGATTATTAGTTCAATGACACAAGAGCCTAACCCTAAGTGTTGATGAACAAAACCAAACAAGTGATGTACTAATCAATAATCACAATTATAAATTGTTTAAACAATCAAGCAATCAATTGAACCAGACAAAAGCAATAACTCAAATCAAGTTCATAACATTAAGCATAGTAAATATGGTCTTAAGAGGAATTACACAAAACCCTAGCCTAGAACGAACAAAGGACTTAACTGAACATCGACATATCAATTAAATGACTTATCTTTGATGACATGCAAACCCAAGATGAACCGAAAGCTTCGGAATGGTGGAAAGTCGCCCTAAGCAGCCCCTTTTGCCTCTGGAAGTCATGCTATGCCGAATGGTGAGGTTAATGGGTTTATATAGGGAAAAACCGAGATTTTGGCCGACTTAAGTATCTTCTCGTATCGCGAAGTTGCATGTCTAGCATCTTCGCGTATCGCAAAGATGCAAACAGACTTGATTTTCAAATTCGTCTCGTTGAGAAACATTAAATTCATATATTATGGATTTCGTAACTCATTTTCTAGGCCGAGATATGCCCGTTTTGCTAAAAAAAGACATTTTCCTGGTAACCCATCTTTTTCAGTTTTCACTTCGGCTTCAGGTTTCTCATCCAATCCTTTCCTGAATCCTTCTTAACCCTCAATACATGTTTCCCCATGCTTCCATCTTCTCGAGGCTTGCTTAATCTTCATTTGATGGCTCTGAATTGGCTCGTTTAAGCTCATCAAATTCCAATGTCCTGAAAACACA